>NC_133617.1:218557816-218882816 GCF_048593235.1 Sminthopsis crassicaudata | reverse complement strand
TTTAGAATAATTCCATTAACATGTGATACCGAAGCTGAAATAAGCAGTATGCCAGGAGTGTCACAAATTGGGTGAAGCAAGGAATATCTGTATACAAAATGGACATGTTTCTTAATTTGAGCAGGAGAAAATGGTATAAGCTGTCAGTCAGTAGCCTAAGTGGTCATAAGATTGTCACCTGCTCCTACTGGAAAAGTGGTCCAAAGGTATAATATTTTGGGGGACTTTCCATGTAGTTGTGATCTCTGCCATGCTGAGCTTGGTCACAATGATAAGGTAAAACAAAGGTGGAAGACCTTTAGTTAACTTCTTACAGTTAAGCAAGTGATCATAGAATCTGCAGCTCACAGCTCTGGGGCTTTATATACACAATTTTTATATGTTTCTACCAAATTGAGTAATACTGATAGAGTAATCTATCAGTATAAGAGTAATACTGGAATAGAGCATGGGTCCAAATGAATTATTTCTCTCAATGTGTGTGTGCATGTGTATATTCATAGGAATACAATCAAATGTTGAATTTTATCTGTACTCAAGACTTAAAAATAAAAAGATTGAACTAATACTTTTATAGGTGGTTATAGAATAATTTTCAGATCATGTAATTTTGAGAGCTTCTGACTATAGCAAAATGAATTACCTTCAATATTGATCCAACATAAGGATGTGTTTAAAGGCACTCATTAATTGGTTTTGAGGTAAGATCAGAATGTAAAGAACCTTTAGCATTTTTTATCTACTGGAAATCTATTAACTACCTGCTTCAACATTTTGGTAATACTGACACCTGATTGAATTTTATTAAACCCATATACATAGCAGCCATGCTTATGAACCAAAAATTGTGACCACAACAAATAATTTTGCTTTGCTATTACTATGGCTTAAATCTTTGTTAATACAGTGACATTTTACTTCATTTTCCTATTGAAAACATGAGATGGGGAAAAGAGATGGTGATGTAGTACCTGTGTCCTCCCTTAAATTTTTTCCATTTTGCATATGCTTATACATATGTATACTGTTTCTCTTGATAGAATGCAACCCCTTCTCCTAGCACAGTTCCTGATATTTAGTAGACTGCACTAATTGTTTATTAATAATTAATGATTATTTTCTTCATCAAATGTAGCAAGAAGTCCTTCCACATTATGTCATTCTAAGTAATTCTCATTCATGATTTTCTGAAGTCTTTCCATGGAGGATTCATTCAAGATGCAGGACTATGTTTCCTAGTTCATTTCATATTTTGGAGGTAGTAACATACTTAAACTATACATTTGTTATTCTCAATCTCACTGTGTTTCTGCCCTGCCTCTTTTGCTGGTCAGTCTTTTTCACCACATTTTGCATATAAATTGTCCCCTGATACTATGTGGCAGTCTAATAATATCTACTTTCCATTGCTTCTTGGGTCATCTGATTTTTTAAATCCTTCTAAAATTGTGACATTCCATTCATTGGAGCCATTCTGTATCACTGGAAAAATAATTTTTAAAAAGATGGGCTTTTGCAGAAGTGATCATTTTGTGATCATTTCAAAATTGGGCTTGTTTCTCTGTTTTATATATCCAGTGCTTAATGTGGTGCCTTGCACATTGTAAGCATTTCACAAATGGTTTTTAATTTATTCATTGCATCGTCCCAATGCTATGTCAGTCTGTACAATTACTCAATTGTGAACCGACCTCATTGTGCATCTTTCAAAAATGTATATGACAGTGGTAATCTAATTCATTGAGCTACTCATTAAACCATGTTTCACTCTAGTAATATGTGAAACACAAAGCAGATAAATTTGGAAATTGACAGGATAAAAACGAAGGAAAAGTTAGAAAGTGAGTCCCGGGTTCTTTTGATAAAGAGTTTTTCCCCTAGCCCCATTTACTTTTTTTCTAAATTAGAAGCAATGATTCTCCCAGGTTATTATTATTTACACTAGAGAGGTCCCACCAAACTCATAGTGCAGCCAGAAACAGATTAAAATATAACTGGGAAAAATCTAACAAAATGAATAAAAATAAAACAGAACATTATTTGTTCTGTTAATTTGTTTTATTGTTTGTTTAATATGTTTTATGCAACTCTCCATTATACTTATGTACAGTGGTCCTTCTATTTGACTTTGATATTGCTGACCTACATGACTAAAGTAGCCTCTTAGTTGGTCTTCCTGCCTGTTTCTCCCCTCTCCAATGCATCTTTTATATAATTATCAACATGATTTTCCTAGAATTAAAATCTTGACTATGTCATCCTTCCACTCAGCATATTACATTAGCTCCCTTTTACCTCCATAATCAGAATATTGTTAGGCTTTTAAAATAGTTCACAATGTACCCCAACATACTTTTCCAGTTTTATTGCATTTTTGTGGTTGTTCAGTCATATCCAACTCTTCATGACCCCATTTAGGGTTCTTGCCAGAGATAATGGAGGGGTTTGCCATTTCCTTCTCCACGTTATTTCACAGATGAGGAAACTGAGGCAAACAGGGTTAAGTAATTTGTCCAGGATCACACAATCAGTAAGTGTCTGGGGTCAAATTTGAACATTTTTACAGCCAAAGTGATCTTATTGTCGCTCATTTTTCACCTGTGTGCCTTTACACATATATATGTGTAATGCCCTCTCTTCTCACCTTGTAAATTTCAGAATCCCTAGTTTCTTCCTAGAATCAACTCAAGGGTCACCTTCTTCCTGAAGCTTTTTCTGATCCTCTCGTCTGCTAGTGCCTTACCCACACAAATCAGCCTCTAAAGCCATCTTGAATGCATGTATCTGTATTTTCTGTGTTTAAAAAAATACATATGCATGTGTACGTGAACACACACTTATATGTAGATATTAGCTGTCTCTGTACTGTAACTGTAATCACACTGTTAAGCTCTTTGAGAGCAAGAACTGTTTTCACTTTTGCCCTTACTCCCATTGCCTATAAGTGTGTCTGGATATGCTCTAGCAATTAGCAAATATTTGATGGTGAATTGATTAGATACAGAAAGACTAATTAGGCCATATTAGTAGGTCTTAGGGCACACAGAAATAAAAAAAAAATCAGGAAAACCTAGATGCAGTATCTAAATTGCTTTTTTAAAAGAATATCATGGGGCAGCTAGGTGGTGCAATGGATAAAGCACCAGCCCTAAGATCAGGAGGACCAGAATTCAAATCTGGTCTCAGACATTTGATACCTCCTAGCTGTGTGACCCTGGGGAAGTCACTTAACCCCAGTTGCCTCAGAGGGAAAAAAAAAATATCATAAATTTAACCTTGAATAACAATCAAACACTTAAAAAAAATGAGGTAAAAATGAACTCTAAAATTTTCAGCCTTTAATAAGGTAGGACCAAATGTATTAGGTGAAAAATGAAAAGGCTTTTTTTCTGTGGTTCTATGTCCATCTCAAGTTCCATCACTTTTGGCACTGTGTTGTCCTTTGTCTCCTTCCCACACCTGAAGGCAAGATTACATACTGTTCAAAAGATAATAAAACTCTTTTAAAAGAAAGGAATAGTAAACCATTCCTTTTTTTTAAAAAGAGTTTTATTATCTCTTGTTTTTACATCATTTTTGTTTTTTAATGTTACTTCCCTTTTCTTCTACATCCCCCACCACACATCAATCCAAACTTTATAACAAAGAATAAAGAGAGGGGGAAAAGTGAGTCAGCAAAATTAATCAGTGTATCAACATTCTGAAAGTGGAAGCCATGTTCTACATTCATAGCCCTCCTGAAAGGAAAGGTAGGAGGGGCATTTTTAAAATCTCTTGAAGGCAAACTTTGGCCTTCATAATTACATAGCTTTTAGTTTCATTTTTTGTTAGTGTTTTTTCCAATTTACATTGTTGCAATCTTTATATATATTCTTATATTCTTGGTTCTTCTTGCTTTGAATCATTTTATGTCTTTTCAAGCTTCTACAAATTATTAATTTCACATTTTTCTGCTGAACAGTGACATTTCATTACATTCATGTATCCCAATCTGATTAACCATTTCCTACTGAGGATATCTACTTAGTTTTGAGTTCTTGGATACCAAAAAATGTTGCTAAAAATAAAGGAACTCCCTGTCTCTGACTACATTGAGTAAAAGTAGTAAGATTTGAGTCGAAAAAAATATTTTAATCACTTGTAATTTGTTTCATAATTCCAGGTTGCTTTTGAGTTTGACTGGACCAATTAAAATCTACCTTTCATGTCCAGTTTCTTCAGAAGTCCAAGTCCACATCTCTAACTCCAAGTCCAGACTTCTTCATACTGATTCTCCTCTTTTATCTTTAACTGTTTGTCTCTTTCCCCCCAAACCCTTAGATTTGTTCTGCCCTATCTCTGATCTTATCTCTATTTCTCTGTACTTTACTCATTTTAAAAATCATACTTATTTAATATATACCATATTTAAAATGAAAGAAAAAAAAAAAAGAGGGGGGAACCTGCAGGAGCCTTTCTCCTTCTACTAAACTAAGAATTGTAGGTTAGTATAGTAGGTGAAGTTTTTGTTGAGACTTTCATAGAACCATCCAGAATGGTGAACCTTTTCCAGTGTCATTGCTATGGAGAAAATAGTTATTTCTTGTCCGTGGGTATGGCTTTTCAGAGCAGATACTGAAACTTCAAAGCAGGCAAAATGTAATGAAAGACTAGACTGTGAGTCAGCCAGTTAAGGAATAATAGCACCTCTGCAGGCCTGAGTAAGTCCATGTTCAAATTTCAAATTATATAACATGAAGAAGATGAGTCTTCTAGAGAAAGAGAGCAAAGGAACTGCTCTGTATAAGTATCTGGCAACATTCTTTTGGCTTTTTGACCTGGGATTTATTAGAAATTCATCATTAGAGGTAAAAGAGACCTTAGACATCATCAAATCCCATATTTTGACTTACTGTTCAGTTGTGTCTGACTTTACATCTATTTTCTTGGCAAAGATACTGGAATGATTTGCCATTATTCCTTGTACAATGTGTCCCCATTTTACAGATGAGAAATTGAGGCAAACAGGTTAAATGACTTGCCCAGGATCACACAGCTAATAAGTGTCTAAAGTTATATTTGAATTCTTCCTAACTCCTGGCCCAGTTGCTTTATCCACTGTACCAATAGTTGCCTCAGTCTCTTGACTATTATCTTTTTTTTTTAAACAATTTTAAAAATATTACCCAATTACACATAACAAATTTTTAAAAATATTCATTGAAAAATTTGCATTCTTTATTCTCTCCCTCTCTGGGATTTTTCAAAGTGACTGGGAATAATCTTTCTAATGACTTGGCTAATAATTGTCGCTTTGTGTAAAATTATATATTTTCTGTGCTTATTTTAAATTGCTGTTTATAACATTGACATAATTAATAGCTGCCATACTAGAGGCAGGTATTGCAGATTCATGCCTTAGGCCTGAAGTTCAGACTATGCTATCTTTTATACACAAAAATGATTTTATTCCAAGAGCCTCTGTGAAAATTCCAACAAAAATCTACAAAACCATCAGCCTCTTTTAGCTACTGTTCTCTTTATCAGTGTGAAGGTCTCTCTCTCTCTCTCTCTCTCTTTTTTTTTAACCTATTTGCCTGAAATTGTTAGTTTAGTGAAAGACAGACCCATCCAGGCCTTATTCCTTGTCTGGAATTATAAAATTCATTAACTTGGTAATATGGTTCAACTGGCTCAAGTTCCCAGGTGTTTTCCTAGAAGTGGCATTGGGAGTTCCTTCCTCCCCCCATACACATTTATATTCTACATTTGTATATAGGGTCCATCTTTGAAAGAAGGATGTCCAGAGTTAAGGTATAGTCTATGATCATAAGCTTAAACTGGTATCAACCAATTTTGTCTGGGAGCTTTGAAGAGAATTTCACTTTTTAAAAACTCCATATATTTTGAGAGAAAATAATGAAATTTTAGGATATGAGTGATGGACTTGCTTCCACTAAGACTTACTGGGAGCTCTATTGCATTTTATGTGTTTCACTAATAGAAAAATATTAACAGAGAGCTATAAATTATTTACTTTTGCATTATCTGCAGACTCCTCATCCTGGCAGTTTAGATGAATCTTAAGTAATTCCCCTTTAGGCTGAATAGGGGAGTTGTGATGATTATAGATATAATGAGTTTCGTGAAACAACTCTAAATTACTTTTAGACCACTGTTTTTCGATCCCATTCAATTCCAGGGATAATTAAAAGTTGACTATACATATTCTCCCCAAAGCTTTATAGGAAGTCAAGTCCAAAGAACCTTTGAAGACCCTTAAAGAAATTATATTAAATATAATTACATGTATTATAAATCAAGTTTCATTGTTTGGAAACAACAAAGAAGACTGTAATTATAAAAAATTATAGCATCATAAAATTTGGAGCTGAAGAGGACATAGTTAAGAGATCCTAGAACAGTTCCCCGCCTTTCTACATTAAGAAACTGAGGCTCAGAAGTAGATGGCATATTTTTTTCCTAAAGAGAAAATTATGATAATAAACATCTTTAAAAGTGGCATTTTTAAAACTTAATTTCAGTACGATAAAAAGCTAAAAAACATAAAACATGTCTTATGTAGATTAAGATGAAAACCATGTTGGGAATAAACATTTTAAGTGGTGAAAACAGCACCAGCCCTGAAGTCAGGAGGACCTGAGTTCAAATCTGACCTCAGACACTTCAAACTTTCTGGGCAAGTCACTTAACCCCAGTTCCCTCAACAGCAACAAAAAAATGGAAGGGTGGAAAAAAGAAACAAAATGTGCTTTGATTTCATTGCGTAATACCAATAACCATAAGAATAAAGTAGATGTATATTATGGCAAACCATGTTTCATTCTTCACTTAAGATCTTAGCTTTTACCATTTTTCTTAAAACTCAAAGTATCACAACACTGTTTTCTTCTGAAACTGTCTCTAAGTTAGTTTAAATTACTCTAGGTCAGTTTAACTTAAATGAGTTTAATTTCAATGTCTAAAGTTTTAAGCTTTTTTTTTTTAAAGATGAATGTTAAAATACAGAGAAGCTTAATAACTTTGAAAAGGAGAAATTTCTGCAACATTCAATATGTACTCAATGTAATTTATCAGGAAATTGGCAGTTATTGAGCACTGGTATAAATGGGATTTTCAATCAGGCAAGGACTTGGCATTTCACTTATTTGGGTAAATTAGAGGAGAAAAGATTGGAAAACGTTAATTTCATTTGGCATGGGAAAAGAAAAATCAAGTAACTTTAGTTATAGCATTAATCTATTGACACATATAAACGCATAAAATTTAAGGTCCCATTTCAAATAAAATAAGGTGGCATTTAAAAAATTTTAGTGGTCTGAGTTAGCATAGCCATCTAATCATTAAAACAAGAATTGCTACTCCAAAAAAAAAAAATTTGAGGAGTGTTAAGGACCATGCCTGGGTGAAGGGGCAGGTCTTCAGAGCCTCCATAGCTGTGAGTCATAACTTCTAAAGGAGTTGCAAAGCAGTCTTTACTGACACAGGTGTGGCTTATGGACTGAGAATGAAATAAATTGGAAGCAGAGGGAAAAGGAGAAAGGTTGGACAACTCAATTGCATCTCAGTGGAGAAGTCAGAGAACAGCAACTGTTTCTTTCTATCTTCATCATCCTCTCACTTGAAAGGATCCATTCTGCTAATCTGAGTTGGATCCCCAGCAGCCACTGGCAGGTGGCTCCTGTATCACAACAGAGGAGCTACCAGAAAGTGCTTGGTAAAATGTTTTTAAGGTTAATAAAAATTCCTTCTAGTCCAGATGATTCTTACTAGTTATGAGCAGGTAAAGTCATTTATACCAAAGTAATTTAGAAAAAGAACATCAACACAGATAGAAGCTATGATGGAAAGGCTTTTTTATTTTTCCCCAGATAATTTTCAAATAAGAGGCCTTAATGAAAAATGCTTAGTACTATCACCATGAATACCAATAAGACTTTGGATTTTATACACATAGAAAGCTGAAAATACATTCCTCATGGCCCTAATTTAATAGTTCTTCAATACAAAATTCTCAGAATTTTCACCATCAGTAAATTGTGATGGGACATTTTAGGAACTTTCATATCTCCTATGTGACCTATAAAACCAAGTCCTACTTTTATTAATACAGTTAGAAAAATAAAAGCTATAAGAAAAATTCATGGTGGTGAGTTCATGTTGCTAAGTCACATAATCTCTTGCAATTTAATTCTTAAAATGCTATGTGCCATAAAGTCTCCAAGGTATGACTTAGAAGGCTCAAAATTTGAAATCTAGTAAGATAAATTTTAATCAATGTGCATATCATTAAGACTTGCTTTCACTTTCAATCATCTTGGGAAAATTTGTTCCCAGTATCTCCTGGATGACTGCCTTTCAAATATTAATAAATATATTACATGTATTTACAAACTTTCTCATGTATTCAGACACTAATATGAAGTTAAACTACAAGGAGAGAAACATGGATCTCTCCACAGGGTAATTTCATGAAGTGTGAGAACAAAAAGAAGTTGCACTCAATACCTGGAGTAAGCAGGAGAGAAGAGCAAGAAAAAGTGGGAGGAGAAAATCCAACAGTGCTGCCTACCAAAAGGAAGAACAACTAATACTGAAGATAGCACTTTCAGATTTGTGCAGGACACTCAGTACAGTAGGTCATTTTTTTCATGTGAACACACATTGCTCCAAGATCCCTTAAACTCCAAATAAAAGCAACACAGATAGCCTTTAAAAAACAAAACAAAACACTGGATCATAAGTGAATGCTGAATAGAAGTAAGAAAGATACTGAACAATTTTAAAATGTGAAAATGGATACATGTTCTAAAGAGGATTGCTTCTTATGGGAATTAAATAATCACTACAGAATTTAGCAAAGGAGGACAAAGGGTTAAAACACAAGGATTGGTTTTGGCATCCCAAAAAACACATCAATAAGACTAATACAAATCACAGGTTGACTGGTACTTTTCTCTTTCTTTAACAATAACCATTTAAAAATTTTTGTCATTTGTATATACCATGCATCCTATTATGTTGAATTTGCCCATTTATATTCTAATGATCAAGAGAGCAAAAATGATTAGTGACTAGAGTTTCATAAACTTTTTTACAATTATTATGGACCTAAAGGGGAAGATAGGATGGAAAATTATTCTTTATCTACTTTTATTTATTTTTGTGAATGTAAAAATATCCTTCAATTTTAGGATGTTACCTTCTTTTGCTTTTGTATAAGTTTGTTATGAGAGGAGGCAGTGTGTCCTTGTTATAGGCCTTAAATCCTGCCTTACATGCATCCTGGCTGTCTTATCATGAGCAGGCCACTAAGTCTCTAGTACTCCCAAGAACTCTCTAAGATTGTAAATTAGGTTTGTATCACTGACTTATGTCAATATGAAAGGAATTTCTACACTGGGATTTCCCTATACAAATTAAATTATGGATCCAAACAAACAAGCAAAATAAAAAAACTAGTCAAGCATGCTTGTGTATGTTTACACATGCATGTCAAAGGAACTTAATTGGGCTTACCTTCATATCCCCTTTTCTAGCAGCTATTTTAAATGGTTGAGTATGGGGTCTCAAAATACTGTGGCTCAGATAAAAATTTTTTCCTGAATGTAAATTTCAAACAACTTGGTTTCTTAGAAAATAAATTTCACTGAATAGGTTTTTCAAAGCTCTTAAAACAATTTAAACTTCTACATAATCAGAAACTCCTGGAGACATTATAGCTTCACATGCAAATATGGAGGAACTGTCAACGTGCATTATTTAATTAATCATTAAAATTTATTTGGGAAATTTTAAGCTAGGAAATCATAAAATTTTAGAACATTTTAAAGTAATATTGGGACAGTTTTGAGGCATGTTAATTTCATGTAGAAATATTAACTATTTTAATACAATAACAAATACTTATGCCACCTATTGTGCTGTCACCAAGTTGAATATGGATGTTTCTACTACTGCTTTATGAAAATTACAGTGCATGTACATTAACTGATATGACAAATATCAATGGTTATTTGGTTGGTTGTTTTTAAGCATACCAAAATAATCTATCCCATTTTATGACCTTAAATGAGCGGATAAATTTCAGGTGCACAATGGTTCACCATTCTCCTCCCCACCCTCATAAATACTACACAAATGAAACCATTTGTGAGAAAAAAAAAAGCAAAAAAGCATCTGAAGCCAGTCAGCAGGTTAATGTTCTTGTAAACTTTAAAACAGCTAAACAACCATGTTTGTTTTTAAAAAGTTCATTTACAAAAATAAATAAATTTGTTTTCAGTCTAAGACTTTAGGTACCAAATTACAGCCGAGTTTAGACTTGATGGCTAAGTTGCTAAAATATGAAAAACATAGTTGATAATGTATCTGCTACCAGAACCATACCAGTGTGGTGGGTCAGAGGCTGCCAACCTGTATAGTCTCAAAATAGATCACCCACCTTTACAATAAAATCATGGGCTCTTTTGACATTATAGGAATTCACTCAAGCTGTTGTTGTATACCTTTAGTCCCCAAACTTCTGCCAAATCTCTATCATTCAGTCTATTATTACTAATACTACCAATAATCATAATACATTCAAAGGAATAAAGTGTCACTTCCATGAGAAACACTGGTCAGTTACATTAGGGCTGACAAATCCAGCAGCTTTGGGGAAATAGTCACCCATTTGGGTGTACAGCTTATGCTGGTGTTTTAGACTAGAACACAGACATCATAAAGTCCCTTATTTAACCAAAATCTCGTATTAGCAATAAATTTAAAAAATCAATTTGTTAGCATTAGCAATCCTAGAGTTTATGCTGTGAGACAAGAATTACTATAGCCCATACTAGAAGTTTAGTATTCTCCAGAAAGGCTCTGGATTACTGTATACACTACATGTGAACACTATTAGGTGGAAGTGCCAATATGACTTACTGCTTAAAACTGTGCTAACACTGATTCCTTTGTTAGATTGGTTTCTCCTTAAAAGAATCTTTCAGCCTTGGTTGGAAAAGAACAGAACACAGGGAAAATCGTTTTGTCCTTTAAATGTACAAATTAAAAAGAAGGCAAGTTTTGAACTACAGTTTTCTTTCAGTGCAAATTATTTGATTGGCTGACCTGTTGCATATCAGTAACAGATATGAACACAGCATCCAGTCAGTAGAACATGATGCAACACATATCTGATCTAATGCAAATACAGGCCCATGAAATAAAACCACAGAAAGGAAAGGAAAGACAATGCAGTTCTTAGTGTTCTCCACCAATGCTGACTTTGTGAACAAGAGCAACTGGAAAGGCACGAGGCTCAGATTTCATTGATAGTTCTCTCCGAAGGGCAGTACTCTGAGGGACCTGCTGAGGACATGTAGAATGACTGTGTTTTCCTTTTCAAACGAGCTCGTTTGTTAGCCAGCACCAGGCTTCTCCGGCTGGAGCTGATGATTTCTGAAATAAACTTTTTGCAGTCTACACACACCTCCATAGTACTCCAGTCCTCCATCAATTCTTTGGGAAATTGTAATTCTTCATCTGATTTATCTACAGATTTAGATTTTGAGGAGAATCTAAAAAAAAGAAAAGGCCTAATTCAATACCTATATTTCCTCAAATAAGAACATCATGTGACTCAAATATAAATTCTGAACATAACAAATTTATGCAGTTGCTTATATATAAGGAGAATTTCATGCTACTTTAACAAGGACTTTCTTATTCATTTATTTATTAAGGCCTATTTTAAATAAGACTTTTCACTCATTTCCAGTTTCAAACTTACTGTAACAAGGAGTAACGCTAGGATAATGCAAAATCATGCCAGTAGAGGGCAGCCTCTGGCAGGTCTCACCAAACTAAAAATGCTTCAAGGATACCTTGAAGTCTTCTGCAAGGGGTTTCTCACCCTATGACTATCCACCAGTTTGTAAGGTGTTTCAGCTACTACAGTAAGACACAATTTCCATCTACATCAGTGGACTTGAAATCATCGTTCCTTCAAATCATGAAGTGCTTTCAAAGACAAAGACCAGAAAATAATGTTGTTTTTCAAAAGAAATTTAGGAAATTTATGGTGTAATATGTCTGAGAGTATCAAAATTATAATGAAATGAATCCTCAAACTAGAATGTTAAAGGAATAGTAACTACTTAATATTCTGTTTGAGAATTATCACACATGAAAATATATGGATTACTATTTTTTAAAGAATTAAAAAGCAAAGATGAAAAAATATACTACACTAAAATCATGCTGCACATAATTTAAAATCTCCCATTCTTTAAAAGTCACTTAAGAATCTTATAGTGGGGTCCAGTCTTTTCATCATGAATATTAGTTATCTTTGTATAACAGAAGGAAGGGTATGGCATTATTGTCCATATAATATAATCAATAAAACCTCAAAGTTGGTCTTTTGAATATGTCCAAAATGCGTTGGTTCACCTAACATCTATTTCTTTCTCATAAAAGTAGAATACTGAATGTAGAATGCCATCACTGACAAATTCTGGTGATTTTAGTTTTCTGGTTGTTTGGAATCTTAAAGAGTAGTTTATTATACCATCTTCAAAACAAAAAACATTTTTTTTAATATTTTAAGTTACTTATTTTATGGTTTCATAGTTTTAAAAGATTGAGAGCTAGAATTTTAAAGTATTTACTATATCATTTAAACTGAAAATGAATATAACGATTAATACAGCAGGAATAAAAATGACTTTAATTTGTCAGTGCAAGTTCTCTCATTAGCACCATGGTCTATCCTAGATTCTAAGGGTGAAATTCTATATCCTAAATTCACTAATAATTCAAAAATGAAAGATTATTAGTCAAGTACAGTATCTGAAAGGAGAAAGCCTTAAAATGAGGACTTTCAGCTTCTAGCACATGCTTCCAAAAATGGTTCTTTCTTACCCTCCTTTTCTGTAATAGAACTGCAATGAATTGCAAGAGTTAATAGTTGGTCTGTGACAAATTCTCCCTTCTTAAGAACCAAAATTCACTTGATTTCTAATCTATCCTACCCTACTTAAGATGTGACTCCCACTTAGCATTGGAAAGAATTCAGCATCCTGGCACCTTTTAAAAACATTTACAATAGCTGACATCAAGCTTTATTTTTATAAGTAGAATATAAATACCTGGATGGCACATACAGACTATTATATTTTTATCTTTGTATCAACAGTACACAAAGTGTTTTGCAGTCCCTTAATATTTCCTGGACTTAACTTTTTATCTTTAACAAGAAGCCCAAAATGCTGAAAGCCAAACTATACACAAAAGATAAAACTTGATTTTTTCCTAAAAACAAGAATAGGTGTAAAAGGAACCAGAATGACTCTAAAGATATCTTTAAGATTAATTTTTAAGTAGTGAATTAATTTGTAAAAATTGCATTGTAAATGCATTTTGCTTTTGTAGTAGCTAGCTTAGTGCTGAAAATGAATGGAGTTTAAAGATGGATCTAGTCCATCATCATATTAAAAAAAAAAAAAAATTGAGGTCCAAATCTATCCCTCATTCACAGACACAGAAAAGACAATTAAATATAGTAAAGTTCCAGGAATTCTTACCTGGCAATGCTCCGAAGTGGCCGATGGTGGCTAACAGAGGGTTTTTCAGGTCTCATAAAACTTTCTCCTCTTTGCAAGGCAGATGGTCCCAGAGAAAAGATAGGAAGAGTGGAATATGGCTTGGATGGCAATCGCATCTGTTACCCCAAAATGAGACAAAGAATTTAAAATGTTGGTACGGATATATAACCTGTGCACTAAATTCATGGCTAAAAGTAGCATTTATCTTAACTTACCTTTTTGCAACACTGTGAACATACTGGCCTGTATATGAAATCAAAAGCAGTAGTCAATATAAGGCATTTGAAATTTGTCAATAACTGAAGGCCCATTTGTCTGAGTAGAATGGATTTCTAGTACTTGTGCTTTCTTCCATCAGAAGGTGAATTTCATAGATAAACAAATACAATTTATTCCGGGGAAAAAAAACCCTGAATAAATGGATAAACCTACATTTATATAAAATTTTCATTTTTTAAATATGAGATCACATTAATTGCTTATAATATATAGTTTAAAGTCATATATAGTTTAAATATAAGCTAGTATAATCAGAATCATCCTTACTTAAGTTAAATAAATACTAGGAATTCATTATCCTAGTTTGTAATAATCTATTGTTTGGTAAATTATTATATAGAAACCAGTACTTTCACCCCCTCTCCAAAGATATAAGTAATATTGTAATAAGTAATTCAAGACAGACAAGTAAGACATTACCAATAGCTTTCCCATGTAGAGAAGTTTTAAGTAAAACCAGTGTCAATGGGATTCATATTATTATTTATCTTTCATCATGTATGAATTGTCTTACCTCTTACAGAACTGACAGGTATAAGACCAAGTGAAGAAGGAAAACCTCCTAGTTCGGCAACAGAAGCAGAGCTAAAAAATAAAAATTGGAAAAAAAAAAAAAAAAAAAAGGAAGAATTTTATTGAGTTAATTTCTTAACAATGGAATAAAGCATAAAGAAGGTTGAGATTTATAATAAATAAAGCTGTGATATGCATATTACATAAGTTCAATGAATGTCATGAAAAGAATTGAGACATTAGTTTTTTTCCCCTCATTTATCTAATAAACAAAGCTGGCTGAACATATTTAATGTAGCTATTATCCTTTTAAATATTTCATATGAATAAAAAAGTTAAAATATTTCATATGGATAAGAACTTTCCCCACATACTAACTCATTTATTCCTGAGTGTATGACATTAATTTTATCATGAAATTTTTAAACTACATATTAGTGTAAGCCTGTAAATAAGCACATACATTTATATATGTTTGCAGTTTCACATGAATTAAGATCATAGGTTTAACTTAAAGTCCTGAAAACAAACTGAAGGACTTAAAGAATTGTACTTTCCCATTCTGGGACATTTCTTATTTACCAAATCCACCAAAAAAAAAAAAACAAAAACAAAAACAAAAAACCTCAAGATATATATATAGTTTTATATACACACATTAATTACAAGGTTTATTTTTAAGCCTTCAACAAAAATTTGTTAGTTTGGTATTTCAACAGGAGACCTTGATCATTCTCCTTCTTAAGGGAAAGACAGAAAGAAATACCACTCAACTGCTAGTAAAGAAAGAAGATTCTAGATTCCAAAGAAATTTTAAGAGTCATGCTTCAACACCCAAAGATATACCTTTCCTTTTTTCAGTGCAGTGTAGACATCTTTGTACTGTTGGTACTTTTCCAACTCAGCCTTTACCAACACCTGGCGAATATGCATCACTTCCTCCACCGTGAGAGCCAAGCACTCCACTGGATAACAGAATTCTTCCTGAAATTCAAAATTCCACAGGAATAAGACACTCCCATACTCAATTTTGGTTTTTCTTTCAGAGAACCATTTACCTTGTTAGTAGAAGCTTCAAAAAAGAAAGATTTTTCATGAAAACTAGAAGAGTTGGCTGATCCATGGGCATCACATAACTTTCAAATACCCTGAGATAAGAAATGACATAATAACTGCTAACTGTCCACATGATTTAGTTCTAGATTTGTGCCATTTAACAACAAATTCAACAATAATTTCAAAGTTTTCAGGTTCAGTCTCAGGTACTTCGGCTCATGGAGCTGTTTTATTTAGTAGCTATGTATACTTTTATAGTCAAAGTTTTTCAATCATTTTTTGCTTAAGTCCAACTGCACTGAAGTTTAATTTCTGGACTGAAATATATAAGCTGTTACTTAGGGGCTAGTGTTTCATATAGCATGTGAGACCAGCAGCAGCACTAGTGCTTTTCTTAAATATATGTTAGTTTGTGGTGCCCAGAAGAGCCAAAGAAAGTAGTTAGTAATTCATCCCCAAAGGCTTTATTTAGTAGAATGTCACATCAGCAATCATAGTAAAATGGAATGAATAGAATTTGAACATGAAACCGATAAGGTAATTTCACAGTCTAGATTTTTAATATGCATTTTTGTTCTTCCTTCCAAAAGAACTGTTAAATATGTAAGATTTTGGGGGGCTGAAGGTGAGGGGTGGGGGGGGGGGCAGGGGGAGATGAGGTTGGACTTAAATATTATTATAAATTTCTTCCAAGTGCTAATGGCTCAGGTTTTGATCTTTTAAAAATAGTATGTTAGAGGCTGATGTAATTGATTCCACTGAATAAAAAAACCTCATTTCCATCTGTTTGTCATCCAACTCTGCTTTTGATTGGTTAATCTAATAGAAAGACAGAACAATTATGCATTCCCACCATTCTATGCTTCACAGACACTATTGTGGTGAAGTGACACTGAAACTTAATGTTCTCAGTATAAACACATTAATTCACTCCCACACACACATACACACACACACACACACAAAATAGCATTGCTCACAGCAACATACTGACATTTTTGAAATCTAACAAATAAGCCAGATAAAGAATCAGATGACTATGGATGTAGTCAGTTGATGGAGTTTTAACAATCAGTTCTGTCTTTCAATCAGAGAAAAACAAAAATTGAAATCTGTGGGACAAACTCCACAAACATTAGCATTTAAGAACCACCACATTCTTAAGAACTATTGCCTTGCTTACTAAAATCAAATGCAAATTTTCCTTTGTTCTTCTAACCACAAAAAAGCTGCTAAAATTTGTTTAAATTTTTTACTTTCTTTTATAAAAACTAATAACTGGATGTGTCTTATCTAGTCATTTGGGGAAAAAACTATTGCTTCAGAAATACATGATTTGCTCCCAAAGGTGCAAAAACAATCACACAACTTCACCTTCCAATGGGAGAAATTTTCAGATATATAGTAAGTGATTTTACATTTAGGTTTTTGTATTTATTATACTTTGATTTGCCTTGAGAAAGGGAGTAGTATCAAGTGGGAAGACAAAGGTATAAACTTTCAAGAGTGTGAAATTTAATAAATGAAGCCGATTGAACATGTTTAATGTAACTATTATCCTTTTAGATATTTCACATGAATAAAAAATGAATAAAAGCTTTTTCCTGTGTGACATTAATTTTATCATGAAAATTTTAAATTACATAGTAGTGTAAGCCTGTAAATAACCACTCATTAAATTATTTCATGTAACTATGATGACGTATTTGTTATTACTTTGTTTGCTAAAGGCTAAGTGGTATCTGTTTTGCAACATCATATTAAATATATATGGCAAGGATATATGTATAACATGTTCTTTTAGTCTTTAAATAAATGTTGATTCAAGCATATTTTAAACTAATCATCTTTAACCATATTTGAAAGCATACAACTTTAGAGATTGTGCAGAAAATAAGAGAATATTTTGCTTGCTTTTCTTTTTTTCTTTTAAAAGAAAAGTTTCCAGTGCTACCCTCTAGTAATATAATCAGTCAGTCAGGTTCAATGCTAATGTTTTAATTCTGGAGCTTTCACAAGGACAACAAAACTTCAATGCAACATGAAATGAAAAACAAATATGCTAAGTTAAAATAAAAACTTTCTACATACATTTTTTAATGATGAAAAATTCAATACTGCTGGGCTAAATAAAATTTCAATGAATTGTGTTGAGAATAAACTAGCTAAAACTCCAAAGAATCAAAGCATTTAGAGTTTTAATCAAACTAAAACCAGGTCCTCAATTATTTAATTATACCTAATTATTTTATAACAAACTCCACCTTCATTTTAATTAGTAGACATTATAATGTAAAGGGATTAAGGACCTAGAATTCGAAAAACTACCACATTTTCTTTATCCTCTGATTTTGGGTCTAACTCCCAAGGTCAGCAGGGAGAAGTCTGAGGGTGGAAAAGTTCAAGAGAAGAATGCATATTATCAATATGTTATATGGTTCAATGCTCCCTTAATGCTCATTTTTCATATTAAATAGTGGCATTAGGAACTAGAGTTCAATACTCTCATATTTTCAGCATTCACAAGGGATTAGATTTGCTAATAAAATAGTGATAATCTAAGTACGATGTTACTGAGCCACAATACAAAAAGATAGTTAAGCTCTTCTTTGGCATTTTACAGGTACATAGAAGAACCTAGAAAATACAGCCCAAAGAATGCAACATAATGCATCATATTCTCAGTTTTTCATAAATTACAAAGAAGTTAGTTACAAATCAAAATGAGCAACTATAAATGTAACTAGTCTATCTTTTATCACAATTATAAACAATTAAGTAATTTCTTTTTACCATGGTTATATTTAGATTTAATGAGCTTTATTTAAACAGAGGATTACAAAAGCAAAAATCATTTATGAAAATGCTGGCAGATCTTCAATGATAATGGTAGGAACAATAGTATTTAGAAATTAAATCATTTAAGTAATACTGCCAGTATCAAAACAGAGAAAGAAATTGAGATTCACCTTTTTTACCAGAGAACAGAATTGGTTGGGAATCACTTACAGTTTCATTTATTTTTATGGCACAACAGCCAATAAAGAGTTGATGAAGAAATCAGCTTCTGGGCCAGCTAACAATAATTCTTAGGAGAACAAAACATAGTATGCAGGCCTTTGCTAGAGTAAACAATTCTGCTTACAAATAATAATCTCCTTTGCATGGTAAATTTACAGTTAAAATTAGTGTCAATATGTTCCAAGATAATTTTAATGTCTTTTATATGACAGTTTTTGAATCTTTCCCTTTGCTTTAAAAGCTTGAAGATTCAAGGATAGTAAAATAGACCATGTATGAAAACTTAAAATAATAAAACATTGCCAATGAAAATATTTCAACTGAAAAAACAAAGGAAACCACCATTTCTCTCTGTATAAAAAGGAAGTGGGTTTTCACAAAGTCATATGCCACCTTGATTATCAATACATATATTTTTGAGGAGAGACTGGTAAATGAAAAAGGACTACTCTCCCAGCAAGAATAGACACAATGCTACTCTTTGTGACAATACATCCCCCAATGGAGAAAGACCTAAAGCACACCAGGTACAAAAAGCAGCCAATGATCTGGTTGTGGTTTACATGGCTACTGGTATAATGTTCACCAGGAGCTTATCTATACCAGTGAAAGTGGCCCTATTAATAATGTCATTTTCTTAACCAGCACAATCCAAGTGGAAGCATTTAGTGCATCAGCAATATACTTCTAGTTTCAGAGGGCAGACTGAAAGGCTTCTCCATGCTGTAGAATGAGATTAGGTGAAGAGAAAAATATCTAGGGCATCTCACTAATCTGATGCTGCATTTTTAGTTTGTTGTCCTTTCAAAGTTGATTTTTCCCTCAAATGAGATAATTCAGTGATCTATGAATCCTACAAAAGACTGAAATCAACAATCAGAAGCATAGTGCCAATCTAAGCTGTTAAATATTTTCAGCAGTACTTGCTCTCAAAGAGGGTGCAGAAATTTAAAATAATTCCCAGAACTGGCAGAAAGAGGCCAACCTTTGCGGATTTCCACCTGCTGGTAAAAGCTCTCTCACAGAGATAATACATAGCCCCTGCTACCCCAAACATGGCTGCTTCAAAGGGATGAGAGCTGAGCAGAGAAGCTGTTTGTATGGTAGAAAAAAGTGGTCGGAAAGCTGTCCTTGGCCACAAACTGGTTATCCTAGGAACCTGAACAATAGGGAAAAAAAAGAAAATTGCGAAGGAAAAGATGGAAAAAACAAATGAATGCAGAACATAATAGGGATTCCAAATCATGAAAAAAAAAACATCCCTGAATATATATATATATATATATGTATATGTATGTGTATATACACACACACATTATACATACACATACATATAAATGTACATGTATATTCTTGGGTCAGTATTTATTGGTATTATAATAATTGTTTTATTATTATAATTGGTATAAACCTAGAAAATTTTGAATTTATAATTGCTGGAGATAAACTTCTCTCACATTAAAGACCTATGTGTGGACTTTTTTCCACATTGCTTGTTCAGTCCTTCATATAAATATTTTTTATGGTAGAGTAAGTGGAAATTAAAAGTGTATAGGACAACCAACTGCTTTATATGAATGATGGAATATATAAGTAAGAAATTCTAATATCCAGTTTGCTTAGTTTTTAAATAAGAGAAGGAATTTAAAGACCAGGCTTCTTTCATTCTGCTGGAAAATTAACATCATTGGCCAAAATCGAATAAAGAAACTTCATTCATCCTGGAAAAGGGAGGAAAGAAGTTATGATAAAAATTAAAGTTATTAGCAAAAACAGTTTCCATGTCTCAGGAGAAGGATTTCAAACACAATAGAATAGCTTGTTTCACCAAATGGGTTAATATATGCTAATCATCATCACACCCCCTCTTACTTAAAAGAAATGTTATCACATAATAAATCAGAGGGCATTATTATGTAAGACATGCTATAATATTAACCTTTACATCTATATATATTTCTGAAAAAGCAAAAATTTTATATGAAATGCATACTGTATTTGTCTTTTAAAAATATGAAATTTGAGAGCCCATGAGATGTTTACATGCTACTTTAAACAATTAATTTTAACAACAATAATAAAAATAGCCAACATTTTTATAGCACTTTCAGATTTACAAAGTACTTTGCACATATTTTTTTCATTTGTTCCTCACAACAACCCTGTGAGGTAGGTGCTATTAGTCATGTCCAACTTACAATGAGGAAAATGGATTAAGAAAAGGTAGCTTGCCTATCACAGTGCTAGCAAGCTTCTGAAATAGAATATGAATTCTGAATGTCAAGATTCACACTCACCTGCTACACATTTTTATAAAAAAAACTATGTACACTTACCAAAAATTCAGTTTCACAGGGAAGTAAAACAGCTAACATTCATCTAGTACCATAAGGATTGCAAAATGCTTTACATATGGTATCTTGAAAAGCACTTAACCCATGCTTACCATGATTGTGGTATATTCTTTAGACTTGTGGATATTCTTTAGACTTTACATTATCATATGAGCCTAAATTGATTAGCAGTCTCAAATATTTAATATTACATGTATGGTTTTAGCCTAATCCCCAAGAGTTTTTACATAAATAAATACATAAAGAAATTCCTTAAGGTCAAAGACTTAGCTAAACTTTGTATTTCTCCTAGGTACCTGGCACAGTACTCTGTGGACAGAGTGATCTAATAATAATACAAAGGTGAATAAAACTTAACACTAACACTAAAGAAAAAAATCTAAAAATTCTTTTATCTTTTAATTAGTGATAAACCTATTGAATTTGGCTGTGAAAATGACTACTCACTATGTATCTTCACTTTTGCTAAAGAGGAATGGTTAAACACAGGTTAAAAATAATTCTTCCTATATATGGTATCGATGGACATTTTCTTCATCATATGAAAATAAAATCCTGTTAGAAACTCAAATAGGGTATTTAAAGAAAATAAAATCACACAAATTTACAATCTCAAAAGAATGAGAAGAAAAAAAAAACATAACTCATAATGCTGCTTTCTTCAATCATAAAAATAAAAAATGTAAAAATTTCAGGACTTAAGTGTATATACTCTGGGTTAGTTAGTGCCCTCTCCCTTGTCCTTTTCTTTCTTCTTGTGTGAAAGGGATCATGGTCTTAAAGTCTATCCTTGTCTCATTTGTACCCCTTGAGGAAAAAAATCAAATTTTAATGAATCCTTCCCCCGCAAAAAAGAAGCTCCAAATCTTCTTCATTTTCTTCATTTTTGAAGTATGTCCTTTTTAAACTGACTTGTAAGCATTACAACAAAGCATTAAAATTGATTTAAGCTCTGTGACATACTGAAAACCTTTCTTATGCCAGGAGAGACTAAACAAGAAGCTTTTCAGACATTTTCTAGCTAGTGGAACTTGAATTCTTGTTGGCAGGGTAGTGGACTCTATGTCCTGCTGACCCAAGAAATAAGAAACCATACACTGGGCCTGGCAGTCTCTTGGGGAAATCTGGTAACGTCTTCCAAACAACACCAGTTCCCCCCCCCCCCTACAATTCTCTATTTCTTCCAGTGAACTGGGAAACAAAGTACAATGGGAATTAATGGGTCAAACATTTTTCTCCTCCAATAAACTCAATGTTCAAATGTGCTGTGTCAGTAAACTCAGTAATACAAACTTGGACTCTGCTACAATGTCACTGAATTAACACAAGATAAACATGTTTCTTTAATATGAATGTCCATATCTCCTAGTGAAAAAAAAAAGTCATTTAAAACTTTTAATTTGGCTAATAGAGAATATTGATCCTTTACTTAGATGTTATTTTGATTTCTTTTATATCAAAAAGTTTATATTTAAACCTCTAGACTTATTTCTTCCCCCTGAAAAGAAGTTCCAGTCTTTTTATTACTTACAAGTGATCTGGAGCTCTGTCTGGACGGTGGCAGGAACTGTCTAACGTTGGTGGGAGTTTCCTTTTCAATGGAATGTCGTCTTTGGGGTGGCTGCCGTCTCTCTGGCTGGGGTGTTGATGATATGGGCAAGAATTTTGGAGGCACTAAAGATTTAACCAAAATAAATTAGCTTTCTCACCACCAACTAACTCCTTCTCCCTAACTCCTAAAAAAAATTCTGCTCTAATTTTTTTTTTAAACAATGATTAGAAAAATATTCTAGTAAATAGTATTCTTTATTTGGGAATTTTTGGAAAATATGAGAACATAAAGTCTTGCATATTTGACACACATTACAATAAAGGAAAACTTTCAAGAAAGGTACGTGATAAGTTAACGATAGAAAAACCATTTTCTTTTAAGTTTCAATAGTCAGAATAAATTATAACAATGATTTAGCCACTTCATGACAAATAGTTATTAAGAGATAGGCACAGGAAATTAGTGTGTCTACCTTCTAAGGGGAAAAACTAAGGCACAGAATAATGGATCTAGAATTCTAGACTTTTATCCTTACATTCTCATGAATAAATTCTTATAAATAAATAAAAACAATTCTTTTTGATATATAATAATAAAGCTTGTCAAATAAAAATTTACCTTTTGCCCCTAGACCCTCCCAATGGAATCAAAGAAAATCAAATGAAATGTTACATGTATTTGTAAATCCCTTCAAGATTTTCTTTTCCTTTATAATTTCCCTCTACTTCTTCTTGGAAAGAAATGATAAAGAGACAATATTAAGAGGATTTATATTTTTAAATATGTACCTTTCCACTACAGACCAGCATAACCTAGAGGGAAATGTCAGGTATGAATGAATAGGGTACAATCTATCTCAAGGAAAAGACCTGAGTGTTAGGATTACTAGATGCTAACTAGATGCTATTAGCCTGTTAGTTAACAATTCTCTAGCTCAGAGTTCACACCTTTAGTTCAAACCTTTAAAGGAGTTTATACCTTTAAAAGGAGCTTACTCATTGGTCTGTAAGAAATTCCCACAAGCCCATTCTCTGGGAGGATAAAAGGAGCCAACATTGAGTCTAGAGGACAGTCTGGAAGGGGCAGTCTAGAGGAGAAGCCTGGATTGGGTCAAGGACAAGACTTCCCAAGAGAACTTCTACCTTCGTGCTGACTGGAGGCTTTGGATTCAGAGGGAGCTAGAGACTGAAGCTCCCCCAAGAAATCCTCCTCCCAGAGAACAATCACAAATCTAGAGACAATAGAACATCACATTTTGGCACCCATCAAGGGGTAAGGCCTTTTGTTTATCCTGACTCTGGCTGATTCTGAGCCCTTTAGGGGGCTAGCCAGACTTGACACCTGAGTAAGAAAAGTGGTTGTCAGCAAAGAAATATATAATTGGAAAAAAGATATCAGCTACACAAAGTACAAAATGTCTGTGGAGTTCTAAATTTGTGAAAACTTTTTTTTTTATTTAATCATTTGAAATTACAATAAGATTTTTCTGAATGTATAGTGAGAGTGAATATGTAATTGATTTACAATCTAAATTATCTAGTAGTATCCTGGCAAAATCGAAAGGCAGAAAAACCTGGATCATTGGGTTGAACCCTTGTAAAGGACTCATATTAGGGCATGATATCTGTCATTCTGCATAACAAAGTATAGATAAATTTTTATATGTATGTCTTAAGAGGGTATTCATATAAATATAAATGAAATCAGAGATCTACTGAACTAGTTTTTCTAAACTTTACATAAACATTACATTGAAACATTTAGGAAATAAAAAAATGGAATTCTCATGTTCAAAATACAGAACAAAAAAAATGAGCACTATACAAAAAATAATTACAGAGACACATGAAAGTTACCTTGAAGTATTTAAAATTACTTTAGGGAATCACTTTAGTTCTTTCATAACTTCTTGCATGTTAGAATAATTAAAAGAATACTTCTAATATCTTTGAGATTGAATGTAATAAATTGTTTAGGTTTCATATCAGACAAAGATACACAAACAATTCCAATTTATATGGAAAAGTCTTACTGGTAATTAGTCATAAAGATGTATCTGCTAATATAGATCTGCTTGATTTGTCAGAAATGAAAATATAAGACAAAATGAATAGTAAAATAATTTTCTTTAAGTAAAATCAGACAATATAATAACTATAATAATAGCTAACCTCTATATAGTACCAGGTACTATGTTAAAGATTTTACAATTATCATCTCATTTGATTCTTACAACAATTCGGGGAGGTATCTCCATTTTACAGTTGAGAAAATCAATGCAAAGAGATTTTCAATTAGGAATTTGGATTTGGAAAATTTAATTTCAGCTTTGGTTTTTCTTGGTCTAGGCCTGTACCTATCCATTGTACCATATGGCTGCCAAGTAGTAAAACTAAGAAGAAATAGGATTAGTAATTAAGAGACTTGAGCTCCATCTGATAACTTTCTTAATAGACTTGGAAAAAGAATAATCATATTCCTGGCAGGTAAAATTCCAATGTCACTTCTGACACTTTCAAATGGTCACAAAATACTTGAAATATTCTGATAAAGCATTAAATACAATGTATTATGTAGCTGTTCTAATTTATTCAAGGCAAGTCAGTGTTATAGCAGATAGAGCCTTAGATCAAACCTGCCTTCAGACACTTATTAGCTATGTGACTCTAGGCAATTCATTGAAATCTGCTTCAGTTTCCTCATCTATAAAATGGGAATAATAATAGATCTATCCCACATAGAGTTGTTATAAGCATCAAATGAGATAACATATGCAAAGTACTTTGCAAATCTTAAACATGATATAAATTCCAGTAATGATGATGGTTATGATGATGATGACGATGACTGGTGATGGTAATGTAAAATATTCTATATGAACACTAATACTTACTCTTTTTGCTTGGCATAACCTCTAGTATAGGGTCTTCCAGAAAAGAGGGAGATATGCTGCTGCTGCTTGCTGACTTATGTACTGTCTCCTCCTAGAACAAGGTTTGGAGGGAAAAGAATTATAACTGGGCCATTTCTCCCCTAATGTTAAATCTTGAAAAATGTCAGTATAAATTTTCTTTATTATCTCAGCAGTAGTGACAAAAAAAAAAAAAAAGCAAAATCAATAAAGTATTAAAAACAGTAGTTTAGTACCTCAATATGCAAGGATTTGTGATTCCCTCTACTGATGAAGATCACAAACTGTTTGTAATTTGTAGTCTTAGAGAGTGAACTGAAGCTTATAGACACTAAATGATTGCCCATGGTCACACAATTACTAAGTGGCAAACACCTGACTGGATCCTAGGTCTTCTTGATTCTAAATACATTCTCCTATCCACTAAGCCAGGCTGCCTTATGAATCTAGTTCAAAAAGCTGCTTTGGTATATCAGAAAGTCTGAGACAAATTCCCAACTTAGTTGCAAAAACTGAAAGTACTATTAATTGTATTGACACTTGAAATATTGCCTCTATGATAACAGTGGATATTAAGATATCAGTAGTTTTCTTAACTCAATAAAAAAATAAAAGAGGTTTTGCATACATTTTGCTGAAACTCTTAAAAGGTGTGCTTGAATCAGACAACTGAGCACTTAAGGTTAAGTTCCTATTGGTAATTAATATTAGTATATGTTTGGAATTTCTCTTCTCTCAGTTAATGCTGGCTCAATGCTTGGGGTTAAGAGAATTGTAGGTAAAGATTAGAGGGTGAGTGAGAGAGGCCAGAAAACTTCACTTGGCCTCAGGATGAAAAGGAGAAAAGTGTGGAGATTCTGGAAATTTCCTTGGCAAAACTCCTGGCAGTCTCCTTCATTTCTCCCCTGAAAACCAAGGACTTTTGCTTATCCTGACTCTGGCTGATCCTGAAAGTACCAGGGAGCTAGCCCGGAATTTACAACATTTTTACTTGAAAAGTAAAATAAATGACAGTGATATAGGTTTTAATGTGTTTTTAAGAATCAGCTGTTCATCTATGCACAAAGGCCTATCAAACTGTGCATACCCTTTGATCTAGCAATGTCTCTACTGGGTCACTAGACCAAGAAGATTATAAAAAAGGGGAAATGTTGCAAATATATGCAAAAATGTTTGTAGTAACCCTTTTTGTAATGATAAGGAATTGGAAACTGAGTGGATGCCCATAAGTTGGAGAATGGCTGAATAAATTGTGGTATAAGAATGTTATGGAATATTATTGTTCTGTAAGAAATGACCAGCAGGATAAATACAGAGAAGCCTGGAGAGACTTATATGAACTTATGCTAAATGAAATGAGTAGAACTAAAAGAACAATATACACAGCAACAGCAAGATTATATGACGATCAGTTCTGATGGAGATGGCTATTTCCAACAATGAAATGATTCAGATCACTTCCAATGGATGACAGAGCCATCTGAATCCAACCAGAAAGAAGTATTTTCACCACTTTTGTTGTTTGCTTGATTTTTTTCCTCTTTGATCTGATTTTTCTTTTGTGCATGATAAATGTGAAAATATGTATAGCAGAATTACACATATTTAATATATATTGGACTATTGCTATCTAGGGAGGAGAAAAAGTATGGAACAAAAGGTTTTACAAAGCTGAATGCATATATTTTGAAAATAAAATGCTACCTAGTTGTTCACTACAAATAAAGTTTTACCTAAAACCTACTGGAATCTGAAATTATTAGATTCAAACAAGCTCTAGTACAAAGAATCTAATCAAAAAATGGGGGGCGGGGGAATAGGCTGTGTAAATCATGTAATTTAAACAAAGAAGGCTTGAGCAGTGACCTTCCACACTCTTTGGACTATGTTTAACAAATCAAGGAACACAAGTGAAATCTTTATCCCAGATATACAGTGTAGGTCACATGAATTTCAAGGAGGAAGAGCTAGCCAACAGCATTAGAATAATGTGCCTTCTGGGTATAGATTGTTATTAAGAACATGTTATGTGGGGCTGTTGTTGTATGTCAAATGTGACTTGTGCTGGTCTAGTGTTGTTGGTTTGGGAGCTGAACATAATGAGATACCCATAGATCCATCTGACTGTTCTCAAAAGGAAGTTTATTGAGGTATTGTATGAAAAAAAAAAAGTTGCTTAACAAAGGTACAACACTGATTCAGACAGGAAGTTTCCCTGATTCTGGCAGTCTGATGAGCACCCCTCACAAATGTGTACATCAAACTTAAGAAGGAACTGACTTTCAAGGTTAGCTTTTGTCCTTGGGTCACCGAAAGCTACATTATGGTTCCAGCCCCAGTCTCTTGAGACAATTAAGTCTCAATGATGGTTTCCATGAGATAGATGTTATTCTTATAACTGCAGTAAACTAATCTAACAGTCTTACAAATAAGGAAAAATGAGGCCCACAAAATTTACATGATTTGCCCAATACCACACTGTAGAGGAGCCAGGACATAAAATTACTTTCTCTAGCTCCAAATCCAGTATTCTTTCTAACATCCAAGGTGCGTCTTCCAGTCACTTAACCCCAATTACCTCCAAAAAAAAATTATTATTAAGTTTACTGATGCTAAGGGCAAGCTATCTCTTTCCCCCCGTTAGTTTATGAATGGATATGAAACAGTCTTTTTCCAATTAACATTCTTTTGGAACTTCAACTTGAAATGTTTATATTTAAAAATTTATTTGCTCTCAGGTACTGTAATGAAGGTGTGTTACCATCAAATGGAGAGTGAAGTTTTGTCTATGGCCACCTAATTCAAATAGTTAAGTTTCAGGCACAGGAACAATTAATTTAAGGTTGGTTTTATCCTTATATATCCTTGATTAGAAAGTTTTATTTGGGATAGTTAGGTGGGGCAGTGGATAGAGCACCAGCCCTGAAATCAGGAGACCCAAGTTCAAATCAAGTCAGATACTTAACACTTTCTAGATACGTGAAGTTTTATTCCAGGTTCAAGATTCAGTAGCTTCTGAACTACTGGTCTGACTGAAAATTTGCTCTAATTGAATAAAACTGAAAATATCTGTAGTAGATTATTAGTGAAGTGAATTATTATTAGTAGGGTAGATGTGTTAACAGGTTCTAAATACTACATTTTCCACAAACTTTAAAATGTCTTAAAATATTTTATATTTAAAGTAAATGCTTTATTTTCAGATGAAGATATTAAAATCATTTCTAGTCACATGGAAAAATGCTCTAAATCACTACTGATCAGAGAAATATAAATTAAGACAACTCTGAGGTAACACTACACACCTCTCAAATTGGCTCAGATGACAGGAAAAGATAAAAAATGTTGGAGGGGATGTGGGAAAACTGGGGCACTGATACATTGTTGGGGAGTTGTGAAGTGATTCAACCATTCTGAAGAGCAATATAGAACTCTGCCCAAAGAGCTATCAAACTATGCATACCCTTTGACCCAGCAGTATCTCTACTGGGCCTGTATCCCAAAGAGATCTTAAAGGAGGGAAAGGGACCCACATGTACAAAAATGTTTGTGGCAGCCCTCTTTGTAGTGGCAAGAAACTGGAAACTGAATGGATGCCCATTGGTTGAAGGGTGGCTGAATAATCTATGGTACATGAATGTACCATAAAGAAGGAATAAGAAGGAATGGGATATTATTGTTCTATAAGAAACAATTAGGAAGGTCTGGAGAGAGACATGAACTGATGCTAGGTAAAGATTATAAGATGATCAATTCTGATGGACATGGCTCTTTTCAACAATAAGGTGATTCAGGCCATTTCCTTTTGATGGAGAGAGCCATCTGCACCTTACAGAGAGAAGGACTTGAGTGTGGACAACATAATATTTTCACTTTTTTTTTTTTTGCTTGCTTTTTTATTTCTTTCTCATTTTTCCCCCTTTGATTGGATTGTTCTTGTACAACATGATAATTATGGAAATGTGTATAGAAGAACTGCATATTTAAAATATATTGAATTATTTGCTGCTAAAGAAGAAGGTAAGGGGAAGGGAGACGTCAAAAAATTTGAAACACAAGGTTTTCCAGGAGTGAAATTTGAAAACTATGCATATATTTTGAAAATAAAATGCCTAAAACAACAACAACAACAACAAAAAGGATTAAAAAGCAAAAATAGGTAAAGTGAATGCCTTTTCTTACTGGCAAAAAAATAAAAAGGGCCAAGGGAGGAAGGGGTGGAGTAGGGTGGGGATTGAGAGAGGATATGAACTCAGAGAAATTTATTAACTATTCTTATCTCTAAAGCAGGTACATAAATATATGTTGTTGTGAAAAACTTAAAGCACAGTAGTAAAGGGAGTAAGAAACCATCTCCCTGGAGTCAGTAGACTACTCCTAGGGTTAGACCTGTCCTTAATTAGCTTTGTGACCTTGGGGAAATCATTTTCCTTCTAGGAGTCTCAGTATTCTTATCTCCAAAATAAAGGACTTACTGTCCTTTCTAGGTCTAAATTATATGGCCTTCCCTCAGATCTCTGAAAAAGGCAAAGTGGAAGTTCTTAAGAGTTACACTGGCAGCGAGGCTTCCTTCTTGGTTCAGAACCTAGAAACAATTTTTGAAAGTGATTTTCAAATTCTACCAAAGTAAATATGAAGCAGTATAAATGTAAAGGAGATTAATTCTGTATAAAATATATTATAAAATTCTAATTGTTGACTTATATAGCACTTCCCACTGACAGTGATGCTATTAGCTATTGCTAATATAATAGCTATTGCCTATTTGTTGAAGCCCCTATCTAAGGAATTAAGCTAAACATGAGGGAGAGAAACTGATTTCTGCTAGATAACTGAGTGCATTTTTCCTTAATTATCATTAGGACATAATAGCTTACCAGGGAAAATCTCTCTCTTCCCCCTTCCCCCAAGTTGTTAGTATTAAAGAGTCAGATATATCAATTAAATCAGTGGGGCACAAGACATCTGGAAATGGAGGAACAGAAACGACAGTACCCAAGATGAGACCTTCAGTACCAGAGGCAGTTTACTTGATATTATTTCAAGAGAGCAGAAATGATTTACTCCAACCAGGTTCTCCTGCCTCCAGACAGGCTTATCATCCTTATCATAGCCTGTAATAGTAGGTGTATCCCAAGGCTCTGTAGTGGTTGCTCTTTTTTTCTCCTCTCCCAGCACTCTCACTGAATGACTTCATCCATTCTCAAGGGTTTAATTATGGAGATGAAACCTTGTATCCAACCATGCCTCAGGATAACCATGTAAGATGAGACATTTTCCCAGGATTACCCCAGCCTGATGTCATGAAACTAAGAGGCATTTGAGATTGTTCACAAAGAATTTAGAGAAGATGGAGAAAAAAGGGCAGATCAAGACTAGAGGCTCTCCATTTTGAATTGCTGCAGAATTAAGATTTGTTATTCTCTGGTTCTCTATAAAGAGTAAGACAATTACTGTTCTTAGAGACTGGTAGTGAGTGAGGCGAGATGAGGTAATACATTGCTGGTAAAATTGAATGAGATTTGGATGAAGTTTTCTCTGTATTGATTCTAGGCCTAAGTCACATGATCTTTATTTCCAGTTTTGAACCCTGGGTTGCAGGAAGTCACCTAGTTTCTAAAGGTCAAACCCTCAAGAAGTCACAGGAAGTGACATGACCCACAGGAAGTAGGCAACATTGGTCAAGAAGGGTTACTTCCTTTTAGTCTATCCAATGATAAGGCTTGGGTCTTTTCCTATTTAACTGGGTATTCTATTTCTGCTGGTCAGGTTCCTGCACATGGCAGGAATTGGGATGGCTCCCAGCTGTGTCTGGGCCTCTCCCTGCAGGGATTAAATAAATGCTTTCTCTTTGTACCTGAAGATGTCTCTGATTAGTCAATTTGGGAAAGGGGGATTGCACCCACCCCACACATTACTATTCTATAAGAAACAAAAAATGTGAAAAATTCAAAGAAACTTCAATAAAGAAGCAGAACTAGGAAATCTCTGAATTCTTTAATCTGATTACCCTCTGTTGTAGTTCTACCTTGCACTCTGGCTTGTGTTCCCTAATCTAGTCATAAACTACGAACCCCTTATCCTACAATATTCTTTTTCTGATCCTTTGATGAGGCAATCGAATTCTACAAATCTTTTCTCTTGAATCCTTTGTCCCATTATCCTATCACTGATCTTATACTACCAAGTCTCAGCCTTAAGATGAATTATACTGATCTGATTTTGAATGAAGCTGAGGAAAATCATGAAGCCCTACTCACTACAAATGTGTATTATATCACCTCAACTAGGTCTTTACAGTAGCAAATCAATCCTTTTGCAGTTTTCTAATCAACTCAGTTGAGTAGTACCTTTTTCCAAAGCTTTTCTCATACTTCAATGAAAAAATGAGAGCACTTATCAAGGATCCCTTTTTCATATATATTTCATATCACAATGTCTTCCCTTCATCATCTCCTAATAGATGAGCAACTAATCTTGGTTTTAGTTTTTGCTGCCACAAAAATGTTGCTATAAATGGTTTTTTTTATATGTAACTTTCTTTGAAGAATTGATTCTTAAATAAAATCGGTTCTTAAATAAAGGGAATATCAACAAAGGATTCATAAAAGAATTAGTATTACCACAAAAAAAAAAAAAAAAGGTAACTTAAGAAAATTACTAATTACTGGCCCATATCATCTCCTTTCTAAACTAAGTTTTTATGAGAATAAAATATACATGAAAAGATGGCATCTTCATTGAAGCTTTGAGAAAAGTACAAATGATATTCTAACAAAAGATTACATCTTTATATTCGCACAATTCCCATTTTGTATATTATATAAGGCATTTTTGGGGGGCTAAGGCAAATGGGGTTAAGTGACTTGCCCAGGGTCACACAGATAGGAAGTGTTTGAGGCCAAATTTGAACTCAAGTCCTCTTGACTTCTGGGCTAGTACTCTATCCACTGTGCCATCTAGCTGCCACTGTTGTATTTTATAAAAAAAAAAAAAAAGATATTTGACTCAGTAATTCTTTTAATTTGATAAATATTTATTTTTTAGTACATATTATACATCATAGGCTATGTGCCAGGTATTGGAGATACAAAGACAAAAAAAAAAAAAAAAAAAAAGCAAATAGTATCTGAAGTTAAGGAGTTTATATTCTATTGGAGGAAAGCAACAGGTATGCACATATAAAAATGAAAAAAAAAAAAGGAACGAGAGAGAAATAAGTAAAGATTATAAAATGTTGAGGACTGCTAAAGGAAATGAAGAAAAATAAACTCATTCTTATTGCTTAAAAACTAAGTAAATAAATAAATAAGATATGCAATGATGTGTGCTATAAGAAATAATACACCTTATTTATTCATCTTAAGATGCACAAGATTAGGGGGGAAAAAAAGTCCTCTAAATGGATGAATGACCTTTAATAAAGGATGGGAAAAAGTATTTTATCAAGATAGCTATAACTATTTTCAGATATTTTGCTTCCTTACTTGAAAATTAACGATCATTAATATATATATATGTATATGTATGTATATATATGTATATATACATATACACACACATGCATTAATTATATACCTATATGTAAACTACATTGTTTTATTACATGGCCACTCTAGAAATATGCCTAAAATTAAATTAAAACTTTAAGAGCTGATATTTAAAATTTAAGCATCTCAATCCACACATCCTAATTCCATAAACTTTATAAGACATAGGTAACAATGTAGTAGAGCAGTTAATGATGAAGTTCCAGGACAGTCAACCTGCAGATATCAAAACCATGTTTTAGATTTAGTTCAACTGAGCAGGTTACAGGTTAGTAATAGGAGATAGGATATCACAACATCAAAATTTTTTTAAAATAGGATAAGGCATACAAAAAAGCCTGACATTAAATACTTGAATGGTACACAGAAATAATCTAAATTAGGAAATGGTGAGCTCAACAGTTGCAAAATGGGAACTGAATAAAATCATCTTGATCACTACTGATGGCATTCTAAATAGCAAAAAGTTTAAGGCATGCTTATAACTATAAATTACAAATATTCATGTTTGTAATCAAAGACAGGACCTAGGTTCAAATCCTGTCTCTGGTACTTGCTATCTTTGTGTCCTATAAAAATAACAAAATTTGGGATTTGGAGCAGCTAGGTGGCGCAGTGGATTGGGCACCACCCCTGATGTCAGGAGTTCAAATCAGACTTCAGGCACTTAACGCTTCCTAGCAGTGTGGCCCTTAGCCAGTCACTTAACCCCAATTACCTTAACTAAAAAAACAAAACAATAACAACAAAAAGCAAAAAAACCCAACAAATTGGGATTCAATTTTCTTATCTTTAAAATGACTTTGAAGTAGGTGATCCTCTTTTAGCTCTAAATCTATAATTTTATAATATCGATCACTGGCCATCTTTTTAGACATATTTACAAACATGTAAGTTTATAACTGAAGAGAATCATAATAGCATGGGAGATAGAGTTCCTCCTTAAAAAAAAAAGACTGTGGGTTTAGGAATTACAATCAACAATTACCTACCAAGCAAAACTGAGTATACTCTTTTAGGGGAAAAGGGGAAATTCAATGAAATAGAGGTTTTCCAGTTTTCATGATGAAAAAACCAAAGCAAATAAAAATTTGACTCAGGAGATGTATAAGGAGGTAATTAGGAAACTAATATCATAAGGGACTGTTTATATTCCTAGAGGGGAGGATGATGTTTGTAACTTTCTCTTTATTATGGCAGTGAGACACAGACACACACAAGACACAGATGTGAACTGAATATAAAGGGATAATATCTAAAAAAAGAAAGGGGTAAGAGAGGAATGTATTGAGAGAATGGAAAAGGGAGAGGTGGAATGGCATAAATTATCTGCCATAGAAGAGACAAGAAAAAGCTTTTATAGTGAAGGAAAAGGCGGGGGAGAGAAGGAGTGAATGAATCTTATTCACATCAGAATTGGCTCAAAGAGGAAATAACATACACACTCAATCTGGGTATAGAAATTTATCTTACTCTTCAGGAAAGTAGAAAGTGAAGGATCTACAAAAAGAAGAGGAGAATAATAGAACAGGGCATTTAGGGGAGATGATTAGTAGCAAAACACTATTGAGGAGGGTCAGAGTGAAAGGAGAGAGTAAATAGAATAAAGGGGGGAATATAGTTAGCAATAGTAATTGGGAAAAGAATTTTAAAGCAAGTTTATCTGATGATCTCATTTCTTAAATATATAGGGAATGAAGTCAAATTTATAAAAAAAAGCCATTCAATTGATAATTGATAAAAGATCAAGAGAATGAACTAAGCACAAGGATTATAAAATCATGCATATCCTTTGACCTAACAATACCACTTCTAAGAATGAGAAAAGGCTTTATGTATTTAGAGCAACTCTATTCTCAGGGCAAAGAGTTGGAAGTTTAGGGGATGCCTATCAATTGGGGAATAGCTGAACAAGTTGTAGTATGTGAATATGATATAATACTGCTGTTAGAGAACAGGTAATGACAAGCAAGATACTCAGAAAAACCTGAAAAGTCCTCCTTGAACTCAGGCAAAGTACTGTGTAATATTAAGGAATGATAATTTTAAATAGCAAATAATTTTTCTATTTTCAGTATTACAATGATTCATGACTACTCTGAAGGACTTGGATGATAAAAGTGCTATCCATGCTATGCTATGCTCAAAAAGTTATCAAACTGTGCATACCCTTTGACCCAGCAGTGTTTCTGCTGGGCCTATATCCCAGAGATCTTAAAGGAGGGAAAGGGACTCACATGTGCAAAAATGTTTGTGGCAGCCCTCCCCCCCTAAAGGCTAAAAAATAGCTTTTTATTTACAAGATATATGCATGGGTAATTTTTCAGCATTGACAATTGCAAAATCTTTTGTTCCAACTTTTCTCCTCCTTTCCTCCACTCCCCTTTTCCCCCAGATGGCAGGTTGATCAATGCATGCTAAATATGTTAAAGTTTATGTTAAATACAATATATGTATACATGACCAAACAGTTATTTTGTGTGGCAGCCCTTTTCATAGTGACAAGAAACTGGAAACTGAGTGGCTGTCCATCAACTGGAGAATGGTTGAATAAATTATAGTATATGAATGTTATGGAATATTACTGTTCTGTAGGAAACGACCAACAGGATGATTTCAGAGAGGCCTGGAGAGACTTATATGAACTGATGCTGAGTGAAATGAGCAAAACCAGATCATCATTGAACATGGCAATAGTAAGATTATACGATGATCAATTCTGATGGACGTAACTCTTTCCAAAAATGAGATGATTGAGGCTAGTTCCAATGATCTTGTGATGGAGAGAGCCATCTACACCCAGAGAGAGGACTCTGGGAACTGAGTGTGAATCACAACATAATATTCTTACTCTTTTTGTTATTGTTCGCTTGCAATTTGTTTTCTTACTCATTTTCTTTCCATTTTGATCTGTTTTTTCTTAAGCAGCAAGATAATTGTATAAATATGTTTACATATATTGGATTGCTTGCCATTGGGAGGGGGAGGGAAAAATTGGAACATAAGGCTAAATTAAGAGTCAATATTGCAAAATTATGCATGCACGTTTTGAAAATAAAAAGCTTTCAAAAAAAACAAAAAACGTCTATCCATACCCAAAGAAAGAACTGATTGTGCCTGAATACAGATTGAAGTATACTCTTTAGTTTTTCTTAACTTTTTTTTTTTTTGAGGGGGGAGATTTATGAAAATGTTTTGCATTATTTCAAGTGTCTTAATGGGGGAATAGGGGTGGGGAGGAAGAGTGAGAATCCAGAATTCAAAATTAAAAATTTTTTTTTACATATGGATCAGTTTGCAACTAGAGAAGCAGTGGGCAGCAGAAGCTCATATCGGGCTTACTCCCCAACCCTACTTAGTTCCATAGGGTCTTTTGATGACAAACGTAAGAGTTTTATTTAAAAAGAACAAACTTGCTTTCACCTTAAAAATTTTCCTTTCCCATTCCTTCCATCTTTTGGGTCTCACTGAGACTCGGTTCTCTCTTGATGACATAGCTTCTTTGGCCACTCTTTGCATCTCTGGTGGCACTATGAATGATTTCCTCTGATTTACTGGTCAAGGAGGGAGAGCTAGAATATTTTTTGCTGCCACTTCCAGGCTTTCTCTTCACCATCATTGCTCAATAACCTCGCCTCCTCTGAGGTTCACTCAATCTCTATCTACCACTGAATTAAAATTTTGACAGCTGCCTACCCAACAGGACACTTTTCTTCTTTCCTCAATGAATTCAATGTCTGGCTCATAGCCTTTCTCTCCTCTCCAGCTCTTGCCTTTATAATAATGAACTCCAACACAAATACTGATACTCCCTTAAATATCCTAATTTTATAGGTCCTCATGAGTACGCCTGCATCAAACTTCAGTCCCCCAAAAAGACAGTTTATTCTTTTCATCGTCATTACCCACAAATGTACTACTTCCATATTCATGAACTATGTATTCATTCTACCTCTCATTCTACCTGGCAGTTCCAAATAATACTTTTCATTTCATCCCTCAATTTTTTCACAGGTCATCATACCTATAGTAGCAAAACTATCCCATTTTTCCTATTCCGAACTAATTCAGCTCTATATTGGCCTCTTCACAAATTCCTTGATCTCTTATTGTATTGGTGAGTCTTATCTTGTCCTACCGAGTCTTACCCTTAGAATATTTCTACAGTCTGCTGCCTTTGTTCCTACATATGCTATACCATGATACTGGGAAAAAAAAAAAAAAAAAAACACACGTGGAGAGGATCCACTACAAGTCTATTAGATGATCTTAATTGGACACTTACAATGGCAAGGCAATTCTTTTAAAGCTCCCTAATCAACTTACCATCCATCTCACCAGAGACCCTTTTTCAAAGCTTTTCGTCCCTTTTTCAAAGCTTTTCGTCCCTTTTCAAATATCCCATGGTTCTCCTTCCCTCCTCATACTTTCTCAGCTGAAAATCTTGCTTTTGAGACTCTATCCTCCAAAAATTCTGCTTCTTCATTCATCTCTTATCATCCAGATACCATCTGTCATTATCTCCTCCACTCTTGCTCTTACATGAATAATATGAATTACATGAATATAATCTGTCATTATATCCTCCACTCTTGCTCTTACATGAAAGGTAACACTTCTACTTAAACCCCTCAATATGCACAATGCTATTTTATCTCCAAGGGAAAACCATCTCCTTTGTCTTCTTTACTCTCACTTGTCTTCAATTTCTCCTGTCTATTGATTGCTTCACTACTGTCTACAAATATGCCCATGTCTTCTCCATCTTCAAAAATCTCTCATTTTACTCATAAACCCTCACTAGTTATTATCCTATATCTTTTCTCCCTTTTGTGGCTGAACTCCTTGAGAAAACTGTTTATTATGATGGCCTTTACTTCCTTTCACACTACTCTTTTAACTTTCTTTTTCACCAAATGCTCTAAGAAATTTTAAACCATTAAGACCATCTCTGCTGAAAAGGAATTCACAGTAATGGAGAAGACAATATGCAAATAATTTCATTTCCCACCTGGTTGCACTACTTTGGATTTCTTTAACATGCCTCTGGACTGAAACTGAAACTGGTCTACCCCAGAATTACCAGTGATTTCTTATTTGCTAAATCTAATGTCTTTTTCTCAATCCTCATCCTTCTGGACTTTGTGTAGCTTTTAACATGTTAACTTCTTTTCTTGAGTCTCTTCTTTCCAGGTTTCCTTGACATTACATTTTCCTGGTTTTCTTTCTTATTTGATGGTTCCTTCACAGTCATCTCCCTCTTCTATTCTTGCTCCATGTTATTTTACTTCTTGACCTCACCAACTCCCATGGATTCAATTATCATCTCTATGTTGATGATTCTCAGATTCATTTGTCTAAATTCTTTCTGACCTCCATAATCATATCTCCAATTGCTTATTAGACAAATTTGATGTCTCAGATATATAAAGTTGAACGCATTTATTCCATCACTCTTCTTCCCACTCAAAAACCAAACCAAACCAAACCAAACAAAAAACACCAAATTTCCTCTTTCAAATTTTCCTATTATTTTGAGGGCACCATGTTTTTCCTAGGCTAGCAATCTATAGTCTCAACCTCTTATTATCTCTTACCCCATCTAATTAGTGATCAAGTCCTATTGTTTCCACCTCCATAACATATCCCACATATGCCATCTTTTCTACTCTGATACTGTCAGCATCTTTTTTTTTTGCAAACCGCTTCAAAGTCTTTTACAACCCACCCTCTTCCTATCCTTTCAGTCTTTTTGTACATCCCCCTCTCCCATTCTTTATCCAGTAACATTGGCCTCTTTGCTGTTCTGCTTACAGCATTCTTCCTATATGAATTTCAGTAGTCAGTAAACATGTATTATGCTAATATCATACTTATTTATGTGCTAGCCACTGGGTTAAGGGCTGAAGATACAAAGAAAGAAAGCTTTTGCTCTTGCAGAACTTTCAATGTAATGGAGGAAGACGAAATACAAAAGGAAACTAAAAATTGGGGGTGGGGAAAAAGGAAAGTACCCAGCACGTTGGGTATGCTGAAGTTCTGCAATTAGGTGGAAAATAAATTTGCATGTTGTCTTCCCCATTACTGTGAATTCCTTTTCAGCAGACATAGTATTATTTCTCAAAAGTATTTGATAGAATTTGATAGAGTTCTATTTCTTTTGCTTTTTCTTCCCTCCTTTTGCTCTAGAATGCTTATCTTTAGAAAGGAAAAAAAACAAAAACACAAAAATACCCCGTTCTCCAGGAGCTCATGGTCTGATATGGAAATAATATGCAAACAACTATGTACAAATAAGATATACACAGAATATACTGGTGATAATTTCAGAGTTAAGACAATGGCATTAAGGAAGATTTGGAAAAGCTTCTTTCAAAAGGTGAGATTTTGGGTTAGAACTTGAAGGAAAGATTTATATGATTAGTGCAGAATGAAGTGATCAAAGCCAAGAGAATAATTTATGCAATAACAAAGCCTTAAGCATTATGATCAAGGCAATGACCAACCCTAATTCCAGAGGATGAATGATGAATCACTAATCAAAGTGCAGAATAAGATATCTATTTATGGGTATGACCAACGTTGGACTTTGTTTTGCTCAACTAAACATATCTGTTATAATATAATTTATTTAAAAAAAATTTTTTTCCAAAGGGGGAACAAAATGGAAAGAGAAAGAAAATAAAATTTTAAGCAACTGAAAATCAAACACTAAAGCAAAGAAGAAAGTGTTAATATGGGGATAGATGGGTGAGTTAGATGGTATATGTGTGTGGAGATAATTAAGTCAAAAATGTTTCTGGAGAACATTTCCATAGAAGAGGAGGTGTCCTAATAACAGGTTTCTAATACAAATTTGCACAATATGAGACAACTTTAAGAAAAGGTTTTACTTTTCCACTCCAAGATAGAGTTTTAAAAAGCTAAATGGATTCTTCCTTCAAGCAAAATAAATAAATGTTTTATTAAGTTTAAGTTTAAGTTTGGGGGATGGAGAGAAGTGATTTGTAAGTGACTGAAATCTGTTTTCATTTAATTTTTTCTTTCATGTTTCAGGTTTGAAGATTAAGTGCCTTTATTGCAGAAAAAGATCAACCAAACAACACACCATCCTCCCTGACATCTCTACTTGCTTCCTGGTACACCCTCTCTATTCTGCCCACTACCTCAGCCTTCTCCACATAGCCACCATATCTACATGTATCAACCCATATATCTACAGTTAAAAGTCAACAGAGGTAAAAAAAATAAATTGGCATAAGGAGGGAAGAAAAAGCAACTGTTGGGGGAATGAGTGCTAACTAGCTTTCTCCAGCTGCTCCTTTAATTTTTTAAGTTCTCTTTTTCTTTTTAAGAGAAGCTTGTTAGCATTAGTATTATTATTATTACTGTCTTAGGTAAAAAAAAATAGCATGCTTGAGTATGTAAGGGCAGGGTTACATTTATGAAAACATGAAAAATCTTTCTTGATTTTTTAATGAATAGCACTAATTAGTGCAGGTACAGCTGAAGTCAGGAAGATCTGAGTTCAAATCAGACACCTAATATACTTATTAGATGTGCGACTGCTGTAAAATGTAGATGATAACAGCACTGTTACCTCCCAGGGTGTTGTGAGGATCAAATGAAATAATTGTAAAGTTCTTAGCACAGTGGCTACATGAGATTACATGATCAATGCCATTAAAACATGATTTATGAGGCAGCTAGTGGCACAGTCGCTACAACACCAGCCCTTTAGTCAGGAGGACCTATGTTCACATCTGATCTCAGACACTTAACACTGCCTAGCTGTGTGACCCTGGGCAAATCACTTAACCCCAATTACCTCAGCAAAACAAAACAAAACAAAACAAAACAAAACAAAACAAAACAAAAAAAAAAAAAAAAAAAAAAAAAAAAAAAAACATGGTTTATGAAGATCTGGATTTTAGTGGTAAAAGAACAGCTATTATTGAGAAGCAATCTCAATCTAAATCCTAGCTATACTAATTACCACCAATGAAGTAAGTTCTGGTGCTTTTTCAGTTTTATCCTTATCATTACTGACTAGCATAATACTTTGTGCATGATTTCTCCATTTCTTGATAAATATCCTGAATTTTATTTCTTACCTAAGAAATTAGAACACTAAGAAAATGTTAAGTAGCAGTTGAAGTACTTTAGTGGTGTCCAGGAATCCTAAATTGAAAAGAAAACTTATCATATTGAAAATGGAGAATGTTGTAGTACTTTACCTCTGATTCAGAGCTGTCCAGTTCAGCTAAAGTTGGAGCTTTGAGGAGTTTCTTCCGTTGTACTGTTGTTTGTGGACCACTTATACCATTGGCTTTTGCTTGTGGTATTAAAACACCATTTGACACAGAAGCTTCTGTCCCTTTCTTTGGAGATTCAGGAGTGGTTACATCTGGTAAAAGAAATAGAAAAGATTATGTTATGATCTAAAAAAGGCAATTAAAATAATGCATGCATTTGGAAACATACAAAAAGACAATTCTCCATAAAATATTTCAGATTTTAATCTCAAATTACTACAAAAATTTTTTGTTGGAGCATAGATTATATGAGATAACTATTCTTAAAATAGCTAGCAAATCCCATTTTAAAGACATTGTGGCTATGTTATCTTATTCATATATTTTAATTTAGAACACAGATATAGGAGAGACCTTAGATATTTAACCTATTGATTTTACAGAAGTAGTACTGGAGCCCAGAAATACTGAAATTATTCTATGTAGAGAGGCTTTGGAGTTCAGATGAAGAAAAGAAGAAATATTGTTGTTAAGCATAACAATGTACTGTTACAAATGAGGATAAGGCTTGAAGGGAAGGGAATACTTATTTATAAAGCACTTACTATATATACTACTTTGTGAAGATTTTTTTTTAAATTACAAATAATCATTTAGTCTTTAAAACAGACTTGCAAGGTAAATGCAATTATTATCCTAATTTTGTATTTGAGCAAAGTATACTGAATGATATGTTGTGGTTGGGAAGAGACCTGGGCTCTACTATTTAATAAATCTTGGCTCCACTGTTTAATATCTCTCTAACCTTGGGAAGTTGTTCTGCATTTCTGGGCCTCAACAAAATGAGAGGATTGAGTTAAATGACCATTCATGTTTTATCTAGGTCTAAATCTACAACCATGTGTATATTCATATATTCACATATATTCACAGATTTTGTTTGTCTGGACCTTTGATGTTGCCAAGTATAAGGAGGTGCGAGGAAGGAACATTCTCTACAAATATAGAGACCTGGGCTTTACTAGCTAATAGAACATAATTTTACTGGCTAACTAAAAAACTGGATTTAAACCCTAGCTATACCCAGATGTAGTAGGTAACCTAAGCCTTTCTAAATTAAGGTCTTTCCTAAGACTACGTGTTAATGTAAGCCTTCAGAGAATTTGTCTAGGGCACTGAGAAGCTATGTGACTTTGCTTGACCTTCTTCCCTATCCTCTACATCATATTGTCTTTCACATATGTGTGTATGTATATGTATATGAAATTATATATATATATATATGTGTGTGTGTGTGTGTGTGTGTGTGTGTGTGTGTGTGAGTATATATGAAATTTGTTTGTGTGTTTGGATAAATTAATCGGTGAAAAGAAGATGGGATCAAGGCCAAATTCATTAAAGGAATAAAGTAATAGTTTTCATATAAGGATCACAATTAAAAAGGACTAAATAAATACTTACTACCTTATATTAATGTTGAAATGTCATTGTAAATAGAAGTCCAACTAATTTTCTTCTTAGTGAATTAAATGATGAAATAAACATGTATAAATATTACTCGATCGTAAATTTTATTGCATATTTTCTGGGCTAACAGATTAGAGTTCAACTTTGAATAGTCATGGAAAATCTATAAACCTGAGAAAAAGACAACAACACGATTTCAAAATAATTAAAATAAAGTTTAAATAATTTAGGGTGTATTCAGGAAAGGAAATCCTAGTAGTACAAATTTACGTAGTAATTTGAAATTCATAAAACTCTTCAACATAACCCCTTCATTAAATAGGGTGGTTTTATTAGATGCTTTATCTTGTGTTTCTATGAACTGATATTGGAGGATTCCACAATCAAGACACCACCATTTTACCTGGCGGCACTTCCTGGATTTGCAGGCAGGGACCATATTTTTGGACCACATTTTTTGTTTTTCCTCATATCACCCCAATTGCTTAGGTTAGTGACTGGCACATAATAAATACTTTAAAAAGGTTTATTGATGATGATGGTGATGATTATGATGATGGTGTCATCAAAGGGTTGAACTCCTGAATTAATATTCCTAAATCCATTAAATAATGATATCATATATCAAAACTTTGAACAAAAATACCTAAATTCAAAATGAAAATGTAAAAGCTTTTTATTTTATCTCTCTACAACACGTAAGCTACATTAATAGAGGTTTAGAAGTTTGTCAATAAACTTGTTGTCCATTCACTGAAATTGCTACAAAAGAAATTTTGTATAGTACCAAAATATTAGATGTGGTAAAATAGAATAAAAAGCCCCAAATGTTTCTAATAATTAGCTATAGATTACTGGGAAAATAATATATATGACAAATATGTATATACATATACACATACACATCTCTATCACAATTCCCTAATCATATACTATTTATAATGTTGACAGATTTCTTGTCAGAGACAGTGACATGCAGAAGTGGAGAGAGCTGGTTATGGAGTCATGAGGATCAAATACTACTTCTGACATATATTTACACAGTAGATGTGTAACCTTAACCTTTCTGGAACCTGATAACTCTCTTAGCTCACAAATTTGAGAGAAAGTATAGATCTGTATTATTATACACAGTTTTTACCAAGAGCTTCCTATACTCATGAAATCATAGAACCGATTTTTACTTTGGGGAAAAAAAAGGTCTCCTAGTTTTAAAACATGTGATTGATATAACAGCAAAGTCCTCCTACAAAAATTGCCAAATCATTTCATTTATTTAATTACCAATTCTATACATTGATATTACTTGAACAATCATAAACCCAATGATATTGAATAATGAGAGTCTGTCCTGGTTCTACCATATGTGAAGTATTGTGTTTCAGACTAACTTAGAAAAAAAGTGACCCCATATATGACTTTCGCATTTTTCAACTATGGCAGGAACCAGATTAAAATGTATTTGGGAAATATCTCACAAGATAAGTACAACTGTAATAAAACAGATAATATCACATTTTAAAATTAAGTCCACAGGAATCCTTATGTCTGTGGTCCCCATTTCTATTTTAAGTTTGATACCACTGATCCACAGGATGGCAAAAGACTCAAGTATAAGAAGTGGTATCATGATGCAACAGACTTATTCAAACCCAGAGAAGCAGAACCAGTAGCAAAGAGGAAAATTTAGGTTGATATCTAGAAATATTTTTTATTAATTAGTTAGCCAAAAATGGAATGGGCTCCTTAAAAGACAAATGTTCCCTGTTGGAAGTCTTCAAGCTATTGCTGGATGACAATTTGTGAGACATACTGCAGAGATTTTTCCCCCCACCTTGGGCTATAAGTAGGACTAGATGGATGCTGAATTCCCTTCCAACTCTAAAATTGTGTAATTTCTAAAAAACTTGAGATATATATACTGAAATTTTAATACATACATAGGAAAAAATATTTTTATACATCTAAGTCATAAAATTATAATTTGTTGAATATGTTGTAAAGGTTTATTCACTAGTAATAAACAGACCTAATAAGAGTTTATTTCTTTTAATTCAACAGGAATGTTGAAATAATTAGTAAAAAGGAAATGGATCTGTTTTGCATTAGGTTAATAAAATGGATCAAGGTTTTCAGTTCATATTCTTAGAACATGGCTTTGTTCAAAGAGAAGTCATTAACAGAAAATATTTTTAAAATACCAGAGAAAACAAAACAATCATTACATAAACTCACATAATAAATGTCAAGCAATGACATAAAAAACATTGGCTACTCTTCTACATAGAAAATACAGGCTTTTTGTTTCAATTCTTCTCCAAACTATCTATCTCAAATATAGATAATTAATTGGCACATAAACAGATATATGATGTTCAGATGAGCCAACCATATCTAATATTCATTGGATTGTATCCAAAGTAAATTTTTTTACTGTCTAGATGTAACTGATATCAAGTAACAATTATTATTGTTACTTAACATTTTGCAGATTTTCTACTTCATTATGTTGAATTTCATTCAGCCAATTTTTTTAGAGAGTAGCCAGTTCTGGACATTAGCAGTAACAAAGACATACTCAACAAACACGTAAAGCCTTGGAGTTTCCTTTTCAAATCTAATTTTCTAGGATGATACTGCTTCAGGAAAATGGCTGCTAAAGTAATATTTATCAAATGAACAAAGAAAAGGAAGAGCTCTTCAGTAGTCAGTCAAATAATCAAATTTAAGTACCATGATAGATATTTCAACTTTTTTTTTAATCAAATGAAGAATTTCTAATTTACTATAAAAATAAACTGGCATAAAAATCAAAACTGAAAATATTACCCAAATGCAAATTGAAAGTTTTATTATGGTACAACTCTAGAATATATTAGAATGGGGCATCCTATTTTAGTCTCCTCAAAAACATATTACTACATTGATATTCCACTACTTTTGTTAGTATGCAAACTGTTGAGGGCAACAGCACATTTCATATCTTATGTTTAATAGTAACTAAACACAGAATTAAGATTTTTAAAATATGTGTAACACACCATTTGATTTGATTCAGATTAACTAATGTATGCTGTAATTTCATTTATGTTAATAATATGAAATTAATTTAATATACATTATATAATTTATATACATATTCACAATTAAATTATAAAGAAATAATTAACATTATAAGTCATTATAAATCAAAGCTCAAAGCTAGTAATCACACTGAATTTAATCTAACTTAAGTAACTATGTTGAACTTTATAATTCATATTTGGAACACTTGATAAAATCACTATAGCTTTCTTATGATTTTAATGTTTTAATAGAATGAGGAGAAAAGAATCTAGAAATATCATTTGGTCAGAATGTAATTTGTCAAAGTAAAGATATATATATATATATATATATATTTTCATCAAAATTTTATAATACTCAAATAGACTGAATCTTTTATTTCATTGACTGGCTTGGAAGAAGCCCTTCAATTTTCTTTTTGATACATGTTTAAACAAGCAAATGAGTGAGATGTGTGTCACAAAAATCACAAAACTCATGTCAGGTGTTGAAGTGTGTGTGTGGGTATTTTTTTTTTTTTTACCTGACAAGTCAAAACTGTGAGACATGCTAAGTGGCCGCATTGCTGAAAAAAAGAAAAACAGCATAAAGAAAGTAATTCAGCCATTAGAAAAGCAAGGGAAGACAAAATAGAGGAAGGGGATTTAAAGAATATTCTTAGTACATTTCAGATGTTAATGCAGGGGGCTAGTTGGCATAAAAACTGAAATTATAAACTATGCTAGATATGTATCATCACAATTTTAACATCAATAGAACTTAAAGTACAGTTAACAATATAAAAGATATATGTATACATATTTTTAATTCCAAAGTAAATGTACGATAAAGATAGACATTTAATTAGGAAAAAAAATCATAAAATATATCATCTGACCAAAAAAAAAATTACATTTAAGACCAAAATAAAGATGGTCATGGCAATGTTAAATACAAACTTTAGTGACCAAAAATTGAATGATATTTGGAGGGCATTCATTCTCTTCTGATTTATAGTTACTTTAAAATAATCTAGATATTAAAAATATGGCTTTGGGGTTGTGAATGCCTATTCTGAAAAATTTCACAGACACCAAGAGGTCAAGATCTCGTTTCTTGAATGTAACGAATGTATTTAGTGTTCTAGTGTCTTTTTTAAGGAGGTAGGGAAATAAGCATAGTGCTTTTTAAGTCAAGTGTTGTGTTAAAGCACATTTCATTTGAAATATTATTGATAAACTCTGACCTAAGAAACATGACAAATTAATTTTTCTCTGCACTATATTTTGACCACTATGTCAAGGTAAGTATGGTGAAGATAACTTCTGTGTTTTTTTTTTTAATTACTTTCCCTTGACTGCTGTTTTCATTCCTATATATAAGACCATTTTTATTATTACACAAAAATTCAGAAGGCAGCATATCCCAAGCAAGTCAAACAATGACTGTCATCTGAACCACCAACTCCCCATAAACAATGAGGAGATAGCCCAGGATCCAGAACCCAAAAACTTGGGAACAGTGGGTTCTACAAACCACTAAGCTCCCAACCCCAGCAGCAATTATCACTGTGGACAAGGGACCTATTTTCAGCAGCAGCAGCAACAATTATTGAAATACCCATCAATAAGCAGAGAAGCAACACTGACCAAACTACTGTAGGCTCTATTTCCAATCCAGCCATTCCAGAGAGGCACCATTTCTACCAGCTATCAACCTACTGCCACTCACAGGATCAGTAAGCTAGTGTAGCTAACTAGGATATCATGGAAGAAAAATGGAGGGAGCATGTGCTAGGCAGGTCTAGCCACCTATCTTGATCATGTTGTCCATCTGCTTCAATTTTTGTTTTCTTTAATACATTTAATGCTCTCTTTCAATTACACCCACATTTAAATTATGTTAATTCTTCCTGCTAGATATATTCCTTGCTAGATATATTCCCTTTTCTTCATATTATCAAAAAAACTCATTGGCCAGCTAGCTAGACATCTAAATGCTTTCCAAGATTTTCTTCAAAATTCTTCTAATCCTGCTTCTATCTACTTATCACCTTAAATTTCAAAGTCTTTCTGCATAAGATAACCTCTTTCATAACAAAAACAATTAAAATGTATAATTTATTCAAGGCTTTTACATGTATTATCTTAGAGGAGTCTTTTAAATTCAGTGCTATTCCCACTCTACTATGACTCTCAGAGACTCATCTTTTCCACTGACTTTTTATTCTTTTAGATGAATTTTGTTTTTATTTTTTCTAGCTCTAGAAAATTTTTTTTTTGGAATTCTGATATGGAATTGAATAACAAATTTAGGTAGAATTGTAATTTTTATCACTTCAACCTACCTATGAGTGATTGATAATTGTTAATAATTTCAAATACTTTTTTAGTTAATTCTCTAGGATTTTCTAATTATATCATATCATTTGATAGTTTTGTTTCCTCATAGGCCTATTTTAATTCCTTCAATTTCTTTTATTTCTCTTATTGCTAAAGCTAACATTTCTAGTACATTATTGAATATTAATGTTGATAACGGCAATCCTTATTTCACACCTGATTTTACTGGGAAAACTAACAATCCTTGCTAATGGATTTAGATATAATACTTATAAATTTTAAGGAATGCTATTTCCTTTATTCCACGATCACTAGTGTTTTTAATAGGAATTGGTGTATTTTGGAAAAAGCTTTTTTGCCATTTATTGAGATAATCATATAAGTTCTTTGTTTGATGTGATCAATTATTCTGATAATTTTACTACTATTAAACAAAACCCACCTAGGCTAAGGGTTTCCCCCCCCCCCCATTAAAATTCATTAGGGAAATTGATCTACAATTTTCTCTATGTTTTTGACTCTTCGTGGTTTATGTAGCAGTACCATATTTGAGTCATAAAAGCAATTTGGTAGAACTCTACCTATTTTTAGAAATAGTTTATATAGGATTGGAATTATTTGTCTTTAAATGTCTGGTAGAATTCACTAGTAAATCCATCTAGCCCTGGAGATTTTTTTCTTAGGGACTTCACTGCAGGCTTGTTCAATTTATTTTTCTAAAATGGGGTTAAGTATTTTATTTCCTCTTTTGTTAATCTGTAAACATACATCCATTTCATTTAGATTGTCAGATTTATTGGCATACAGTTAGGCAAAATGGCCCCTAATTATTGCTTTAATTTCCTGAATTCACCCTTTTCATTTTTAGTAATTTGGCTTTTTTTTAAAATAAAATTTAACAATATTTCATTATTTTTATTTCATAAAACAGGCTCTTAGTTTCATTTATTGGGTCAATCAATAGTTTTCTTACTTTCAACTTTATTAATCTTTGATTTTCGACATTTCTAACTTGGCATTTAATTGGGGATTTTTAACTTGTTCTTTTTCTAGCTTTCTTAGTTGCATGTTCCTCTATGTATTTTATTCATATAATCATTCAGAGATATAAAATTTCCCCTAAAAATGTATTTTGGCTGCATTTCATAAATTCTGGTATGTTATCTCATTGTTATCATTCTCTTGGATGAAATTATTGTTTTGATGATTTGTTTTTTGAATCACTCATTCTTTAGGATTAGATTAATTTCCAATTAATTTTGAATCTATCTTTCCATGGCCTTTTATTGCATGTTTGTTTTTACTGCATCATGATCTGAACAGGACAAATTTAATATTTCTGCCTTTCTGCATTTAAATACAAGGTTTTTTGCTCTAATACATGGTCAGTTTTTGTGAAGGTGCCATGTACTACTGAGAAAAAGGTACATTCCTTTCAATCCCCATTCAATTTTCTCCAGAGGAATATCATATCTAACTTTTCTAAAATTCTATTCACCTCCTTAACTTCATTGTTGCTTATTTTGTGGTTAGATTTCTCTAGATCTGAGAGAAGGAAGTTGAGGTCCTTCACTAGTATAGTTTTGCCATCTATATCTTTTTCTAATTCACTTCTCAATTCTCAATTCAATTCTTCTCTAAGAATCTGGATGCTATACAACTTGTTGCAAATATATATGGTATTAATATTAATGTACTATCTATGGTATCTTTTAATAAGATGTAGTTTCCTTCCACACCTCTATTTAAATATATTTTAGCTTTGTCTAAATTTATTTATTTATTTATTTGTTTATTTATTTATAATAAATTTATTTTGTCTAAATTTAAATATTTTTTAGCTTTGTCTGAGATCAAGATTTATTTATTATATTTATTTATTTATAATAAATTTATTTTGTCTAAATTTAAATATTTTTTAGCTTTGTCTGAGATCAAGATTTTTTTTTTAACTTCAGCTGAAGCATTATATATTTGGCTCCAGCCCTTTATCTTTACTCTGTATCTCTCTTGATTCAAATGTGTTTATTATACATCACATATTATATCACTGGTTTTTAATCTACTCAGCTATCCACTTCTTTGGGAAGTTTTATGGCAAAGTTCATCCCATTCACATTCAAAGTTGTGATTACTGTGTATTTTACTCCTTCCTATTTCCTGTCTCCTCTCCCTCTCCCTCCCCTTTCCCCTGACACATTAATTTCACTCTTTCCCTCCTCAGCAGTATTATTTTATCAGCCTCTCCCCCTCCCTTTTCTTTCCCCTTTCTCCTCCTACTTCCATATTTGGCAAGATAAATGTCTATATCCAATCGAATATGCATGTTATTTCCTCTTCAAGCCAAATCCAATGACAGTAAGATTCAAAAAATGCTCAGCTCCTTCCCTCAACTGTAATAGGTTCTTTGTGCCTCTTTATGTAATGTAATTTATCCTATTTTGCTTCCCCCTCCCTTTACTCTTCTCAAAGTACAATCTATTTTTTTACCTTCCTGCCCTTTCTATCATCACAAAGTCAACTTATACCCACACCCTGTCTTCTACTCCTACTAATTGCCCTAAAAGAGGGTAATTCTCAAGAGCTATAAGGATTGAAGAAATTAAAGCCATTTCAAGTCATATTAAAAAAATGCTCTAAATCACTATTGATTGTAGAAATGCAAATTAAGAAAACGTTCAAGTGTCACTTCATATCTCTCAATGACAGGGAACATAATGATGAATGACAGAGGGGATGGGGGAAAAATGGCGCACTCATACATTGTTGGTGGAGTTGTAAAATGATCTAATCATTCTAGAGAGGAATTTGAAATTATGTCCAAAGGGCTATCAAATTGTGTATATCCTTTGATGCTGCAATGTCTCTACTGAGTCTATAACCCAAAGAGATCATTAAACAGGGAAAAGGACCTACATGTGCAAAAATATTTGTAGAAGCCCTTTTTGCAGTGTCAAGGAATTGGAAATTGAGTGGATTCTTATCAATTGGGGAATTGAAAATAATGGAAATTACATGAAAGTAATGGAATATTATTGTTCTATAAAAAATGATGAGCAGGCTGATTTCAAAAAAGCCTGAAAAGACTTATATGAACTGATGCTAAGTGACGTGAGCAGAACCAAGAGAAAATTATACATAGCAATAAGATTAAACGGTAATCAACATGACAGAATTGGCTCTTTTCAACAAAGAGGTGATTCAAGGCAATTTCAATAGAATTGTGAGGAAATATTGCCTACAATATTCTTTGGAGTTTTCATTTGGGGAACTTCTTTCAAGAAGTGACCATTGGATTTTTAAAATTACTATTTCACCTTCGGATTCTAGGATATCAGTTAAAGGTGCTATCCAGGCTTTTTTTTTCTTGATGATGACTTTCAAATAGTCCAATAATTCTTAAATTATCTCTCTTGGATCCATTTTTCAAGTCAGTTATTTTTACAGTAAGATATTTTATATTTTTTTTATTCTTTAATTCTTTTGATTTTATCTGACTGATTCTTGATGTCTCATAGATTGATTAGTTTCCACTTGCCCAATTCTAACTTTTAAGGAATTATTTTCTTGAGTTAGCTTTCGTACCTCCTTTTCCACTTGGCCAATTCTAAAAGTTTTAAATTTTTATCTAATTTTTAAAAAGGTCTTTTCTTAAGGGGATCTTCCTGCCCCTTCCCCCCACCCCAATTTAGTCAACTGTATTTTTTAAGGAATTATTTTCTTCTGTCAATTTTTGTCCTTCCTTTTCCAAATTTTCTTCTTTCTCTTGCATTTAGCTCTCATTTCTTTTCCTCAATTTTTTCCCCCTACCTCTCCTATTTGGTTTTTAAAATCCTTTTTGGGCTCTTCCAGGAAGGCTTTTGGGGCTTGAAGACATCATATTTCCTTATGAGTCTCTAAATATAGGTATTTTGTCACTATTGTCTTGTTTCGAATTTCCTTGTCACCACAGTTACCTGTATGTGATCAAAGCTCGTTTCTGGGTTTTGCTTTTTTTAGCTTAATTTATGCTTTTTAAAGTTATACTCAGTGCTCAATGGACACTCTCCCAAGTTTCATTTGCTAGGAGCTACGGACCTAGTCAAGGGCATTCTGTACCTAGGCCTCAGGTATTGGCAGCTTGCCACTCTCCTGAGGTGGCTGGGCCTAGTTGCATCTATTGTGTTTGTTTTGGTCTGACAACTGTCCTGTGCAGGATTCGTGAAAGGCCTGTCTGCAGACAGCCTGCTATACCACAGACCTGCTAAGCCAGAACCATGGGGCCTCAACAGCTCACTTGTGCTACTCCTACTGGTTTGCCTGAACACTGTCTGTGCTGGTCTGAACTTTTCCTGAAGTCTTTATCAATTATCTTAAGCTATAAAATTGCTTCACTCCATCATTTTATAGGTTCTGTTGCTCCAGAATCCATTTAAAAGTTTGACTTAATGCTATTTCTAAGGGAAAATGGGAAAAAAAAAAAAAACAGGCAACTTCCTGGCTTTTCTCTGCTATCCTGGCTCTGCCCTCTGTTATAATGTTGCTAAATGAACTTTTTTTTTCATTTAGCCATCAAGAAAAACCTTATTACCAGTAGAAAAAAAAATTCCCTTTATTCCCTAATTAAAAACTTCTTAAACTTTCTTAAAAGTCAGAAGGTTTTACCACTAGAAGATGATAGGTACCTAATATTATTGGAAAACATGAAAGCAACTATATTTTAGTTGAAAGAAAATTATTTTTAATGGGTTATTCCAGCTTTGACCATCTAGTACAAAGCTAAATTTTTTTTAATAAATTAAATTAATTAAAACAATTAAAACAGCTCTATCTACCAACCTACTTAAATTATTAATGACAAAATGAAATATTAATGGAAGAACATAGACACAATAGATGAAATAGATGAAAATGGAGAGACAACAAACAAATGAAAAAAAATGTGAAAAAAATTTTCAAAAGATACTCTTCACAATAAAAGAATGTATAGTCACCACATTTGGAGTTTAATATCACAGTTCTAGATGTGTTTTAACAGAATGTTGCTCTGGGGGAAAAAAAGCCTTCCTTCTATCAGTTTTGAGCACAAGCCTATTTCTCCCTGATACTGATTATTACCCTTAGTTTTTTGTCCCGTGCTACTGTTGTGGTTTCCCATAAATCTTCGAGAGGAATAATCCAAAACACTAGAGACCTTTCTTTTAGTATCTTGGAGACACTATGGACTGAGCCTATTATTATTCCACTTCTAGATGACATCTCCAGATGACCTAGCAGAGGGATGTCTTCACTCATAACAGTTGGAAAATGGATCTGATATTATCTGATAGATTGTTTTTGATTAGACAAAACTGCTAAAAAGGCAATTTTTAAAAATGGGAAAATGTATTCAGAAAGTGTCATTAATGACATAGAATACAAAGGAACATAAGAATTTCTTCTCCAGGAGTCACAAATATTGCCCTCATTTTGCTTTTTTCCTTCTTCTTGTGACAATGGTTCTTTCTAAGGCAAGGTTTCCAGTTCCTTCAATATTCTGACTGTACTTTCTTCACCATGACACAGTTTATTGATGAAATTATGAAAAAAAAAATCTATAAATTTGGAATCACTGAGAGCAGCATATAATTTCTCTAATACAAGTAAACTTAATCTCCATCTAATTGAATTTTAAATCCATTTTCAGAAAGTGTCCAAGATATGCACATAGATGTACTAATTTGATACAGGCATGAGATATTTGGATAATTTATTTTTTCCATTCATAAAATTGATGAACTCAGGAACCAAAATGGATTCAAAAGAAAATTAAAAATTTAGAAACTGAATAACTGGTTAAGAAGATAGTAGTTGAACACCTGTCAGATTGGCTAAGATGACAGGAACAAATAATGATGAATGTTGGAGGGGATGTGGGAAAACTGGGATACTAATACATTGTTGGTGGAGTTGTGAAAGAATCCGGCCATTTTGGAGAACAATCTGGAACTATGCCCAACAAGTTATCAAACTGTGCATACCCTTTGATCCAGCAATGTTTCTACTGGGCTTATATCCCAAAGAAATACTAAAGAGGGGAAAGGGACCTGTGTGTGCCAAAATGTTTGTAGCAGCTCTTTTTGTAGTGGCTAGAAACTGGAAGATGAATGGATGTCCATCAATTGGAGAATGGTTGGGTAAATTATGGTATATGAAGGCTATAGAATATTATTGCTCCGTAAGAAATGACCAGAGAGGCTTGGAGAGACTTACATCAACTGATGCTGAGTGAAATGAATAGAACCAGAAGATCGCTGTACACTTCAATGTTGTATGAAGATGTATTCTGATGGAAGTGGATATCTTCAACATAAAGAAGATCCAACTCACTTCCAGTTGATCAATGATGGACAGAAATAACTACACCCAAAGAAGGAACACTGGGAATTGAACGTAAAATATTAGCACTACTGTCTATCTACCCAGGTTACTTATACCTTCGGAATTCAATACTTGCAACAAGAAAATTGGATTTACACACATATATTATATCTAGGTTATACTGTAATACATGTAAAATGTATGGGATTGCCTGTCATCTAGGGGAGGGAGGGGAAAATCTGGAAAAATAAACACAAGGGATAATGTTATAAAAAAAATTACTCATGCATAAATACTGTTAAAAAAAAAAAAAGAAGAAGATAGTAGTTGAGGAGGAAGAACATTCCAGGAATGAGAAAAAGACAGTACAAAAGCATAGAGATGGGAACTAGAGGATCATATGTGGAGGGCAGTATGGTTGGATAATAAAGTAAAGAGAAGGGTAATAAATAAGAAAACTAAAAAGGAATTGCTAGAACCATAGTAGTAATGTCAATGTCAGCTTGTAACATGAAATTCAGTAGTATGCCCTCACAACATATGCTTTGTTCTTTAACATTTTTGTATGACTTGGATAAAGGCACACACAGACAGCATGCTTACAAAACTTGCAAATGATATGAAGCTTGGAGCTAACCTACTTAATGGCAGAGGGAAGCTCCAAAAAGATCCTAAAAAATTACACAATGGGCTGAAATTAAGAATTTCATTCACTGAATGGAAAAAAAAATTTACAGTACAGATAGGGAAGAAATAGCTAAACAATTGAAACTACCATAGGGAAAGAGAGATAGAACAGAAGAACAGAGGACAGCCCTAATACCAAAAATGGGTTGGCAAAGGTGGACCTTGGTAATGTAATGGTGACTAGAGCTTGGAGGTGGTGGCTTGGGGATGCTAAGTTGCAGAAGTTGGCCAAGGGTCATGAAGAAAGGCATAGGGATGGTAACTATCATGGTGAGGAAGGTACCCCTAATGTAAATGATAGTACCATTTTTGTGCAGTTGACTGTAAAGAAATCTCAAACTTGGAAAATGTAAGTAATTTGTAGACAATAATAAAGCACATCAATGGAAAAGTTGAGGCAAGAGTCAAAGTCTTCAAACTTTTCATTTACTAATTTTCCACTATAACACATTTGGTACCCTTTTCCCCTCCCTGGTTCACTAGAAGAAGGAAAAAAGCAATATGAGGGCAATATTTGTGACTCCTGGAGAAGAAATTCTTATGTTCCTTTGTATTCTATGTCATTAATATCACTGAATGAATATATTTTCCCATTTTAAAAAATTGCCTTTTTAGCAGTTTTGTCTAATCAAAAACAATCTATCAGATAATAGGTCTATTGTTTCCATTTTCCAACTGTTACGAGTGAAGACATCCCTCTGCTACGTCTAAAATCCTCCAAAAAAGACAGGTTTCAGAATAGTCCTAAGCTTCAGGACACAACAGCATTCTTTTTTTCCTCATTCTTTTGTTGTTTCTATTCCAAGAATTAAGCAGTTTATCTTTTATTCCCTAAATTCTTATCATTCAGTTTTTTAAGCTATTAAAATATAAATGAAAGAAAGCAATGTCCCTTTAATATCTTTAAATATGTATATGTATATTCTATAAATTGAAAAAGTTGAAAAAGAACATAAATATATACCTCGAGTTTTATAAACAGCTAAATGATCTTGAATGATAAAGCTATCTAAGCCTTGCTTCATTTAACATTATGATATAAATGAACTAATAATTGAGAATACCATGAACTTAATACATATAACTCCTATTTCCAAAACATAATAAAATAGTGAGAAGTATTCTAGCATAGTGGGCTTTGAATTCAGAAAGACCTGAATTCAAGTCCTGTATCTAAATACATCTTGATCGTGGGATATCCAACCAGCTGCAGCAACCTCTCAGTGCCCTAGCCAACTCAGTAAGATTGTACAATGGAAAGAAATAACTGCTTTTGCACTACCAGAAGAATTTTATCATGGAAGCTCACTACAATGAGCAAAAACAATATAATAATAACACCTTTATAAAATATTTTATAGCCTAGAACTTTCACATTCAATAATAACCAATATAGGTTTCATGTGACTCTATGAAGTAGACAGAAAACATATATAGATATCTATCTCTATATATTTTTTAAATTTTACAGATGAAAAGCAAAAAAAACTGAGGAGTTTTAGTGACTTGTCCAAGGTGACATGTTAGTAGCAGAACTAAGGACAGACCTAGATCTTTTACCTCCTAATCCACTACTCATCTCATATGCATCTATTCATTAACTTGATAGCCTAATGTTTCCGATGTGAACTCTTTGGAAGAGGGCAAAGTAAGAAGAATTCCCAAATGCATTCCCAAGTGCATTTTTTTGTCCAATCTGAATTTTTTTGGGGGGAATGTGAGGGGTGGAAAGTGAATAGGAAGGGGAAAAATGGATATAGCATCTACATAATTTGCTTTTATATAATCTGGGCATTTAAAATGAAGAATGTGATAAACAAAAGACTCACCTAGTCTACTACGCCTAATCTCTTCTGGTGAAACTGGGCGTAACTTTCTTTCTGCTTTGATTTCCTCCAATATTCTTTCATGAAGACTCCGTGGCCGTGGTGGAGTTGGTTTCAATTTTCTGGCTGAAGCCTTGAAGAATAAAGAGAATTAACAGTAATGGATTTAAGTAATTTGCTTTAAAAATAATTTCATACACAACTATTCATTGTAATGGAATATTATAGTTCTATAAGAAACAATCAGCAGGAGGATTTCAGAAAGACCTGGAGAGACTTATATGAACTGATGCTAATTGAAGTGAGCAGAACCAGGAGTTCACTGTACACATCAACAAGAGGAAAAAAAATCAGAGCAAAAGGGAAGAACCATGGAAGAGTAAAAAAAGATAGATCACTGAACCACTGAGAAGAACAAAGTCTTCCAGACTTGATCATTGCAGATTCTTGCTGTTCTTGTGTACAATGTAGTCCTGGTTCTGCCTGTTTCATTCAGCAACAGTTCATGTAAATCTTTCAGCTTGTTCATCATTTTTTATAGAACATTTTTTATAAAACAACAGTATTCCATTATCTTCATATACCTCAACTTATTCAACCATTCCCCAGCTGATGTGCATCTACTCATTTTCCAATTCTTGCAATCACAAAAAAAAGGTGCTACATACAACTCAAGTGTCCCCTCAGTTATCATTTATATGCTCTGATTTCTCCCCCATTAGAATGGTAGTTCCTAAAAGACAGGAACTATTTATTCTTTAGTATACTCTCTCCCCTGCCAATACGTAGTGCTTAGTAAATGCTTATAGCCTGATTGTCAGGCAGAACACATGCATTAGGAAAACAGAATTTTCTGTTGTTTTTGTAAGCTTAAAAAGAGAGCCTACTTCCAAGAGGGAACTCACTGGCCCATCAGGATGCTTCTTCCTTGACTCTTTCTAAATAGTTTCTTTCATAATATCACCTTTGAATTCACATAGTTTTTGGGAATGCAAGAAACTACTTCCTCTTGATGTTGTACAGCTGCAGAAACCTCATTTCCTTCCATTCTTGCTTATAAAGGGTTTCCAGAAAAGAAGGGTTCCCAAGACACTTGAGTTGTTTCTAAAAGGAAACCAAGGATTCTAAGAGGTGGGGAAGAAGAGCACTGGGCAATGTCCTCTGTATCACCTGCATGAATTAGTATTTTTATGGGAGTGAAGCACAATGGAAAAAGTAGCCAGAAGGCAAGCTAAATAAGACAACAGAAGAAGCTGATTAAAAAGTGAAGGCTCAGAATGAGTAGCTTCAATTTTGGAATACAGAGAACAGAAAGGAACTACAGAAGTAAAGGGTCTATGAACCTGTGAATGAGGGCCTGAAGAAGACAAGAAGAGAAAATGGATAGTAAAAAAGAGTGAAGGAAAGAAATCCTCTAAAAAGGGCACAATAAACAGAACAAACTGAAGGGAAGGAGAGGAAGGGAGATTTTATTTGATGGGAGTAGGGGTGGGGAAGAGAGAAGAGGAAGTAATTAAATAATTAAATAGCCAGATAAAAGCAAGAAAGAAAAAAGGTAAGTAACTTCAAAGGCAAAGGGATGCCAAACAGGATAGGGATTAGGGAGGAACAGAGGTTAGGGGTGAGGGAAAGTGAGTCAATAGATTAGGGCCACCTTGAAAAAAATTAATCTAAAAGTAACTGAAGAAACATATTCTAGCAGAAGATACAAGGAAAAATAACTTTAAGGGGAAAAAAAAGTATATACAGGGAAAAGAATAGAGGACTAAAACAGAGTTTAGGGGACAATCATAATTAGTGTAGGAGATCTGGAAAAGATGCAATGAAAGAAAATGAGAAAGAGTGGTTAGAGAAGAGAGCATCCTGAAATAGGTAGTCAACAGTGTCAAATACTGATCACGAAGTAGCTAGTAGATAAGGCAATTAACAGCTTTTAAAAAACTGAAAAGAACAGCTAAATGATGAGACAGGAAGTCAGATTGCAAAATAGGAAGTGAAGGCATCAGTGTAGATGACTTATTTAAAGATTTTAGCTGAAAAGGATAGGAAAGATACAGGATAAGAGCTGGTAAGCATGGTAGAATCTAGTGGGTTTGTTTTTTTTTTTTTTAAATAATGTCAGAAACATGGGCTTGTTTGAAGGCACTAAGGGAAAGAACCAGTAGATAGGCAGAGGTTGAAAATTGAGGAGAAAGGGAATGATTGAAGAGACAATTTGTTAGAGAAGATAGACTACTTGTCAAATATATAGATGACAAAAAGCTTAAGAGAAATAGGCTAAAATATTGGATCAAATCCCACATGGAAAAAAATTTTTCTTTGTGGAACCAGTTTTTGTTAATTAACCATTAAACTTTTTTGGCCAAAATGATTAAGTTTACAGACCAAATGAATTCCAGAAATTTCATTCAACTACTACTGGCAAAAATCATGTCAAAATACATACTGGATTCAAGGGAGGTCGTGATCTAATGAAGTCCAGGATAATTTCATGAGCACTTTTTCTTAACCGAGGAGGAATATCACCATTCACCTAAAAAAAGAGAGAGAAGAAAATTCAGGTTTTTTTAAGAGGTAGTACATTCTCAGAGAAGCATGACTATAGGTCATTCATTAAAGAATTCTTAATCTAATTGCAATCTACATATCAGCTACAAAAAAAACCAAAACCACACCATACTAAAGTATAACTTCTTGCAAATGAACAAATTACAATACTCATTTTATTTAGGATTCTCTAATTACCAGAGAAGACTATTTAAAAGGGAAAAAAGCTTTGGAATTAGTTCGAATTCTATGATTTGAAAAATTTTGTTAGATTAACATACATACATACATACATATATATATATATATATATATATATATATATATATATATTGCGGCAACTGAGGTTAAGTGACAGATTTGAACTCAGGTGCCCTTGACTTCAGGAGTGGTGGTCTGTCCACTGCAGCACCTAGCTGCCCTATAAACAGAATATTGAATTATCACATTAATTCCACACCCAAAAAATTAGGTGCAGGATAAATTGAGAACAAAAATAACATTATATCTTATAGCTAGACATTTAATGCATAGTAAGCATAAGCTTGTTTTGTTAAATGTGCACAGGTCAAATCCTTGAGTCCAACTGTTTCTCAAACATATACTACTGGCCATAAAAGAATTGTGTGCATTATTTAAAGAAATCTATTATGCCAGTGGAAAAAAGTCAGTGCTCTACTAATGCTCAGTAGCATAGATCATGCTGCAAAAAAAAAAAAAAAAAAAAAAAAAAAAATCTGAATTGTAAAGAAAAGCAATGAAAAGCCAGAAATTCTTGATGGAAGCAATAGGAGTACAATAATTTATAGTTATGTAGTGTTTTCTCACAACAGCACTAGTCCAATTGAAATAGTGTGAATTTGAAAAATGTAACCACTTTAGAGGATTCTTGCTGTAGTTATGCCCCCATTAGTGAAAAAAGCCTGTGAAATGGATGTTTGTAATTAAAATTTGTATTGTTACAAGTTAGAATTATGGAAAATATGGCATTTGTTTCCAGCCTCATAAAGATATGCAGTAGGAATTCAAATAATGCCTACATTCTTCCTTCTTTTGGGGACAACATTTTTATCAACAGATTTTTATCTGTTTATTTTATCTGTATATGTTTATTTTATCTGTATATTTTATCAACAATTTTTATCAACAGAGCAAGAAAATGTGTCTTAAGAAAGAATAGTTGTCCACGTCCATCCGAAAAGAACATAATGGCATTCTCTCTCTCTCTCTCTCTCTCTCTCTCTCTCTCTCTCTCTTTTTTTTTTTTTTTTTTTTGGTTTTTGCTGAGGCAATTGGGATTAAGTGATTTGCCTAGGGTCACACAGTGACCCTAGTGTCTGAGTGTCTGAGGCTAGATTTGAACTCAGTCCTCCTGAATTCAAGACTGGTTCTCTCTCCGATGCACTATGTAGCTGCCCCGGCATTCTCTACTATTTTGCTGTTGTTCACTTGTTTGTGCCTTCATGACCTTTTTAGAGTTTTCTTGGCAAAGACACTGGAGTGGTTTGTCATTTCCTTCTCCAGCTCATTTTACAGAAGAGGAAACTGAGGCAAATATGTTTTAAGTGAATGGCTCAGAATTCAAACAGCTATCAAGTATCTGAGGCTGGATTTGAACTCAGGTCTTCCTGATTCCAGGCCCAGCACTCTATCCAACTGTACCATTCTCTAATGTAACAGAGAACAATGAGAGGTAGGAATCAACAAAAGACAACCTAAGTTTTGGATACAATAAGATCTTTCAAACATCCAACTTATTGTGTAGCAGAGAGACGATCCTACTTATTCTGTAATATAAAGTAGGTGACTATTTCTTAGGAATCTTATTACATCAAAGAAATAAAGTAATTAAAATCTGACAAATAAAAAACTGATTTCCTGAGCATTTTCTACATCTTTTTAAAAAAGAAACACAAAATCAATATTAAATAAAACTATTTCCCTAATTGGGTTTTTCTGAATCCCCATCCTTATTGGACTCCTCTCACCTCCTCAAGCCATAATCCCGTTATAGTTATTCTTTCTTTCAATTATGAAACTCCTAGAAAAACAAAACACCTCTCCCATTAAGCAGTGCCTCCACTTTCTCAGCTCTCACTTTGAAAGCACTTTGAAAATAGATCAGTATCCACTCAACCTGAAACCACCCTCATTAATGACAACAATGATCTCTTCCCTGCCAAATTCAAAGGTCTTTTCTCAGACCTTAGTTTCACACAAGATTTGACACTGTCAGCCACCTTCCTCCAGATATTTTTTCCTCCCTAATTTTTCATGGTTCTCTTCTCTGGAAGACCACCTTTTGCAGGATTATTCTTTCTTCCATGACCTGACTCCTATGCTCTTTTTCTCTCGACATTTTTTTGAGGGCACCCTTATGGATCTGAATTTCATCTCTAAACAGTCCTCATCTTTCCCATGTCTTCAAATGCCTGCTGCACTTCTCCCTGTGCACATCCCACAAGAATCTCAAATTCAAAATATATAAAAGAAAATCCAAAATCCACTTCTCCTTCCTAGTTATCTTACTTCTTTGAATGACCGCCCTCCCACTCTTGTAGTGATCCAAGTTTGAAACTTCAGAGTGACTCTCAACTCTTCATTCTCTCACATCTATATCCAATTAAAGATTAAATCCTCTTAATTTAACTTCCACAACATTTTTTTGTATCCATCCCCTTTTCTCCACTCACATTGTCATCAACCTGGATTGAGGCCCTCCATACCCTGTACTTGGACAAGGAGGAAACAGCCTCCTAATCAGTCTTTCTGTATCTTTTTTTAATCTACATGGCTGTCAATAGATTTAATTCATAAAGCACATATGCCTATTTCTTTGCATTGCATCTCTCTTCAAGAATCCAATTATGTCTCACTCTAGACTAAAAAAAAAAGCTACCATCTAGTACCTAGGATAAAAACGAATTTTGTTCTACTATGTCTCCCAATTTATCTTCCAGGAATATTACACATTACTGTCCTTCACACTTTCAACAGCCCAAGGATACTGGTTTATTTGGGGTTTTCTCTGCATAACCTTCCATTTCTTGCCACCATGAATAAGATGCTAATCAATCTTTTAATGTTCCTCCTTTTCTTTCCAACTCTATTAAGGTTCAGCTCAAATGCTTCTTTCAAGAAGTCTTTCTAGATTTCCACAATTTGCCCATGAAACAAAAAAAGTTATTTATATATGTAGTAAAACATTAACAGGATATTCTGCATCATTGTAGGAAACACACAAAATAATGGGCAAAACATATGCTATATTAGTATATGCTATAATTTACTTGTAAGTGAACAGTGAATGCAAGATTCCTGAAAACTGAGACTATTCTGCTCCCAGTGATTAGCATAGTGCCTAACATCTACAGATAGATACTCAACAAATACTTTTTGAAAGACTGACAGATAAACAAAAAATTCAAAGTAAATTTCAGTCAGAAAGCAGTAGAATATGAGGAATTAAAATTGATAAATATTAAATAAAAATTTAATATTGATAAATAACTGGATGATAAAGGAAACTACATTCACATTTAGAGGATATATTTTACCAGATACTGTATGGATGAAGTTCTTAGTAAAAAGTAGCAAACTAAATTTGGGTTTTGCTTTTTTTTTTTTTTTTTTTTTTTTTTTTTTTTTTTTTTTTTTTTGCTGAGGCAAATGGGGTTAAGTGACGGTAGGATCACATAGCAGCAAATTAAGTTTTTAAAAACAGCATGACTCATATAGTCATTTTCAAATAACAAATAATAATCATTTGATTTAGCCTTTCATTACTTACCATTACTTTCCTCAAAGTGTATCGTTTACAGCGAATATCATCCATTAACATCTCATAAGGTGTGAGCTGATATTCAATTGGCAAAGGATTATACTGTCGCTCTTGAACCTTCTTCAGTTTTACACCATTCCTCAAATCCCTCATCACCTGTACCCAGAATCGAGCCTAAAGAGAAAAGGGAGAAAAAAACAACACCAATGAATATGTGTCAATGTTTTCTCCAAGCACTATAAACTAAAAAGATTCCTGGACTCCCAGTAGCCCACAAGAAGAAATTATAAGAATTTAAGGTGAGAAAAACCAATGTGTGTTTTAGGGGTTGAGATTGGCAACTCATTTTTTCCCCCAATGGGATCATTTTTATTTTCCCCAGTTACATATACAACTTTTTTTACAGTTGTTTTTAAAACTTCAAGTTCCAGAATCTCTCCCTTCCCACTGATAAGACATATGAAGTTATTCAAAATATTTCCATAAAAGTCACGTCTGAAAGAAAACATAGATCTCCCCCCAAAAAAGAAAACATCAAGAAAAATAAAATTTTAAAAAGTATGCTTCAATCTGTATTCAAACAAAAAGAGTTCTTTCTCTCAGTATGGATAGCATTTTTCATCCTAAGTCCTTCAGAGTAGTCTTTGGATCATTATATCATTGGGAATAGCAAAATCATTTACAATCAATCATCCTGCAATATTACTATCACTTTTGTACATAGTATGTTTCACTTTGCTTGAGTTTATGGAGGACTTCCCAGATTTTTCTGAGAACATCAGGGAGATGATGTATGCATGTATGATTTGGAAATTTTATAAGGTCTCCTCTGTCTAAAGCACTTCTAAGTCATGTCCCTCCACTTTTGACTAAATGAAGAATTTCAAATTTCCCCAAATGAACTGGTGTCATGATTCTTTTAAATAACAGCATTGTGGATGGCAAATGACTCTTAGAAAATAAAAATGCAAACTAAAAAAAAATTATATGATCATACATCTATCTTGTAAATGGAGTTACATGGATTATAAATTTACTACTTTTTTTAATTGTTTTAATTTTTTCTGCTTATACATGTATATTAGCTTTTTAAATACGTATTTCTTTATAAATCATGTTGAAAGAGAAAAATCAGAATAAAAGGGAAAAAACCACAAGAAAGACTGATTTACATTCAATCTCCATAGTTCTAGATACAGCTGGTATTTTCTATCCAAAGTTTATTGGAATTGTTTTGGATCATTGATTGAGCCACTAAGAACCAAGTCTTTCACAGTTGATCATCTGCACAACCTAGCTGTTTACGGTGTATAACGTATTCCTGGTTCTACTTGTTTCACTCAGCATCAGTTCAAGTAAATTTTTTCAGGCCTTTCTAAAATCAGCTTGTTCATCATTTTTTATAGAACAATGATGTTCCATTACTGTCATATACCACAACTTATTCAGCCATTCCCCAACTAATGGGCATGAACTTGTTTTCCAATTCTTTGCTACCACAAAAACAGCTGCTAAACATTTTTGCATATGTGGGTCCTTTTCCTCCTTTATGATTTCAAGAAAGTCTCTGCTACCATACTTCAGTTCATTCTTACATTTCAGGCTCTCTCTTCCAAAGCTTCACCAATTGCTTAACATTTTCTCCACATTGCTTCCTATTCCCTAAACTCTTTAAAATTCTGGAACCATGAACTACGATCAAATAAATATTGAGTTCTGGATTTCTGGATGGGTTTTGTCAATCCACTCATCCATTGCCTCACTCTATTACTTTCTCTATTACATTTTTGATCAAAGTGATTCTCCCAGGCTACCACTATCCCATCTATTAGATATAAATTCCTTAAGAGTAGAAAATGTGTGTCTGTGTGTGTGTGTGTGTGTGTGTATATAAAAATATTATTGGGGGGGGGGGTGAGGCAATTGGGTTAAGTGACTTGCCCAGGGTCACACAGCTAGAAAGTATTCAATGTCTGAGGCCAGACTTGAATTCAGGTCCTCCTGACTTCAGGGCTGATGTTCTATCCACTGCGCTACCTAGCTGCCTCCTCATATTCTTACTGAGGCAAGTAGAAGCTAAATGACTTTTCCAAGGACACATAGCTACTGTGTCTGAAGTCACATTTGGAACTTAGGTCTTCCTGACTCTAGAGCTAGTGCTCTATTCACTGAACCACCCAGTTTCCTATGATCATTAAAAATTATTCTTTCATCAGGACAAGAGTTTGTATGAAAGGAAACTAGGTGGTTTCTTTTGTTATATACTTGAAAGTAAAAGCAAAAGTTCTCTAAAGGCATTCTTTCATTTCTTTTTGCTAATTAGTAAATGTTTCTCCATTCATTCATTCATCTACTAAAAAGAGCATTGGGTTTGGGATAGTAAAAACAACATTCTATTTTAGCTCTTCCACTTGCTGGTTATGTGATCTCGAGAAAGCTGCTAAATCTGTCTGAGGCCCTGCTTCTTCATTTGTAAGATGACTATATTGGCCTAGGGGATCTCTAAGGTCTTTGCAGATTCCTGTAGATGAGGGAACTCCAACTAGGCTATACAAATAATTTTGAGTCCTAGCAGTTATTGTCTATGTAATTGAAACAAAGATCATATGATCACAGGATTTAGAGATCATTTTATAGATAAGGAAAGTGAAGGACAGAAAAGTTAACTAAATTGCCCAGAATCACAAAGTCTCTAATTCCCATTCTTTCAAGGTAGCGGGGTGATGCAGTGGATGGACAACTAGAACTGAAGTCAGGAAGTTCAAATTTACCCTCAGATGGGAACTAACTTCATGACCCCAGGCAAGTCACCAGTCACTGTCATCTATGCATAGGGGATAATAACAACATGAGAATCAAATAAGAAAATTTTTACATAGTTTAGCATAGTTCTGATCCACAGCAAGCTTTATACAAATGTATTAACCATCATCATCATCTTCCACCTGATGCTATTAAACATCAGCAAAAAGTAACAATATTTTCACAATTTGAATGTCTTAAATAAAGGAAAAACTACTTCAATGCCCCAAATAACAAGTTTCTTAATATTTATTCAATATTAGCTTAAATTCTACTTTTAATTCCTCTTATGATAAAAAGAGAATTTAAGCTCAGACCTTTATTGCAGCATTGTTGTGTTACTTAATGATCATATGGTTTTTTAAAGGCCAAACACTAAGATATTCTTATAAAATTTTAAACTAAATTTTAAAGACTTAAGTGGTTATATTTCTGAGTGTCAAAATAAACATTCTGAGTATATCTAGTATTGTCAGACCATACCAGTGTTTTAAATATGAAATTAAATCTAAAAAAAAAAAAAAAAAAAAAGAAAAATTCTTATTATTTTAAAGGAATCTTACCCAGTCAGCATTTTTTAGCTCATCTAGCTCTGTACTGGATTCATCACTCTTTTCCATTTCCTGAATCTTCTTAAGATTCTATCAGTTAAGAAAGAAAAAGAAATAAATTAAGCAAAACATTAAAAAAATTTAATTAAACCATTTTGTAAAAAGTATCAAAAGGATTTTGAAAAGTGCATTGGTAAATTTCAAGCTCTCCAGATTTCCCCCACAAATAGAACAAATTTCTGCCTCAGGATGAACAGACTGGCGAAAAATCAAAAAGACTTTGACAGAAAAAGAAAAATCAAAAAGACTTTGGACAGAACAGGAGTCCCTCAGATACACCTAGAAAAGATTTAAATTTAAAGACCAGGGTAGGATTAACCCATGTGAATTGCAAACATCTCTGGGCTAGCTCCCCAGAAACACCAAGTGAGGAATCCTGGGTTGACCCTAAGCAGGAGCCACAGAAACTTTCACCTCTTGGAGAAGGAGTCTTGGGGGGGGGGGAGGGGGGGAGTGATGTCCTGAGGAAATCTTGGCTGTGCTACAGGGGCTTGGTCTTGGGTGAGAAGGAAACCATATAATCCATGACAGGGACCCTGCTGGCTGTGGGCACTTGCTGGAGAGTAGAGCTTTTGATTTTGGTTTGATTGGGGTTCCTGGTCAAAGGACAGAGATCAGAAGCTAGAGGCACTATCCCTCCCCCTCCATGATTAGAGATGCTTACACTAATACCTCTTATTAAAAAAAAAAAAAAAAAAAACATTCTGAATAAAAGAAAGGACCCCACCATAGAAAATTACTATGGGAATAGGGAAGACTGGAGATCATCTTCAAAGGAGGGCACTGAAATAAAAAAACCTTCTACCCCAGAGGATAACATGAAATGAATGGTTCCCTGCCTAGAGAGAATTTATAGAAAATTTATAACAAATTTATAGAAATTTATAGAAAATTTGTTTCTCAAATGAGAAATTGAGGAAAAACTAAAAAAAAATAAAAAAAAATCCAAGTACTGCAGCATCTGGGATGTCTGCTTCCTTTTCATGTAGCATTTGCATTTAGCCAGATGGCACAGAGGAAAGATCATGCACATGAATTTGTGCTATCTTATTTAATCTGATATGATGGGGATGTCTATTTTCCTTGTTCTAGGAGTCAGAATTTTAAAACTGGCAGAGACTGTGAGAATTCTATAGGGACAATTGGAGTCGGGGGATAATTTATTCTAAGCAATCACAAGAACTTTCCCTAAGTGTTAGGACAGTCTTTCAGCCAGAGGAGAAATATAAAACAGGAGGTGATTGCATAGTTTCCCAGGAAAGTGGAAAAAGTAACCAGAATGTATTCATTATATTAGTTATGTGTTTTTTTAATGTTGACAGTTTTTGTTAGATTAAATAACGCCTTTCTTAGATTCAATGTATTGAGTGCTTTCATGGAAGCTGAAAGTACAGATTTTCTGTGATATTTAAACATGAACTATATTGGGATATTCTTGGAGGAAATTTTGAATTGGAGCAAAGACCAAAGAGTAAATGATTTAAAAACACGACTGATCTGTGTAAATCTAGACCTTTTGGACCATAGATCACACAAATAACTAAAATGAAAACAGAAACTACTCCTTTACCATGGCAAAAAATATTTTCTTCCTATATCCTAGAATTTATTTGCGTAAAAATATATATATAAGGAAGTTTCAAGTTTTGATTTTTCTTTGCCAAAAAAAATCTATGAATTTCAAATATACTTCTTTACTTCTTAACAAAACATAAAAAATGTTAATAAAAAAATATCCAGAAAATTCCTGTTCTCATAATTTGTGATTATAATTCTGAATTATTTGAGTTCAGCTGTGAATAAACTGAAAATATAAAAAATACTGATTGAATTGAAACAAAGATATATACATGATTAGAAGTATCATATTTCTATTCAACAATAAAATTAAATCAGTCTTGGAAAGTAGTTACAGCCTGACACTGGAAAATTATACCTCAATTATATTCTTGACTTTCTAACATGATAATGTTGATTTTTGCCCAAGCAAATGTAATGACAGCTGCTTCAGTACTTGGGGAATATGGTTTTATCTAGGAGAAACTACATGACAATTCACTGTCTATTTTTCAGACACATTTTCCAACTAGTAATTATAATTTCTTTGGGTGCCAAAAATTTGCTCATTAGAATCTTTTGAAAATTGCTTCCATGCATAAGAGGAATTTGAATTCATTTACATTGGTGAAAATTGTATAACAAATTGTATAACAGAATTCCATAAAGTTGTTTAATAGGAAATCACAGAATCTGGCTTTTCTATATCCTTTGTACTTTGCATATTTCCTAGTTCAAACTAATTTAACATTCAACAAATACTTGTTCATTAATTGAGAGAGACCAGGAAAATATTTATTTGTAGACCAAGTAAGAGGCTATTATATTCTATGTGAGAGATGATGATATTTTCAACTTATGTGGCTATGTGAAAAGGAGGTAAAAATGAGAAATATTGTCCATACAATATAGAAACAGATTGGATACTGTAATACTTTTTTTTTTGCAAGTTTTTGCAACCTGGGTGACTCCAAAATCAATAATAATTATCTCAACAGAAATGGGAAAATTTAGAAGGTTTTGAGGAGAATATCATCCATTCTAAGATCATACTTTTTTTTGTAAATGTCAGGTGAGGGTATTACCAATACGTCAAAATGTCAGGTATTACCAACCCCTATCAGGCTTAAATTGACTTCTTTATTCTACCCTTTGGAATTAAGTAGAACAAATCTAATCCTTTTCCAGGCAACTGGGGTTAAGTGATTTCCACTAACATTGGATGAAAGCTAACCTATCAAAATAAATCTTTCTTCCCAGATCTTTCCTCTTCTAAGTCTATGTATACATATCCATTCTTGATTCCTTCAGTCAATCCTCATGCGGCATAGACTCAAAGCCTTTACTAGTGTGGTTGCCTTTCTCTGAGCTCTACACTTTCCTAAACTATTGTATTGTACTACATACACTACTCCAGACATAGGCTAACCAAGACAGAAAATATATTTGTTCTTGGACACTCTTCCTTTCTACTGAATGCAAACTAACATTGCATTAGTTTACTTGGCTACCCTATTATGAGGTTAGTTCATATAAATCATGTTATCAAAAAAATCCTGCAACAAAAGTCTGCACCTTCTCTATAATTTGTTCTTAGAGAGTTGTCTGGAGAACTGAGTGATTAAGAGACTTGTCCAGGATCACAGAGCCAGTATGTGTCAGAGATGAAACTTAAACCGAAGTCTTAAACAGATTCTGAGGCTATCTTCTATGTCACATTGCCTCTCAAATGCAAGATAAATAAATAAACATTAATAGATCTTTTTGTTGGCTATTGAAAACCCTAGAGTGTTTCTATTATTTGATTCAAGTGTACAATTTCCATCTGCCCAAAACTTTTTCATAATATGTATTTCTAAAGATACAACACTATTTCTGTTTATTGGATAGAATAGAAATTTTAAGTATAAGATAAAATATAAATAAGAAAATCACATCAATGTTAAAGGATTCAAAAATAATAAAATAAAACAAAGTTATTACTCAGCTAAATTTGACATGAACTTGAATATTCCACCAGAAGAACAGTAATTACATTCCCTTGTTAAGTCTGTCCATCCTGTTCTAATTTGACAGCATTTCTTATTTCTACCTCCTTTTCACTCACATAATTACCACCTTAGTACAAAATCTTATTACTTCTCACCTAGAAGGCTGAAATAATCTCTTGCTTGTTCTCTATGAATCAATTAGTCAACAATAATCTTTGTTTAAAAGGGGGAATGATAGGAGTGATAGGAAGACTTTTGCTTCCCTTTCTTATCTGTCCAGAATATTTTTATCCCCTTATTCATCCTCACTTCTTGTCCCTTTTTAGTCAGCAGTCTATACCACAATAAAACAATCAATTAATCACATAATTTTGTTCATAAATTATATTTTAATAATCTTAATTATGTCTTAAACCCACTCAGAATCACTAACGCTAAAGTAAAAAAGGAGTAAGAGCTTAGAATAGATTGCTTTTAATGAGTTTGGGGGAGGAGGGAGAAATCAAAGCATTCTTGTAAAGGCATCAACATTTGCAACAAGACCAGTAATTCAAATAAGAGACTAAATGAAGATTGAAAGGGGCCTAGAAAAATTAAAATAACAGATGATCTAATTAAAATTCAACAAATAGCATTCTTATAGACATCTAATGGTAAACACTTTCTTTTACAAATGTTGAATTTGCAAGTTTGCCAAGATCTAAATTCAGTCTGGCAACAAGAAGATTTCTATCTGACTGGTTATACAATTTGACAATTCATGGAAAAATGGTCAAGTAAAGATGTATTTTAAATATTTATATATTAAAATTTATTTAGATATTTATGTTATAATATATGTAAATATATATATATTTATATATTGTAAATATATAAATATATTTATATATTTAATATATATTTGAGACCGTTCAATGATTTTAAGTAAAAGCCTGTAATAAGAACAGATATCATCAACTCAACTTGATTCATATCCTTTATAATAGTGAAATTATAACATGCTGGCAAGTAGTCAGTAAGAATGGGTTGCCAGAAATTAGATATGGATCCACACTTAACACCATATACCAAGATAAGATCAAAATGGATCCATGATTTAGGCATAAAGAGGGAGATAATAAATAGATTAGAGGAACAGAGGATAATCTACCTCTCAGACTTGTGGAGGAGGAAGGAATTTATGACCAGAGGAGAACTAGAGATCATTATTGATCACAAAATAGAAGATTTTGATTACATCAAACTAAAAAGTTTCTGTACAAATAATACTAATGCAAACAAGATTAGAAGGGAAGTAACAAATTGGGAAAATATTTTTAAAAACAAAGGTTCTGACAAAGGTCTCATTTCCAAAATATATAGAGAACTGACCATAATTTATAAGAAACCGAACCATTCTCCAATTGATAAATGGTCAAGGGATATGAACAGACAATTCTCAGAGGAAGAAATTGAAACTATATCCACTCACATGAAAGAGTGTTCCAAATCACTACTGATCAGAGAAATGCAAATTAAGACAACTCTGAGATACCACTGCACACCTGTCAGATTGGCTAAGATGACAGGAACAAATAATGATAAATGTTGGAGGGGATGTGGGGAAATTGGGACACTAATACATTGCTGGTGGAGTTGCGAAAGAATCCAGCCATTCTGGAGAGCAATCTGGAATTATGCCCAAAAAGTTATCAAACTGTGCATACCCTTTGACCCAGCAGCGCTACTACTGGGATTATATCCCAAAGAAATACTAAAGAGCGGAAAGAGACATATATGTGCCAAAATGTTTGTGGCAGCTCTTTTTGTTGTAGCTAGAAACTGGAAGATGAATGGATGTCCATCAGTTGGAGAATGGTTGGGTAAATTGTGGTATATGAAGGTTATGGAATATTATTGCTCTGTAAGAAATGACCAGCAGGAGGAATACAGAGAGGCCTGGAGAGACTTAAATCAACTGATGCTGAGTGAAATGAGCAGAACCAGAAGATCACTGTACACTTCAACAACAATACTGTATGAGGATGTATTCTGATGGAAGTGGAAATCTTCAACATAAAGAAGATCCAACTCACTTCCAGTTGATCAATGATGGAAAGAGGTAGCTACACCCAGAGAAGGAACACTGGGAAGTGAATGTAAACTATTAGCACTAATATATGTCTGCCCAGGTTGCATGTACCTTCGGATTCTAATGTTTATTGTGCAACAAGAAAATGATATTCACACACATGTATTGTACCTAGACTATATTGTAACACATGTAAAATGTATGGGATTGCCTGTCATCGGGGGGAGGGAATAGAGGGAAGGGGAGTAATTTGGAAAAATGAATACAAGGGATAATATTATAAAAAAAAAAAAAAAAAAAATATATATATATATATATATATATATATATATATATATATATAAAAAAGAATGGGTTGCCAAAGGCTTCCCATTTTGGTAAGAAAAAAGTAAAACAAAACACTTAAAAATCACATAACTAAATCTTTAGAATTTAAATTATCCATAATAATGCTAGGCAAAAAAAATCATCATAAGGTAATTTCTAATGCAAATAACATATTATTAACTATATTCAAACTCTGCCCTACTTCAAACCCTTCAACAGTTTAAAACCTTTTCAAGTATCAGAACTCCTGTATAACATCAAAAAGTTTTATGTGAAATCTTATATAACAATCATATTGGCATGTGCTTCAGTACTTCAAGTATCATCATAACCTTTCTTGATCTTGCTTGGTTACTACAGGAAAAAAATAAAATGAAAAAAAAAAAATCATATGGCTTCCACACTTATGATGTCTGTCCAAATTTAGCTAGGCTGGTTCTTGAGGATATATACTTTAAGTCTTTCCAGCTTGAGTCTACATTCTGATCACATAGATTGGATTTTTCCAACACTAGAATAAGTTATTCAAAAAAGGTTACATTAAGTAGCTTTTGGTTTTTTTAATTATGTGTTACATAAAATAGTGTTAATCATGAAAGGAATCTCATTTCTAACTAATATTTCAGACAATACATTTTAATATATGAATTCAGAAAAGTTTTTGAACAAAAAGGCAATCCTCTGTCTTAAAGCAATAAATATTTATTAATTGCCTATCACATGTGAGGCATTGGGGATACAAAAAGAAAACTGACACTACTAGTCCCTGTTTTGGGGAAGGGGAATTAGGGAGGTGGAGAGAAAGAGAAAAAGAGAGAAAATATATTTTCTCTTGGAATCTATTTAAATCTCAATACTCTGGCCTTATCAGTTTGGTTAAGACTCTAGGCATCCAAAAACCCTTCCTAAAATAATATCTACTTTAAAAAAACTGCAGGGGTGAAAATGAATCATTCAAGAAATCTAAGTTTGTGGATTCAAAGGTTTTTTAAAAAGTCAAACCAATTGAAATTATTTAAGTCTTACACAAGTGATAGTACATATTTTAATAATTACTGTTTCTTTTTCTTATGGTCAGAGGGGAAAATTGCTTTCCTTTTTTGGAACTTTTTTGGTTATTGTTCTTTTATAGACTACAAATAAGGTAAAAATTTAATAAATTAAAATTCTAAGCTTTGAGACCTATTTATTTTTAAGGAAAGCAACTTTAGCATTAGCAGAAAAAAGTTGCCTTGATGGCAATGATAATAGTAGTAATAGGAATTTATTGGAAAAATATAATATGTGTTGTTTAGCTAAATAAAAAAAAATTATTATTTCTGAGGTTGGGGGTGATAACTGTCCTAATAAAGTTTTTTTATTCTTGAAATTGAATCATGATTTCTCTTTTAATGTATATGTAGTACATATATTAATCATGATTTCTCTGTTAATTTATATATAGTACATGAAGTTAATGCTTCCATAAATTAAAAAAATGAAATCACTGTTTTCCCTGACAGCTACAAGGAAAATTAGTCTGAAAATTACAGTCCATCACTTAGAATAGTAAAATGTGATAATATCTATCAAGGATGTTACAAAATGTAAAGTGTCATAATAAAAATGGAATCTACCATTTGTATCTCAATTATGAAGGCTTAAATATAAAATGTATAGTAGGCACCTATAAAAACAAAATTACTAAACTTTCTAATTAGAACTAGATATTCTAATTAGAATAGATTTTATTTAAATAATACATCCTAAGTGAAAAGCTATCTACATAATTAAAGAATAAAGGTCTTCAGATAAACATGGGCAGAACTAAATGGAGTCTGATCAAGCATAGACTATGTCTGGGAAACTGGGCAATTTTCTTAATTATCCCTAGTCTCAAAATTTTGTTTTGTTAACACAAATATTATCCAGTGAAACAGCATAGGTGCAAATAAAGAAAAATCTAAATCTCAAAAGGATGAACATTGTGGACTCAAAGATCAATGGAGAGGTGTATAGTAGGTGCAAGTACTCTGAAGCAAAGAATAAGAGCTCCACTAGTATCAACAAAATGTTAAAAAGGCCTACATAAAGCTGTCCAGATGCTTGGTCAGATCCTTCATGGATGATCTACTAGAAAAATAAACAAAAGTTGCAAGAATAAGAGCAAAATAAGATAAGAAGATACAAATGAGCTACAATCTGTGTTTTTTTTTTTTTTGTTTGTTTGTTTTTGGCTGAGGCAACTGGGTTAAGTGATTTGCTCAGAGTCACACAGCTATTGGAAGTATTAAGTGTCTGAGGTCATATTTGAGTTCAGGTCCTCCTGACTGGTCAGGGCCAGTGTTCCACCTACTGAGCCATCTAGCTGTCCCTGAAATGTTATCTGTCATAGAGACCTAGAGTAAAATCTACTTTAAGTGTAAGTCAATATAGGTAACAGATAAGTAAAAATGCTAATAAATTTGAGTCAACTAAAATCAATCAAATCAATTTTACAAATGTAAAAACAAAGGCCCAGGGAGATTGTGACTTTTCCATTGACACAAAGGCAATAAGCATCATAGTCAGAATATTAATCAATGTCCTCTAACTCTAAAATATTTGAGTGGTTACTTCAACACTGACAGCTAAATGTACTAAATTCAAGAAAGTAGGAACATTATAAAAAACATAACTATGCTTTTTTATTATTAATAATAATAAATGAATCAGATATCATTTTATGATTAACTAAGTTGTATATTTTAATTGTAAGTTCACAATAATTTGGTTCAGTTCTGTCTTTCAATGGATGTTTGCATTATTATAAAATTACCATTTTTTAATGCTGATCCAAAGTAAAATTCCCTTCAAGAATTTACTATATGCTGAATACTAGTCAAGTACATGGCATTTTTAATCCTTTTAGTATCCAGAGAGAATAAAGAAATTGTTAATTCTGCAACTAATAGCCTGATTAAATATGGCCACACAACACTCACAACCAATAATGGAAATATCTTACCAACATTAGGAAAAAGTATTTTTAACACTTTTTAACACTACTTTCAATTCAGGCCACTCAGTGCAAGAAAATATTAAAATAGCTATCTATAAACCCAGATTAGACAAAATAGTCTATGAAATCTTTAAGAAAATATTAAAATTTGAAGAAGAAAAAACTGAAACTCTTCATATAATAAAAACCCCAGAAATTACTTAGCAATGAAGCATATGAAAAATATATACTTAAGACAAAGTTTGTATAAATATATATAAATAGACTTGAATTCCAAAAAGTTTTTGCGATCAATAAATTAATTATACCAAAAATAAAGTAATTTTAAAAGCTGGTGTTTGTTATATCTATTAGAAATGAACATATTCTCCCTCAGTATTTGACAAAAAAATTTAAGACCTGCTGCATATCCAGAGGCCCAGCAACAAAGTAAGAACCATATGAAATGTGAAGCTATTAAGAATCAATTTATGTACTTACTATTTTCTAGGCATTGTGCTAAGCCTAGAAATACAAAAATAGGCAAAAGACAATCCTCCTCAAGAAGCTGATAATCTAATGGGGGAGGCAATAAATAAAAAAGAATCTATATGCAAGATAAATAGGACATAATTAAGAGAGTAATAACAGTACAACTAAGAGGATTAGAAGATTTCTGTAGACTCTTCTGTAGAAGATGGAATTTAATTAAAGGAAATGAGGAAAACTAGAGAATTCAAGGCATAGGGATAGTCAGAAAAAATGCCCAAAGCAAAGAGAAGAATCCTGTTCCTGTGACATTTTGGGAAGGGAAGTAGGGTATAAGAACATTGGAATGACAGGACAGGGACAGGTTGTGAAAGGCTTTGAATATCAAATGTAATATTGGGGGTGACCGGAAGTTACTGAAATTTATTGAGTAGCAGGTTAAAGTGATATGGTTAGATCTACATGTTAGGAGTAGTGTGAGGAGAGACCCATCAGCAGGCTATTTATTGCAAGAGATAATAAGGACTTGTACCAGAGTGATAGCAATATGAGAAGAGAAAGGTATTCATTGTAAAACTTTTCAAAGATGAAATGCTCAAATATGACTTTCTGTAAGAGGCCCTTCCTGTTATCCCAAACTGCTATATACTACATATGTGTGGTTCATTTAGAATGAAAAGTTCCTGAGAACAGAAATTTGCTTTTTGTCTCTGCATCCTCAGTACCTAGCAGAGAGCCTCTAGTATATAATATGTATTTAATAAATGCTTATTGATTAATTTTAATATAGAATGAAAGAGACTAGTTCTAATTCTTGTATGTTCTCCAAAAAATTCTATGATATGAACATATTTATTACAAAGTCAGAATGTTCAGCAATGATTTAACTTTATTGTTTTAAAAGTACTGAATGACCAAGTAAATCAATCCTTAAGTCAATAAGAATTGTACTACCAGGCACAATTAAAAAGGCATTAAAAAAAAAAAAGTCAGTCCCTGCCCTCAAGGAATGTATATTCCTAGAAAGTTCACACTAAGTTCACACTAAAATCCATTAACATCACAATTCTAGAAGTAAAGTCAAGAATACTATCTATGATAAGCAATGAGTTCTCAAGTTAGAGAATGAGTAATGAGTAATAGGTAATGAGTTGTTTACAGGGCCCTTAGAACAAAATCATGCATCCTTAGCACAAGATCAGTGAGTGTCTTCATTTTAGTAACTGTGCTTATGTGCCCATAGTACCCAATAAAATTTAATGGAGGGTAGTTTACGACATTTCATCTATAGTACTATATTCCTTACTGAGGTAGATTAAAAAACCATTAATATTACATGTAAAACTGCTAAGTTAATATTATATATAAAACAGCAAGAAATTTATATGACTTCTTAAAAAGTCAGTCTTGGGGCAGCTAGGTAGTGCAGTGGATAGAGTACCAGCCCTGAAGTCAGAAGGACCAGAGTTCAAATCTGACCTCAGACACGTACGTCCTAGCTTGCCCACTTTCCTGGGCAAATGACTCAGTCACAACTGTCTCAAAAAAAAAAAAAAAAAAGTCAGGCGTGTGTTTCTATTCAAAAACATTCACAAAGTAACAATATAAGAGCTAGAATCAGGTAAGAGGCTTTAATGAATTCTAAGGGAAAATTGGCTCCATAAAACAAAACGATATTTAAATTAGCAAGAACTAAAGAATTTTATGTTCAACATGTATGTCTATTGGGAGTTGCTCTTTCTTACAAGATCAAAATAAATCTTTTTTTTACTTTATATTTTGAGGTCTCCGATTTTAATTTGGGTAAGGGTTACTGTCCCACACACACTGGAATAAAGTGTCAACAATTTCTGTTCAAATTTGTTTAAAGATGCTGAATCTTCTCTTCAGACATTTATTTACCAACATAAACATGGTCATTCTCTGGAGAAACAAAAAAGGGAAGAGTACTTTTAAAAGTTCACTGAGTTAGAGGTGACTCAGTCACATCTAGATTCTCCTCCATAGAAATTTTTCCTCTTCTACAATACAATTACTTTAGGTTCTTTTCTCCCACTTTTTTCAATGAGTTCAGCAGTTAGCTCATCCTTCTCTTCTGCTCCTGAACTGCAGCCCTTATAGCTTCTATGTCAAAAGGCCTTTTCTGAGAGGTTATTTATATTGTATAATACTTACTGCTTTACATGCTATATATACTCCCCCAGCAGAATGTTAACTGCCATCAAATGACCCAGGTTCTAATCTGACCCAGTCTTCGGTGGGATATCTCTCAGGTTCAGTTTCCAACTTGGTAAACTTAGGGAGTTGAACTAAAAAGACTAAGATCCCTTCTAACTCTAAATTTATGCTACTATTGATGTAGACTTCTTTTCCCTTGACAGGAAGAAGCCCATTCCACTATTAACAGATATATCCAATTCCCAGACTATCCTGTTTATATAGAGTAACTATAAAGATGAAACTCTTGCTCAACCACCATTGTTTATCTAAACCTTTTTAAACAGCCTTTGAGGTATTGATTAGCATATTTTTAGACAGGTCTGAGACATGGTCTGCCAGATATTACATCTGAATCTTCCTTGATCCCTCCCTTTGAGTTCCCACTTTTACTTCCCTGGTTTCCCTGAGAAACTCTCAAGGCTGTATTTCCCCTATAAAAGATCTTCTCATGATAAAGATCTTTGCTAAATTCCTTCTAGGATTAAGCCCACTATGAAGTTGTTCTTCTCCCTCTTCATAGTGCCTTTCCTTTAATGACATCTTTCTCCTTATAGGTAACTCTGGTCAGTTTGCTAAACTCCTCTAAAGCTCTAACATGCCAGTGAATGGCTGCCTGAAGCATTGGAAGGTTGATTTGATCCCAGAAATAAAATTGTCTAAGATCTCTATACAGGTAAGTCTCCATGAATAATTTACTGGAGGGAGAGGAAGAAGAGGAAGAGGGAGAGGGAGAGAGAGAGAGGGAGAGGGAGAGAGGGAGAGAGAGAGGGAGAGGAAGAGAGAAAGGGAGAGAGAGAGAGAGACTGGAAGTTTTAGAGGAGTGATTTCTCTTTTGTTACAACCATCCTCATATGTAGATCTACAGCAATAGAAAATGGCTAAACCCTATAATCAATTTGCCAACAATCAATCTACCATAGCAATAATATGCTACACCAAGAAAAAGCCAGTGTTTGTCTCCAAGAGACCTGGAGGAAAGTACTAGAAGTACTTCAAATCTAATCAAGTTAATTAGACTCTGTTTGCCTCAGTCATCCTCATCTATAAAATGAGGATAGTAATAGCACCTATATTATAAGAATGCTTCAAGGATCATTTGAGAAATACTTGCCAAGAACACTTAGCACATAAATTCCCTTTCCACCCCTTGGGGATAAAATAGTTTAAGTCATTGTTCTTTTTATATCTCTGTTAATAACCGAACACTGTTTGCAGTCCCCCTGGTCCCAAATAAGATGGTATACAGATCTACAATCATTATTAAATCACCTGGATGTAGCCAGAAAAATAAATTTAAACTGAAGTTCAAAAATAATATGCTGGGATTGGCTTCTATCCCACTCAGAGAGATAATGGAATAAGAAAAGGGAAATCATACTTCACAGTCTTGTATTTTTTCTGTCCCATTTGTGTCTCTGAAAGCAGAGGTAGCTGCAATTCCCAGGGTTATGGCAGCAATTCCGCAGGCTACTGTACATTTGGCTTTTAGTCTCCAGTGACCCACTCATTTCAGCTCTACCCTCCATCTTTTTGAACACTTGAAACTACTTGTGTCTCCTCATGCAGAGTTTGAAGGATCCTTCCTAAGGCAGGAATAAAATTGTTTGGGACTACATCTTCCAGAACCCAAATCACCAGACTCTGAACACTTCCCCCTAACTAGAACAGATTTATCTTAAATAATGAGGAAAAAAAAGAAAATAATCCCACCTCCCTCTTCCTCTAGACCAGTATTTCATTAGGCTGAATGTTAGAAATTCAATAATGTCATGTGTCTGTCATTGCCCTGCCCTTCCCATATATATGACTCCACTGCCAATTTCAATCTCTCTTATGTCCTCACTGCTGCAGGCTACTTCTTTTGTCCCTTCCTGAGCTGCTGAACCACATTCACAAAGACTGTTCTAGCCTTTTTTTGCTCCATCCTTGGAAAATGAAATAGTCCCTCATTTTGCCAACATCACAAGCCTTTTATTTCTGCCTTTGGATGTCATGACTCAAAAAACACATCTCCAACTAGCTTCTTAGATATCCCATAGCTATCTAAGTTCATCATGTCCACAGAACTCATTATCTTTTTCTCTAAACTTAGCCCTCCTCCCAAAATGTCTATTTTTATTAGGGACATTCCTATTTTCCAATCACCTTTAGTCACAATATAAAAGTCATCCTTGTTTCCTCATTCTCACCACATACAGCCAATCAAAGTGTATTAGTATTTAGTATTACTTGAATGTTTCTTTTTTTTCCCCTAATATCTTACTTTCTCCCTAATTCAAACCTTTCTGACCACTAGTCTAGTAAATTCCAATAGCCTCCTAATTACTCTCCCATATAATTTTTCTCCTCTCACCTATCCAAGATAACAAATGAATAATTCTTAAGTTTAAGTCTTAGCATGCCACTCCCCTTTATGGTTCTTGGTCTTTTCTATGTTAAAATAGAATGGTTTCCTTCATTGATCTGAACTCTTGAAAACCCATATCCCTTCAAGCTCAGTGCTTCCTTCCCAGATTCTTCCAGTTGATAATGCACTCCTATTCCATCACTGTACTGTTTATTTTCTATGTTCAGTATTGTGTCATAGTAGCTAACATTTATATGATACCTACTATATGTCAGGTCTTTAGCTAAACATTTTTTTACAAACATTTTCTCATCATGGGATTCTTACAATAATACCATGAAATAGGTGCTATAATTTAGATCATTTTACAGTTGAGGAAACTAAAACAAGCAGATTTTTTTTTAATGACCTTCTCAAAAGGTAGAACTAAAAGGAAATACAGATCTTCTTCTGACCTTGAGTTAAAAGAAGTCTAAAAAAAGAAATTCTAATGCTACTCTTTGGGACAAGGCTGGGCTACTGAAAATATGGCCTCATGCAACCTTTCCTACCTTTCCCCCCCCATTAATTCAGAGAAAGTTCTAAAAAGTGGGAAGAGGTCATGGATTAAGTAGTAGGAATTTGTCTAGTCCAAAGGTATGGCTAGACTTGGCCAGAAATGCCCATATTCCAAAGGTGGTGGCCAAAGGAGGGAATAAATCCTTTTCTCTCTTTAGGTTTCCTCCTACCCAAAGCCTACAGACAAATAAGCAATAAAGCAATAAAGGCTGCACTGGAAATATTCCGAAAATGAATAGCTGGGTCTTGCTATTACAGTCATTCACCCAAGATAATGACAATGATGAGACATCATACCATTTGTGGGATACAGCTAAAGCGGTAATAAGGGGAAATTTTATATCTTTAGAGGCTTACTTGAATAAAATAGAGAAAGACAAAATCAATGAATTTTGGGCCTGCAACTTAAAAAGCTAGAAAAAGACCAAATTTTAAAAACCCCAACCAAATACTAAACTTGAAATTCTAAAATTAAAAGGAGAAATCAATAATATTGAAAGTTTAAAAACTATTGAATTAATAAATAAAACTAAGAGTTGGTTTTAAGAAAAAGCCAATAAAATAGATAAACCTTTGGTAAATCTGATCAGAAAAAGGAAAGAGGAAAATCAAATTGTTAGTCTTAAAAATGAAAAGGGGGATCTTTCCACCAATGAAGAGGAAATTAGAGCAATAATAAGGAGTTACTCCATTCTCCAATTGATAAATGGTCAAAGGATATGAACAGACAATTCTCATATAATGAAATTGAAACTATCCACTCATTTGAAAGAGTGTTCCAAATCACTACTGATCAGAGAATTGCAAATTAAGACAACTGAGATATCACTACACACCTGTCAGATAAATGTTGGAGGGGATGTGGAACACTTATACATTGTTGGTGGAGTTGTGAAAGAATCCGGCCATTTTGGAGAACAATCTGGAACTATGCCCAAAAAGTTATCAAACTGTGCATACTCTTTGATCCAGCAGTGCTACTACTGGGCTTATATCCCAAAGAAATACTAAAGAGGGGAAAGGGACCTGTGTGTGCCAAAATGTTTGTAGCAGCTCTTTTCATAGTGGCTAGAAACTGGAAGATGAATGGATGTCCATCAATTGGAGAATGGTTGGGTAAATTATGGTATATGAAGGCTATGGAATATTATTGCTCTGTAAGAAATGACCAGCAGGATGAATTCAGAAAGGCTTGGAGAGACTTGCATAAACTGATGCTGAGTGAAATGAGCAGAACCAGAAGATCACTATACACTTCAACAACAATACTGTATGAAGAGGATATCTTCAACATAAAGAAGATCCAACCCACTTTCAGCTGATCAATGATGGACAGAAACAACTACACCCAGAGAAGGAACAATGGGAATTAAATGTAAAATATTAGCATCACTGCTACCCAGGTTACTAATACCTTAATTGGATTTACACACGCACATATAAATCTAGGTTATACTGTAACACATGTAAAATGTATGAGACTGCCTGTCATCTAGGGGAGGGAGTACAGGGATGGAGGGGAAAAATCTGGAAAAATGAATACAAAGGATAAAAGTCCCCAGGGACTGGATGGATTTATATGTGAATTCTACCAAACATTTAAAGAACAATTAGCCCCAATGTTATATAAACTATTTGAAAAAATAGGGAATGAAGGAATCCTATCAAACTCCTTTTATGACACAGACATGGTAGGTTGAAAACAGAGAAAGAAAACTATAGACCAATCTCCTTAATGAATATTGATGCTAAAATCTTAAATAAGATATTAGCAAAAAGACTTCAGAAAATCATCCCCAGGATAAGATATACACTATAATCAAGTGAGATTTATACCAGGAATGCAGGGCTGGTTTAATATTAGGAAATACTATTAGTATAATTGACCATATTAATAATCAAATTAACAAAAAACCATATGATCATCTCAATAGATGCAGAAAAAGCATTGGATAAAATACAAATGGAGGAGGAAGGAATTTATGACCAAAGGAGAACTAGAGATTACTGATCACAAAATAGAGGATTTTGATTACATCAAATTAAAAAGCTTTTGTACAAAAAAAACTAATGCAAATAAGATTAGAAGGGAAGTAACAAATTGGGAAAATATTTTTACAGATTGTACCTCTACTATGATAAGGTTCTGATAAAGGCCTCATTTCCAAAATATATAGAGAACTGACTCTAATAAGAAATCAAACCATTCTCCAATTGATAAATGGTCAAAGGATATGAACAATTTTCAGATGATGAAATTGAAACTATTTCCACTCATATGAAAGAGGGTTCCAAATCACTACTGATCAGAGAAATACAAATTAAGACAACTCTGAGATATCACTACACTCCTGTCAGATTGGCTAAGATGACAGGAAAAAATAATGATGAATTTTGGAGGGGATGTGGGAAAACTGGGACACTGATGCATTGTTGGTGGAGTTGTGAAATTATGGTATATGAATGTTATTATTGCTCTGTAAGAAATGACCAGCAGGATAAATACAGAGAGCCTTGGAGAGACTTACATGAAGTGATGCTGAGTGAAATGAGCAGAACCAACAATGATACTGTATGAAAATATATTCTGATTGAAGTAGCTATCTTCAACATAAAGAAGTTGATCAATGATGGACAGCTACACCCAGAGAAGGAACACTGGGAATTTAGTGTAAAATGTTTGCACTTTTATCTTTCTACCCAGGTTATTTATACCTTTGGAATCCAATTCTTACCGTTTTACACCCACATATTGTGTCTAGGTTATACTGTAACACATTTAATATATATAGCATTGGGAATATATCTACCAAAGGAGAGTCAGGAATTATATGAGCAAAATTACAAAACACTTGCCACAAAAATAAAGTCAGATTTAAATAATTGGAAAGACATTCAATGTTCTTGGATAGGCCGAGCGAATATAATAAAGATGACAATACTCCCCAAACTAATCTATTTATTTAGTGCTATACCAATCAGACTCCCAAGAAACTATTTTAATGACCTAGAAAAAATAACAACAAAATTCATATGGAAGAATAAAAGGTCGAGAATTGCAAGGGAACTAATGAAAAAAAAAGTCAGAGGAAGGTGGTCTAAGTGTACCTGATTTAAAGCTATATTATAAAGCAACAGTCATCAAAACCATTTGGTATTGGCTAAGAAATAGACTAGTTGATCAGTGGCATAGGTTAGGTTCACAGGACAAGATAGTAAATAAAAATAGCAATCTAATCTTTGACAAACCCAAAGTTCCCAAATTTTGGGATAAGAATTCATTATTTAACAAAAACTGCTGGGAAAACTGGAAATTAGTATGGCAGAAACTAGGCATGGACCCACATTTAACACCACATACTAAGATTAGATCAAAATGGGTCCAAGATTTAGGCATAAAGAACGAAATCATAAATAAGTTGGAGGAACATGGGATGGTTTACCTCTCAGACTTGTGGAGGAGGAAGGAGTTTGTGTCCAAGGGAGAACTAGAGACCATTATTGATCACAAAATACAACATTTTGATTACACCAAATTAAAAAGTTTCTGCACAAACAAAACTAATGCAAACAAGATTAGAAGGGAAGTAACAAATTGGGAAAAAATTTTTACAGTTAAAGGTTCTGATAAAGGCCTCATCTCCAAAATATACAGAGAATTGACTTTAATTTATAAGAAATCAAGCCATTCTCCAATTGATAAATGGTCAAAGGATATGAACAGACAATTTTCAGATGATGAAATTAAAACTATTTCCACTCATATGAAAGAGTGTTCCAAATCACTATTGATCAGAGAAATGCAAATTAAGACAACTCTGAGGTATCATTACACACCTGTCAGATTGGCTAAAATGACAGGAACAAATAACGATGAATGTTGGAGGGGCTGTGGGAAAACTGGGACACTGATGCATTGTTGGTGGAGTTGTGAAAGAATCCAACCATTCTGGAGAGCAATCTGGAATTATGCCCAAAAAGTTATCAAAATGTGCATACCCTTTGACCCAGCCATACTACTACTGGGCTTATACCCCAAGGAACTACTAGAGAAGGGAAAGGGTCCTGTATGTGCCAAAATGTTTGTGGCAGCCCTTTTCATAGTGGCTAGAAGCTGGAAGATGAATGGATGTCCATCAATTGGAGAATGGTTGGGTAAACTATGGTATATGAATGTTATGGAATATTACTGTTCTATAAGAAATGACCAACAGGAGAAATACAGAGAGGCTTGGAGAGACTTACATCAACTGATGCTGAGTGAAACGAGCAGAACCAGAAGATCATTATACACTTCAACAATGATACTGTACGAGGATGTATGCTGATGGAAGTGGATTTCTTCAACATAGAGAAGAGCTAATCCAATTCCAATTGATTAATGATGGACAGAACCAGCTACATCCAGAAAAGGACTGGGAAATGAATGTAAACTGTTATTTTTACCTTCTGAATCCAATTCTTCCTGTGCAACAAAAAATTCGGTTCTACACACATATATTGTATCTAAATTATACTGTAATATATTTAACATATATAAGACTGCTTGCCATCAGGGGGAGGGGGTTGGGGGAGGAAGGGAAAAAATCTGAATAGAAGTAAGTGCAAGGGATAATGTTGTAAAAAATTACCCATGCATATGTACTGTCAAAAAATGTTATAATTATAAAATAAAATAAAAAAAAAAAAAAAAATAGTAAGTCTCAAAAAAAAAAAAAAAAAAAAATATATATAGCATTGACTGCCATCTAGGGGAGGGAGTAACCGGAGGGAGGGAAAAATTTGGAAAAATGAATACAAAGGATAATGTTAAAAAAAAAAAAAAATTACCCATGCATATGTACTATCAAAAAAAAATATAATTATAAAATTTTAAAAATATATAAAAAAAAGAATATTAAAGTCAACACTGCTAGTTTTCTCTGTAGAAAAAGATTCCAAGGGAATTGAGATTTCATATTTTTGCCCAGAAGTAACTCTACTAGTTTATACCTCTAACAATCTTTCTTGGTTCATACTAAACATGTAAGAGCTCAATGGCTGATTTCTGGCCATCTATAACTAAAGTAAAAGGCTCACATTCTGAGATAATAATCTCCTTATTGGCTATTGAGCTGGAAGAGCTCAATCAAACAATATTTATAAACATTTATTTGGTGCCTACTGATAAGATAAGTTCCATGACTGAACTTTTTAAAAAAGAAGATGGTTTCTTGCTAAAGCCTTTGGCTATGACTCTCCCAGGTGGCACACTCCAGTGAGGTAAGGACAGATCCTTCTATACATAACTATACTATCAGGCTCTACAAGCAGCACAGACTCAACTAGGTGCACTTAAATCAAGCAAATTAAGCAAAGAGTACCCTGAAGAAATTGTGAATTTAGAAAGTCCTGAGATACTATAGATGATCAGTGTTAAATAGTGACAGAGGAGATTGGCAACTGGCAATTATTCCATCAACGAGAAGAGGAATAGCATAAATCTACCACTTGTATGTGTTTAAGATATCCATTCACTTTAAACTAAGTTAGGAGACAGATTAAAATTTTAATAAGAGAGAGGAGACATGCTATTTATGGATTATCATAAAATTAACATCCTAGATAGAAATCCAGATTGTGCCTCTATTATGAAAAGCTGGTAATGGAGGGATCTAGGCAGATTCCATATGTACTTTTACACAGGGACTCAGAAATAGCCCAATTCTTACTTGGGCCTTGATAATTGTTTGATCTATTAATTCATGATAAAGAGATATAGTATCCTAATTGCCGTTCCTGAAAGCCAATGTTAAAACAAATCTTTCTGCAGATAGCAATACCTCATAATTCCTCACTTCACAATTACCTATTTTTCTATCTTTAAATCTGCTGAGGAGACATTAATCAAAAGTTATTCAATTTAAAAAAAACAAAAACCTGTTGTTATGTGGGATTACTAGACTAGGATGAAAGAACTGAGTTCCAATACTGAGCTTCTGCCATTTAGTAATAGCATGATATTATCAAATGATTTCTCTTGAGCCTGAGTTTCTTCAGTTGTAAAATAGAAAAGTTCCTCTTAGCCCTGTAATAGTTTTTTAAAAAGGGGGGGAAGGAAAAAAGAATCACACACAGTTCTAAAATGGTAATATGATGCAGATTCTAGTGGTCTATGATTTTTTTCCACTCAAAAATATTTTATTTTTCCAAACACATGTAAAGATAATTTTCAACATTCATTTTTTATAAGAGTTTGTGTTCCAAATTCTCTTTCTCCCTTAGCAATACATGTACAATCCTTTTAAATATTGCCATATTTGTCATACTATACCCCCCAAAAAAAAATCAGAACAGGAGGGAAAAAAAAAAAAGTGGAAATACTATCCATATACAGTCTCCATAGTTCTCTCTGGATGCAGATGGCATTTTCTCTGCTAAATCTGTTGGTTTGGTCTGTATTGATGAGAAGAGCTATATCTATCATAATTGGTTATCACCTAATCCTGTATAATGTTCTCTTGATTCTGCATTCAGCATTAGCTCATGAAAGTCATTGTAGGTTTTTCTTTTTTTCTTTATTTCCTACTCATCATTTCTTATAGAAAAATAATATTCCATTATATTAATATAACAACTTATTCAACCACTCTCCAATTTATGGGCATCCCCTCAATTTCCAATTTTTCCTAGATGAAATACTGATTAATTGATGCTTGAATCCAGCTTTCTAAACACATTTTTAGTGTCTCCAGTGCAGAGAGGATCTAAAAGTCAATGTGTTGCTTTATTTTAGGTTTATTTTAGGTTGTGTACCAGATGATGATTTACTTTTTCAAACAAATAGAATCATTTCTTTAGACTTTTATAAATATTTTTAATATTAAAGTTCAGTTTAAGATTAAATTACAAGTAACTAAATTACATATATTAAAAAGTATTCATAGATAAAACAAATTGCTAAAATGAGATTTGGGGTTATATACCTCTTAGTTTTAATCTTGTTTACCCATCAAAGTTTTTTTTTAAACTAACCTATTACCTATAAGATTTAACTTTTTATGTGAAAGATTTTTTTTAAGGAAAGCAAGAGAAAATGAGGGGAAAAAAATACATAGAAAATCTATTAAGTAAATAAGTTCCAATTTGGTTGTATATTTATATTCATAAAAAAAGTTTTTTTTAAAAAATCTTCCAATTTAAGCATGATGTTTCTATTATAATATTTTAAAATAGAAGAAATTACTGAAGAAAAATGTTAAAAAAGTTTTTAAAAAACAAATACAGTGAACAAATGTTCAATTAAATAAATGACATCTTATAGCTACAATATTTAGTAACTGTATACCCTGTCTTGGGCTTTCATCAAGTCACTTAACACCCCCCAGCCTCATTTACAAAACTAGGATATTTATATCATTTACTTTAGAAAAGTAATTATTTATTATTATTTATTATTTATTTGTTTATTTCTCCTAAAGAATGAACAAATATTCTCCTTGGTGGACCTCTTGTAATGGAGCATCCTGTACCTGCAAGGCTGCTACATCTCAAGAGTCACATATCAAATGAGAATACTTTGCATAGTGTCATCTTTGTACCCAGCCTATAAAAATCCCTTAGTGAAAAGGGACTTTGAGATTTTGAACTAGGAAATCTTGTACATATTTATTTAGAATTATTTACTTTAGAAAGTTGTTAAACCTATTTAAATGAGTTGTTATTTTCAAGTGGATGAGACCTTAGTAATCATCTAGTCAAATCTTCACCCTAAGTATGAATCCTCTCAAAAAGAATTTTTAACATTACTAAGCATTTCTGAATGGATTAAATGAATTTTTAAAAATTCTCATAATGATTAGCATATCTTCAAACACCAGTAAAATATCAAACAGTACTTACCTCCTTTGCGCTTTTAATTTTGCTAAGAAATGTGTGCAACTCCATTGTTTCAGCAAATAATGCTCTACATACTGCCTGGTAATGGTTTGGTGCCTCTGATTGAGTTGGAAGATGGGCAGCACACAACTATAGAAAAAAACAATAAGATAATAACAATGTTTTTATGTAGTTATCTTTTCTATACAATTAATCAATCAACTAAGAGGCATTTATTTATTAATCACCTATAAAGTGGCAATCTGCTGGCTGAAGCTGGCTGGTAAGATAGAAGGAAGAAAAGGAGGCAGGGAGGTAAGGAGGGAGAGAGGGAGGGAAGAAGGAAGGAGGAAAAAAGGGAGGGAGGGAAAAGGGAAGAAGGGACCGAGGGAGGGAAGGAGGAAGAGAAAGGAAGGAAGGAAGGAAAACAACCCTTGTCTCAAATAGCTTATCCTCTATTAGTGGAAATAACAATATACAATATACAAAAATAAAAAGTGGTTATTAAATTATTTATTTAGGAAGGAAGGCACCAGCATTTGTGGCGTGATGTGAAAAGGCTTCATGTAGAATGAAGAAATTAATGGCATTCTAGGAAGTAGATATGAGATAAGTACTTTCTGGGGAAGAGGAACAGTTAGTACCAAAACCATTTCTATATGAGGAAATAAAATATCATGTTTGAGTTTAAAATAGATCAGTTTGACTGGATTATAGATTTTGGAACTCAGGCTACAAAAACAGGTTAGGGTTTTGGCTACAAAATAAGGACAACTAAAATCATAGAGGAAACATCCTGTCATTGACTGAATCAGTCATTCCCCTGGAATGAAACTATTTCTAGTCATGTGAAAAGATGCTCTAAGTCACTATTCACTAGAAAAATGCAGATTAAAACAACTGAGCTACCACCTTACATCTCTCAGATTAGCTAATAATGGTAAATGTTGGAGAGGATATGGGAAAACTGGGACACTAATACATTGTTGGTGGAGTTGTGAAATGATCCAACCATCCTGGAGAACAATTTGGAACTATGCCCAAAGAGCTGTCAAACTATACATACTCTTTGATCCAGTCATATCACTACTGAGTTTTTCTGCCAAAGAGATAGATCATAAAAGAAGCAAAAGGTATATAAATATAATGGAATATCATTGTTCAATAAGAAATGATGTGTAGCCTAGAAAGACTTACATGAACTGATGCTGAGTGAAATAAGAACTAAAAGAACACTGTACACAGTAACAAGAAGATTATGTGATAATTATCATGGACTGGGCACTTTCCAACAATGTGGTGATTCAAGATGATTACAATAGATTTGTGATGGAAAATGCAGACTGGATGAGGATCAAACCATAGTATTTTCACCTTTTTGTTTCTTTGGGTTTTTTTGTTTGTTTTTTTACTCTTTTGGTCTGATTTTTCTTATATAATATGATAAATATGGAAGTATGTTTAAAAGAACTGCACAGATTTAACTTATATTAGACTGCTTGCTGTCTTGAGGAAGGAGGCAAGGGAAGGAGGGAGAAAAATTTGGAACACTATCAAAACCAAGAAAACACTGTACACAGCATCAGCAACATTGTGCAATGATCAACTGTAACAGACTTGGGTTTTCTCAGCTGTTCAGTGATCCAATCAATAAACTTCGGATGGAAAATGTCATCCATATTCCAGAGAGAGAATGTAAATCAACATATAATATGTTCACTTTTTTTTCTTTTCCCTGTTTTTTTTCCTCTCATGGTTTTTTTCCTTTTGTTCTTATTTTTCTTTAACACAATTCATAATATGTTAAAAAAAATTTTATGTACATGCAAAATACATGTAACTGGGAAAAATAAAAAAAATTTAAAGAAAAGGGGGGAGGGGAAACATATGTATTTGGAACTACTATTGAAAATTTTAAGAAAATAAGTCTACCAGCTGATTGTTCATGACAAGGCAGAGCATTAAAGGCCAAGAAGTTATAGTGTTAAAAGTAAACATCCCAAGGGTTATCCCTAGAACCTGAAATAGCAGTCAACAAATATTTATTAAGTACCTACAATGCACCAGACATTGTGCTAAGCTTTGGAGCTTAGAAGCATCTATCCTCTAAAGATCCAACAGAAAAGTATAAGCCTGATATTGAGGAATACTTTGAGGAAGCGGAACAAGAAAGGAAAAGGAAAGAGGACGCTACCTTTGCTTAAGAAAAAATAACTATGGAAAATATATGAAGGATGGACTACAGTGGGGAAAGATTTGAGTCAGTGAGGCTAAGAGACAATATTCCATTAAGAACTGATGAAGGCCTGAATAAAGATGGCAACTGTATGAATAGTAAGAATGGATCATTAGAGGGAAAAAAGGCAAGATTTGGCAACTAACTAGCTATGTGAAGAATACTACTACTAATTATGTGAAGAATAACATTAAAGTAAAGAACCTAGGAGACCAGAACATACTTTCAACAGAAATAGAGAAGTTTTGAAGAAAGCAGAGCTAACAGTAAATATGATTTTAATGGTTATGCTGAGTTTGAGACATTTCGGGGTGTTCTAGCTAGATATGTCTAATAGACAGGTAAAATAGGGGTTTGGGCTAAGGAGAGAAATAGAAGCTCAATAGTGTGTGTGTGTGTGTGTCTGTGTGTGTGTGTGTGTGTGTGTGTAATAACTGGGTATTAAGTACAACATGAAATGCTTAAGATTCATTTGTCCAAAAAGATTTCCACTATCAATCTGAGACCTTGAAGTTCCTATATAAAGTCAGTCAGATTTATTAATTCTTGAGTTCAAGAGGTTCACATAATCATGAGGTAGCCAAAACACAAACGACTATGAAACTGGAGATAATCTCTAAAGTAGGTTACAAAATATGTAAGGATGCAGTGTGGAAGAGTGTCAAATATTGTCACAAATGACAAGATCTTAAAGGAAGCCAAAAGGGAGAGGGAAAAGCATTCCAATCAAAAGAAAGTCACTATATCAGCTTAAAGAATTAATCTTTATAAGACAATCATTAAAAAGGAAGAGTATCCCATTAAACACAGATTTATTATTACAGTGACGTGTAATAAAATACTAGATGGAGTATTTAAAGGGAAAAACAATGGCAACAAGAGGACAAAAGGAAAACACTGACACCAATTGTAAAAAAATAAAAAAGGGAAAAGAAAAAGAAAAAAGTGCTGAAGATAAGTTTTATACGATAATTTTGTCAAAGAGGGTGTTTTTGCTTTTTTTGCTATTGTGTTTATTTATATTTGTTTATTTTGCTATTGTATTTCATTTACCTTTGACCAGAAGGTACTCAACTATAATTTTTCTGTAAGTTCATATCCAGAAGTCTTTGGATGAAAGATTTTTAATGAATAATTGATACAAAAACATTACAAATTATGACCATGTGAAGTCAATTCTGGTTATTAAAAACCAGGGATTATTTTCTTTCTTTAAAAATCATCTAAATATATAACCTTCAAACCTTAAATATTAAATGTTAATATTATAAATATTAAATATTAAAATATTTAAAAACTTAAAAATGTTCACTTTTAAAAACATTTTTCTTGATTTTTTCATCATAAGTCCTTTGGAATTTTTCTGGATCACTGTATTCTGAGAATAGCCAAGTCATTCATAGCTTATTATTGTACAATATTACTGTTACTGTGTGAAATATTTTCCTAGCTCTGCTCACTTTTTTATGTAAGAGTTTCCAGGTTCTTGCTTATCATTGCTTTTAGCACATTAGTATTTCATCACAACCAATCACACTTTATTCAGCCATTTCCCAAATGATAAGAATTATTTGCAACTATACCAAAAAATACTGCTATAAACATTTTTGGCCATACAAGTCCTTTTGCTTTTTTCTCTTTGGAATACAGAGCTAGTAGTGGCTAGTGCTGGGTCAAAGCTATTTGAGCATAGCTTCAAACTGTTCTCCCAAATGGTAGAATCAGTTTACAACTCCAGTAACTCTACCAACACCAAGCATTAGTATTCCTATTTTTTCATATCCTCTCTTACATTTATCATTTTCCTTTTCTGTGATATCAGTCAAACTGAGAGATGTAAAGTGGTAGCAAAGAGCTGAACTTGTATTTCTCTAATCAATAATGATTTAGACAATTTTGATTTCTTCTTCTGAAAGCTGCCTGTTGATATCTTTTGGACATTTTTCAATGTATCACTTATCAAAGTGATTTGTATTCATGTAAAGTTGGCTCAGTTCTCCACAAATTTAAGAAATGAGGCCTTCCTGATCAGAGAAACTTGCTGTAAATTCTCCTTCCCCCATCCCCTTTTCTACCTCCCTTTTAATCTTGGAAGCATTGGTTTTGTTTGTACAAAAGCTTTATAATTTAATGTAATCCAAATTCTTCATTTTATAATTTGTAATGTTCTCTATTACTTGTTTGGTCGCAAATTCTGTTCTTTTCCAAGAACCAAAAAACGTTCCTTGTTCAAATTCACTAAAAGGTCTTCTTAGTATTTAGTAACCAAACAAACAGCACATTAAATATAACATCCCCCAAAAAAAGATGTAGGGGTTTACTAAACTTTAATAAAGACTACTCAGGAAATAATGGTTTCTTTGTAGTTTGAAATATATTTTACAACTTTTACATTCGTAATAAGCACTTTTCAACACTTTAGTAATGATATTTTTGTTAAGCGATCTCTTTAGTTGAAGAAACATTACAACAAACAAAAGGATCCAGGCAGATTTAGGTGCAAATTCTACCTCTGACATTTACAGTATGTAACCCTAAATATCTTAATAAATCTAAATATCTTAATATCTCAGTACTCTACTGTAAGGATGAGGTTCCCGCAAAACAAGAGAAGAGAATTGTAAGGGTCCTTTAAATGGGGGGCGCCACAGTGCAACAGGAGATTTGAGTGGCCCAGAAGTAATCTCTGTGGATATAGGACTGCCCTGTGGGTGGGATGCTGGCCATATTGAGATAGCTTCGTAATGGGTGATGGGTCTCTCTCTGGTTGGCTGTGTGTGTGACCTCACAGGCCCTTTATAAGCCCACTGCAGACAGCAGTTGCTCTCTTTAACCTGGATCCCTAACCTGGGATAGCCGAGCCAAGCTGATGGATAGTCCAGAGAGGTAAGGAGTTTGGTAGTGAACACATGGGTCTTCAGACCAGGTGTTCACTAGGGAGTTAACAAGTCAGGACAGTAAGTCAGGGCATTATATGAGTAGGCATAATAAAGGCTTTTAAGATTAAATGGTTATTATACTATGGATTCAAGAAATCATGGCCAGAGACCTTTGAAGGCCTCAGAGGAGGTAAGCTGGGTAGAGTTGACACTGCAAAGGACAGTGGTCAAAGGTACTCTATTAGGCCTAGGACAGACTAGTAATTGTAACTGCCAGGAGGGCATGTTACACTCTACAAAACTAAGACTCTATGCCAATGAGTCTTACAGATCTGGTCCACATATTCCTATCCTCTCTCTAGAGGGTAATGCAACAATGTAATTATAAACCTAATCCCTGGTTCTAAAGTTAATAATAATAATAATACTGTGCTAAGTGACTTACAATTATTATTTCGTTTGATCCTCACAACCAATACAGATGTTGGTGCTATTATTTCTATTTTACAAGTGAGGAAAAGGAGGCAAACAAAAGTTAAAGAACTTGATCACAGTCATACTGCTAGTTGATCTTTCTGTAACAGATCTGTCGCTCTAAGAGTTCCCATTGCAACAAAACGCTCATGAGATGTCTTGCTCATCTATTCGCTTTTGAAAGGCTTTTGTAAGGCTCATTTTCTAAAAAGGCAGCAATTCTGTGAGAAAATTCCAATTTCTACCTATTAGTAGGGGGAAAAAAGTCACTACCCAAGCACATTTGAAATTCAATCCAAGACATTTTGCCATTCCAAGAAATAGCCTTTTATCTTCATCCAAACTGTCTTACTAGTTTTAAATGGAAACTAAATATGCAGTGTTAAATGAACAAATAAATGAATAGTGTAGAGGAACCTATTTCATCTTTTTAAAATTTTTTTAAAATTACCAAAATATTTGCAGCATATAATCTAATTTTACTCTAGTCACTTACCTTCAAACAATTTCCTGTGCTTAAACAATATTTATTTAACATTTATTAGGAGTGGGCACTTCTATTAGAGCTAATTAGGCAAGAGGAATTTGGGCTCTTGAATTGAAATCTTCTGTGAAGGCAGAACATTATCATACTGGGCTCTCTGACAATTGCTGGTTATATAGATTCCCCTCAAAACTCCATCGGCAATTCTTTTTTTTTTTTGGCAATTTTTTTTTAAGGAAGTGTTAAGTGTCTGAGATCACATTTGAACTAGGGTCCTCCTGGTGCTCTATCCATTGCGCCACCTAGCTGCCCCCTCGGCAATTCTAAAAATCAAAAGAGCTGGCTCATTAAGTTCTAGTCTTCCAAAAATTACATCTGAAAAGAAGCCATGAGCATCTTTGCTCATGATTTGGGGAAAAGGAGGAAAAAAAGCTAAAATGTATCTAAAACTTCCAACTTCAAGAGGCCTGGAAATGTCTGATCTGCTTTAATTTTTTTTGTTGTTGTTTTGTTTTTTTATTGCTTTAATAACTTTCTAATATAATGGGTTTCCTTTGTAATTTTAGGTATTTGGGTATTTTGCTTTATGATTCTGAAAAGAGGTCAAAAAACTTCATCAGACTGAAAGACCATGATATAAAAAATATTAAGATCTCCTATATTGTAATATTTTACTTTCAAATTGCTGCCTCTTATGTAATACATATTACATAGTTGCAACTAATGTGCAATCATTTTAATTAAGACATTAGTTCAATTACAGAAAACTAAAATAATCAATTGCATAAAATTTAATCTATTAGAGGTTTTTGGGGGAGGGAAAATTTTATAAACTACATTAATTTTCTTAATCAGATTCTTAAATAGCCATAAGGATGTGCTAAATGTCATTGAGAAACAGGAAGATTTAGAGGCCCTTCTTCAACTTGGATTCTATAAAGGAGGCATTGGCCTCATCTCGTGTTAATAAACAAATTCTTTTACCATCAAGAAAATTTTGGATAATTTATATATATGCTTAGGAAGCACCTTGTAGGAAGACAGTCTTTGTTCTATCCAATCAATATTTATAGTCAATAGAAGGGGAGGGGAGGGATAAAGAATAGGAATCAAACATTTAAAGAGAAACTTACTTTGTGCCAGTCATTATATTTAACACTGTAAATATTATAATTGATTCTCATTGCAATGCTGTTGTTTTCTCCATTTTAAGGTTGGGCTTCAAACATTTTATAGACAGAGGTCAAATTTGAATTCAGGTCTTCAGGCTCAATACTCTTATAATCTTGTATACTTTGTTTTTTTCATTTAACTGTGATGTTAAACATTCTGCCTCCTTTAGACTATCACCTGGCAAAGCCTGCTTCTATAAAATGATTATAAAAGTTACAACTTTTTCTTGGTCAGCCCAATTTCAATAAAATTTTTTGTTTAATCAAAACTAAATTAATTTTATATGAGTTTTTTGGTTTGGGTTGAGCTTTGAATCCCAGATCAATCTTACTTTTTTTTTTTTTGTCATGGACATCTTCTCCTTGCACTCTATTCCCTCCTTACACACACTTTGGCAATCTGGGGAAGTTTGTGGATCCTTTCACAGAATAACATTTTTAAATACATAAAATAAAATGCAAAAGATTACAAAAGAGATCAAATATGTTGAAACATACTTATCAAAATATATGACTACTGAACCTCTGATAAACTTCAAATGCTTTTTAGTGATAAAAATAGCAGATCTCAAAGAAAATATATTTTGCAGAAGCTTTGAATTCAATTTCTACCTCTACTACATATCATCTGTGTGACCTTCCATAGATCATTTAATTTCCTTGGCTTCAATTTCTTTTTGCAAGATGGATCTATTATTGAACTAAATGATTTCCAAGAACCCATAAAGCTCTGAATTTTGACAATTCACTGTGAGTACCATAAAACATGTCTCTAAATAAAACTAAATAGTGTAAAATTTTTAAAAAGTCATAATCCCCATAATATATTTTTGTTGAGTGTGAAATAATTTTTGAATTAAGTATTTTGAGTGATTTTTATTTATAAGCAAGTAAAATCAAGTATAGAAGCCACCTTGTTACAGAGCAGTAGAATCTAGATGCTACCTTCAAATTCCACAGGGGGAGGGAGGCACTCAGTTTCTCAAGAAAATCCTAATGATTATAAATGAAAATAGAAATAAGATGTCTTTTGATTTTGTATCCCAATCAGACTAGTTTGTTGCATTGTTGATTTTAGTTTTTAATTTCAAAAAGCTAAATTTATCAGTGCAAATAACTTCAATTGGATCAGTTGATTGTGATTACTTGTATATATACTTGGTTTAACTTCTAAGAGAGAATATTCAAGGAGAGCCAAAAAATTTGTTTGATCTTGTCTGATTGTTCAGTTGTGATTGCTGTAAACACCATGTTGGCTTAGTGAATACTGTTCTCCAGTCAATTAAGAATGAATCCAAGGACAGAACTTGCCAAGTCTCTGGTATTTACAGAATGCTTGTGTTCTCTGACCTTTAAATGTGAATAAAACATACTAATCTTCTTAGTGATTTGAACAAAAATTGAACATCCAGGTTACTTTGACAAAGCATAATGTCTATGTTCAAGAAACATTATGAAACACTTTACAGTTTTTGTTCAAATTGTCTTATTTACTTCATTGAATACATACAAAGATTGCTTATACTTTGAATTCATGCTTAATAGATCTTGTCCAACTGCTCCAAAAGCCATTTTAGAAGTTATACATGTGGGGGCCGCTAGGTAGCGCAGTGGATAGAGCACCAGCCCTGAATTCAGGAGGACCTGAGTTCAAATCTGGTCTCAGACAATTAACACTTCCTAGCTGTGTGACCCTGGGCAAGTCACTTAACCCCAGCCTCAGGGAAGAAAAAAAAGAAAAAAGAAGTTATACATGTGGGGGGCAGTTTAGAAGTTATACATGTGGGAGGCAGCTAGGTGGCACCAGTGGATAGAGCACTAGCCCTGAAATCAGGAGGACCTGAGTTCAAATCAGATCTGATACTTAATATTTCCTAGCTGTGTGACCCTGGGCAAATCCCAATTGTCTCAGCAAAAAATTAAATAAGTTGTACATAGGAGAAAAGGTTAGAATATCATTTTTTAAATGCTATAATGTTATAGTAGGATTCCTGACAATACTGTTAGATATCATCTTGGATCATATATGACTCATATTCTGTGCCATTAAAATCTGCATATATCTGACTATAATAATCTAGTGTTTGACAAATCCAAAATCTGTACATATCCCAGTGTTTGTTTCTTCGATAATGAAGTGGTTTACATTGCTAACTATTTTGTAATTTAGGATTGAAAGAAAAATTATCACAATGAATTTGATAATGATAATAAAAAATTGGGGAAAAAGTAGAACAAAAGGCTTGGCAATTGTCAGTGTTGTAAAATTACCCATGCATATACCTAAAAAAATTACCCATGCATATACCATATAAAAAGCTATAATAAAAAAAAAGAGAAACTCAACAATGTGGATAGAATGTCTATATTTAATTTTTTAAAAAAAGTTTTCAATTTGGTGTATAATTAGGGATTTTTAAATTTGCTTTTTATTTTTTTTGCACTTGCACTTTCTGTCTATGCATACTTCTGCCGTAATAGTGATAAAAGTTAAGAATTACAAGTATCTTTCTGTGTAGGAATGTAAAATCAGTCTTATTGAATTCTTTTCTATTTACCTTTTAATGTTTCTCTTGAGTTTTTTTATTTTAAAATAAAATTTTCTGTTTAATTAAAAAAAAATACTCATCTATGATTCACTGTGCCTGAAAATTAAGAAAATATAAATATAAAATTTCTTATTGTATAGAAATAAATGAGAATGACAGGGTCAGGAAAGGACAGCATTTCTAACTTCAGTGTATGATTTTGCTCAGATCAAAGGAAACCTCCCAGAAGATGCTTATAGTACGACAGGCTAATTAATAGAGTGAAAAATTCACAAGAAACATTTCCTTTATTAACATGAAAGTGTTCCTGGGCATTAATCAAAATGGTTAAGCAGCATGTTTTGAGGTGAAAAAATGAGGGGGGCAGAAAGGGCAAGATCTAGGATGTTAGGAAAGACCCTAGTTAAGAAAAGACTCCTATATACCATCTACATGGTGAATGAGCAGCTATATGAGATGGCTGAGTCTGTCTTAGATATATATCTTAGTTAATCAAGACAGACTCAAGGATTCTTGTGTATGAAATGGAAACAGGATGAATCATTTAAATTCTGACAATGGAGGCAATGAAGAAACAATGGAAGCAATGAAGTTCCTGCTTCACATCACCTTTATAATAGCAAATTGTCTCACGGACTAATTATTTGTATTCAGAGAAAGGAGAAAGTATTGAACATTTTAAATCTATTTGTTTAAGAGGAAACAATGGTATAAAATTTCTCAGAGAATTTGTGTCCAAAGGATGATATGATCAGAGAATTTACTTTTCTTTGAGCCAGAAACACTTACCTTGTTTTCAACAATCTGCTTTCATACTAAACTAACGACAGAAATATTGACATTCTCATTTTCTATAAAGACAGAAGGAAGTTGCTGCTATATAAAAGAGCTCATAGGTAGCTAAGTAAATAGTAGGAGAAAGATGCTAAAGTACAAATATTCATTTATATTAAACAAACAAACAAAAAAAAATCCAAGTACAGGCAGAGAGAAATTGTTTAAAAGTACTAAAATTATCTAAAATCAAAAGTAAGCATACCATGGGTTTGGGATATGCTAGAAACTTTCCCCAAAAATACAAGAATAATGAAAACATACCCACTTTAATATTTAATATAGTTACAGAAATTCAAGCAGTAGAAATAAGACAAAAAGAAATAAAAGACATAAGAAAATAAAAGACATAAGAAATAAGACAAAAAGAAGAAATAAATAAATAAATGAATAAATAGATAAATAAATGAACAAACAAATAAATAAATAAATGTCGCTATCTGCCAATGGCCTAATAGGGGAAAAAATTTAGAAAATTCATAGCTTTAGTAATATTGCAGTTAGAAAACAAATCAAAAAAATAAACATAAAAATCAGAAGAATTTCCATGTAACAACAAAAGCTAAGAGTCAATAATGAAGGGATACAGGGGTATAGAAGTGATGAACCCCAAAACAATGTATTGGAATTCCAGGCCTCTCCCCATAAAGAGTATATTGGGGTTTTTTTAATAGTACTTTATTTTTCCAAATACATGCAAAGAGAGTTCTCAACATTACCTTTGCAAAACCTCATGTTTCCAAATTCTCCCTCTCACCTTTCCTCTTCCCTCCCTAAGACTGCAAGCAATCCAAACATACCGGGCTTTCAGGCAAGTGTCATTAGGTGTCTACAAGATTTTGTAGACTTAGACCATGTCTAAATGGAAATGATTTTATTACACTGTTGACAGTGGGCTAATTTCCACATGGGGTTCTTAGCAATTAACAAGAGGAAATATACCAAAAGAGGAGTTTGGGGGCGGGGGAAAGAATCATTAAGGGGAGAAACTATAAAGTGTGGTAACTTCCCAAAGAAGTAATTATAACAAGAGGAAAGACATCATAAGATGGCCATTAAGGCAGGCAGTTCCTAATGAATCTACTATAACAAGGCATGAAATTCTATTAGGTACTGCAAGTTCTAAAAGAACTTGTTGGAATAAGGTAAGAGGCTCCTAATTAATCCACAAAGAAATGGGGTACAGGTAGGTTTTTTTAAATAAAGGAAAATAACCTTATGACACCACAACTCCATTGGATATAGTAATGGCGGGGTAAGGATGATTTTGTCAATTCGAAGAATTCAGTTAATCTAAGGGTAAATAAGGCTTAGGCTAACATCTTACACCATATTGTATAATAAAATCAAAATGGATAAACAACTGCAATAGATGAAAAAACTATTTGGAAAAAGTTCTGCTCTCAAGCAAATTACATGTTATGAAATGGAACAACATACATATATAAGAATTATTTTTTCTGTAATACTGTACACAGTATTATACAGTATTAGTGGCTGGTGTATAGATATTGAATGAAACATTCATGTAAACAAATAAGAAATGTTAAGATTCCTAGGCATTGAAAAAACCACTGATTTTGGAGTCAGAAGATACTGCTTCTAGTATCAGTTTTATTACTAAGGAGCCAGTAAAAAAATAAATGAAGAGAAAGAAGCAGAAGCTTAGGGGATACAGGTAGTAGCAACACATCTTCACAAAATTCAATCAATCACAGAGTATACATATAGTCTAGTAAGTGTACCTATAGTCTAATAAGTGCTAAGCATGAAATTCAAACCCAGATCATCTGATTCCTCTTAAATATTGCACTTTTTCTTCTATATTATTCAACTTCTCAAATATGCAAATATATTATTCAGCACAAAAACTGACCTTAGAGAGCAAAGAATCCAATTTTACAGTAAAGTGAGGTCCAGAGAGCATAAGTTATTGCTTAAGATGACATGAATATTAAATATTAAATAAATTAAATAAAGTTAATTTGTAATTTTTCCCATGCCTCACTCTATATTAATATTCAAACTTGTTTACTGAACATCTTTTCTTTATGTATTTGGAGGACTAATAATAATTTTGATGAATGCATGGAAAATGTCTTTTTGGGAAAGAAACATAGTTCATTGTGAAATATAATTCAAGACTGCTTGTTCCCTAATAATAGCTCCATCACAGATATCCTCTATGTAAGGACATAAGGATAGCCTCTATCCTTCTCAAATATAGATAGTAAAGCAGACATGATTTATTATTGATGTTCTCTTGGTTGCCCCTTTTTTTTGGATATTTTTCCCATATTTTTAATATCTTTTCTTTGATCACATACCTTGTGAACTCGTGCCTCAGTGCCCTTCCCTGCCTCCTCTGAGGACAGCTGACCTAATTCTATGGCTTTCACCATGCTTCTTTTTTGTTGACAATTCTGTCAACAAAAAGTATATCTAAGTCTGTCATGCTAGCACACAAGTACAATGGCTTCACAATCCTCTAACATAAAAATGACATTTTATAAAAATCTTTTCAAGTATTTTCAATCTTTATTTTTTACTATCAATTTATGTTACATAACCTCAACTGAGCCTTCAATTTGGCCTTCCTAATCATTTTATTACCTCACTCACTAAACCATTTTATCCCTCCTCAAACTTCCTTGTATTCGAATGACTTGGTGGTTTCATCAGCTCCTATGAATTCAATTATCCTTTCTATGTAAATAATTCTCAGATATATTTGCCTTGATCTAACCTCTCTCCTGACCTCCAATCTTCTATCACCAGTGAAGAAAGCACTGGACCTCAATTTCAGGAACTATCATTCAAATCTGTAAATTTAACTTCTGATTCAGTTTCCTCCTCTGTAAAATGGGAAGAATAATACCTAACTTACAAGATAGTTCAATTCTACTTTGAAAACACATCATCTAACCTCTTTGTAATCTTTCTAAAGTATCGATCTGCTCATATTATCCCCATAGTTAATCAATTCCCATGACTTGCCACTACCATCAGGATCAAAAAGAAAATCTGATTGGTTTTTATAACCTTTCATAATCTAGCACCTTGCAGAATTTCCATTTTTTTCACGTCTATCTCTCTTCCATGTATCCTATCATATAGTGACATTGGCCTCTGCTGTTTTCTTGCTGTTGTTTTTTTGCACAAGGCATTCCATCTTCTAACATTGCATGTTTTCATTGACAATATTTGTTGGTCTTGAATTTTCTACCATCTCATTGGCTCAGCTAAAAGTCTATATTCTGCAAGAAGCCTTTCCAAATTCCTGGCTTTCTCTCCAAGATCATCTACAGTTTATCTTGTATATCTTGCTTGTACGTGGTTGTTTGCATTTAGTTCCTCCAGTGTCTTGGAACATACTATGAACTTAATAAATCATTTCACTTTTTTTCTTAAATGCCCTTGGACTGACTGCATGACATAAAACTAAGCTTTCTTTTAACTGATTTTATTCTCCACTGCTTTTGTCTCTTTTATGGAAAGCTACTGCTCACACTCTTCCAACATCTTTCATAAGATTTCACAAACAAGTAAATATTCTTCATTGGATGCTATTTCTTTAAATTTTGACCAAAAAAAAAAAAAAAAAAAAAAAGAGGTTAAATGACTAAGATGCCTTTTTAGTTCCCTAATCTCCTTGGCAACAACCAGTTAAATTTTTTGTCTAAAATTATTATAATCAGCAAGGGTGTCCTTTTCCCATCCATTATTTGCTATGAGCATTTCTTGCTATATTTTCTCATCAGTAACTTCCATTCCTGAGTCCCTGGATAGTCTATTAGGTTAGTTTATGCTTTATCTTTAAGGGCCCCAAGCATCAATGCCATTTCCTGCTTGCTCCTTCTCCTTTTCACTTTTTTTTCTTTACTTATTTCTTCCATATTAGAATATGAGCTAGCTGAGAAGAAGCTGAGGGGACTCAGATTCCACTTCTGACACTTTTTAACTGGGTGAACCGGAATATGTAATTTTACCTTTTTTAAACCTCAGTTTCTAGTTTGATTTGATTTTGATATCTGATTCAGAATATCTCCAACATCAATAATAGGATACTTCCTATCAAAAAATCAATTGTTAGGATCTTTCTCAATGTTCACCATGTCCATGTTATCTAGGACCTCAATTCTTTTCTCAAAGTAAGGATTCTGTGCAGTTTTTGGCCTCTCTCATTCTGTATTTCTGACTAACTTTACAGCATTTTTTAAATCATCTTTATTATTAATTTATCTAAATATATGCTGATTTAATGGAGAGGGTCCTATTAAGTTCTTCATAGAACTTCTTCATGCTCTGCACTAGATCTGCTATATATTGGTTTTTGTTTTTTGGTCTGGTTTGGTTTGGAATTTCAATGCTAGGCTTTCTGACAAGTGCTATTCTCAAGCAATGCAATGCAAGATGGCCAGTGTCTCATGAAAGTCTGCTGTTGCTATTAGTTTGCCATTTCCTTCTCCAACTTACTTTACAAACGATGAAACTGAGGCAAAGAGAGTTAAATAACTTTCTTTAGGTCATATAATTAGTGTCTGAGCCCAAATCTGAACTCAGGAAGAAGAATTTTCCTGAAGCCAGACTGCATTTTATTTACAATATGCCACCTAGCTGCCTATGAGCTCTCTTACATAGCAGCATTTTCTTTATGGAAAGTGAGCCTGTTTCATACATGCAATTTAGCTCCTCCAATAGTATGGCCACTCACTTGGAAAAGGATTATATAGGGATTTCACATTTAGAGTGTTAGTAGCTAAGTTAACATTCATAAGATTTTCAAAAGGTCTAAAAATTGTGTAATTCCTCTGCCCCTATTTCCAGAAGAAGAATGCATAAACCTAAGCATCAACTATCCTTGTTAATGGGTTGCCGCAGGCCAAGGAATCATCACTAAAGGACTAGACTACTACTGAAGAGTTTCTCCATAATTATACTAGATTCATCCTATTGTCACAATAACACAAATTTTTTTCAGTATGGTAGTATCTGCAAGATCTTAGACTTTACAGGCACAGTCTTTGATAAATTAGAGTAAAATGTTAAAATGTTAAAATGAGGCAACAAAGTATTTTTAATTATTTCACAATGTAGCATAATTTGTTTATCCATTCTTCAATTGCTGTACATAGTATCAAACTATTGAACAATTTTTTCTTACATAAATACAATAGTTATCAACATTATCTATAGAAAGGTCCTTTTTTCCTTTTACTATTTTGGGGATAATATGCTTAGCAAAGAAATTGCTAGATCAGAAGTTATATACACTGCCTATGTTCTCCAAAATATTTTCATCAAGGCATATTTTCATCAGTGTAAAATAAAGGCCTTTTACAAGATTCTGATTTCAAAGTGACAACCTAAATAACTAAATCCAACATTCAGATATTAGGTAAGAGTCAGAAACGTGTCTTCTCTTCATCAGTATATGACCCTACTCCACAGTCCCTTCAGGCTCCTTTCACTTCTTTATCACTCCTATTATGAAAAATGGAAGAGGCTTTGGAAAACTCTGTGGCTCATAATTTGCTATTCCAATTCTTAATCGGTTTGGTCTCAAGTCCAGGCAGAAACACAAAAAACAAACTAAGAAATTTCTTGTTTATCATATTAGATAATTATTCTATTTCTTTGGTTTTTGATTCAAGATCAGGGAGATAAAAGATATAGGCAGAGTTCTCTGCATTCACAGTAACTACAGTTTGGCCACCTGTTGCTAAATCTCTGCAAAGTAAAAGAACAAATTTAGGCAGGGTGGGGTGCTATTAGGAACATAAGATGATATTTGGATCTGAGAAAGAAAGATAAGCACAGGTGCTGGGAACAAAGGCATCAATAGGAATTCAAATCCATGGGCAAAAAGTAGTATATGAGTAGCTCTCAAAACAATTTTTTCTTTAATTAAAAAAAATTAGCTGAAAGGGTGTGAGAAGAGAAAAATCAGACCTCAGTGGATTAACTCCTACAGAAAAAGAATCACAAAATGCTTTCATATGTCAATTATAAACTACTGTTAAAAACACTAGTCCCACAATTCTTCAGCAGATCTCCCTGTTAATCCTTATGACAAACTGGGAACTAATTATGTCCAATGCTGCTCATTTAAGTAACTGGAACTCAATTAACTAATAACATTAAGTAGACTTGTCTTTAAAAAGTCAACATTTCTAGTCCAGAAATGATCTTTGATCAAAACTTGTGACCTCAATGTTAAAGTTGTCACTTTCAAGAATGTTGGATAACCAAAGTAAAATTTACTGAAGGGAAGCCAAGAGAACAGTTTTGTTAAGCTTGCAATTTAAGCTTAGCTTAAGTACAAGAAGTAATATGAATCTCAGAACTATCATTTCCTTGGTAAAATGGAAAAGAGTAAGAATAAATAAAAAGGTCACTAAATAAAAATTTCCTGACAGTAAAATACCACAGCATTATATGTGTTGTCTGATCACTTGCTTCAATTACAGTTGTAAATATATTATTAAATATATTAAAGCCCATAAATATATTAATCTAAGACAACATGGCCTACAGTAGCAAGTCATGGAGACTGAAAACATCCAGAAAGCTTAATGATGACAGTTCTCTCAGAGATCAAAGCTTAAAGTAAAATTACTATACCTTCATGACATCTTTATAATGATCGAATGATTGAGATTTTTCTCTTATCATCATCTTCATCCATGACTTCATCTGCAGCCTCATAACCTTCATCATTACTACCATCAGCTTCCACAGTATTGGCCATATGGTCAATGAGCTGTTCTAAGGGAGGACTTAGTTCCCTTTCTTCATTCTCCTTCAAACCATAGTCCAGTGCTTTATAAATGATAATTCCCAGGGATTCAATAACCTATGATCAGAAAAAAGGAAAAGATGATTAGAATAGTTTCACAACATTGTCCAAATTTTTTTTTTTAACCACAAAAATATTTACCCTCCAAACCTTTATTTCTGTTGAAGGTACCACCATTCTTCTAATCACCTTGGTTCACAACCTTGAGATGTATTTTAAAATGAGCTATATTTAATTATTTAATTAGTATGATACTCACATAGAAACAAAATATTACATAATGAGGTAAGAAATTCAGCATCTCAGGAAAAATAAAGGAAGACCCATTTGTGCATTTAGTCCATAGATTTAACTAAATGCACAAATGGGTCTTCCTTTAATCTATGGACTCCTCAGAGTGCTCCTTAGTTAAACCTTTATAATAACTCTTGCAACTATCTACTTCTCATGTTTCAGGTGCTCATCACTTCTTACCTAGATTATTGTAGTACTCTCAACCCTCTCCTCTTCTTCAATTCATTCACACAGCAGTAAGAGTGGTCTTCCTATAGCAGAAGTCTAACCAAATAAATTCCCCTGCTCCATAAACTCCAGTATTCCTTTTCATTATTGCTAGGATCAAATATAAATTTCCCATTTAAAGTCTTTTACAATTTAGCTCCAATCTACTCTTCCAGTCTTTACTTTACAGTTCAGGCTTTCTTGATGTTCCTCATATGACACTCTACCTCCTGTCGGTGTCATTGCACTGGCTTTTCTTAAAGCTTAGGTGCTCTCCATTCTCTTCTCTTCAAGTCCCTCACTTCTTTCAACTTTCAGCTCTATCTCTACCTTCTATATAAAAACTTTTCTTATCCCCAAGTGCTATTGTTCTCTATCATTATTATTTTTTAAATTTTATTCTCCATACTTTGCATGTATATATATATATATATATATATATATATAACCTTATTCAATCAGAATTAAGCTCACTGGTGTATGGAACTTTTTTTATCTCTTATCTTTTTAACTCTTTTTATCCTGGTATATGGTTGGCAGTCAAACACTTATTGATTCATTTATCTATTTCCCATTTTCTAGTGTCAAGAGCTTTTTTGAATAAAATAAATTAAAGGAGGATGGGAGAGAGGAAATGGGAGGGAAGGGAATGAACCTGAATAAAACAAAGAGGAGCATTGTGGAATGAGGAAGAGGAGAAAGAAAGTTGTGTTACATAATGAGGATGTGCAAGAACATATGAATCAAAATAAGAAAAAAATAATAAGGGAAGCAGCTGACACCAGAATCTCACTCCCACCTTAACTAGTCAAAGAGAAGAATACACACACAAACACACACACACACACACACACACACACACACACACACACATAGTTGGATACAAAAATACATCTCACTCAATAGAGAAATAGAAGGAAGAATTAGTGGAAAGAGTTTAAGGAAAAGATTGGTTTTCAACCAAAACAAACTTGAAGGATATGTCAATATTTATAGCTGTTTTTGAGGTGGCAAAGAATAGGAATCAGAGAAGTACACATAAATTAGCAAACAGATAAGTAAATTATGGCATATGGATGTGATGGAATGTTATATAAAGGAAATGGGTTCAGAGAAAACCAGGAACACTTCCATGAATTTGTATAGAGTGAAGTAAATAGAAAGAAAAGAACAACTTATACAATGACAGCAATATGGTAAGACAAACTTTGAAAGAATTAGGAACTTTTGCTCCCTCTAGAGAGAGCTGAAAGTAGAATCAGACAAAACAAGTTTTTTGGACAAGACCAACGTGGAAATCTGTTTTGCTTGACTATATATGTTTAAAGTAGTTTTTATTTTCTTTCATTCTCCTTTGGGAGAGAGAGTAGGGAAAAAAAGGAAGGAAGGCAGGGAAGGAAAAGAAAAAAGAAAGGTTTTTATAAAGCACTTACTAGACAACAGATACTATGCTAAGTACTCATTTGATGCTTATAACAATCCTGGGAAGTAAGTGATAATTTTACAATTTAGAGAGCTAAGGCAGGCAGATGTTAAATGACCTACCCAGTATCACACAGCTAATTGTTATCTAAGGTGAGATTTTATTTCATATTCATGTCAATATTTTATATTCATATTTCATGAAAAAGAAGGGGAAATGAGGGAAAGGGCAGTAAGAAAGAATAGATACATATGAAAGGAAAAGAAGGAAATTATTGCTATTTATTTGTTAAATAGAATGCATCTGAGATTCAAAGGAAAATCCAAGAAAATCCAATATTTGAGAGCATAAAAGGTTTGCAAAGACTCAGTTGTTATAAACTAATTCAGACAAGATTAGAAGGGAAGCAATAATAAACTGGAAAAACATTTTTACATTCAAAGGTTCTGATAAAGGACTCATTTTTAAAATATATACAGAATTGACTCAAATTGATAAAGGGTCAAAGGATATGAACAGACAATTTTCAGATTAAGAAATTAAAACTATTTGTAAGTCATATAGGTGTATTGTAGGTGCTCCGAATCACTATTGATTAGAGAAACGTAAATTAAGACAACTCTGAGATACCACTACACACTTGTCAGATTGGCTAAAATGACAGGAAAAGATAATGATCAATGTTCGAGGGGATATGGGAAAACTGAGTCACTGATACATTGTTGGTGGAATCATGGACAGACCCATCCATTCTGCAACTATGCTCAAAACATTATCAAACTCTGCATACCCTTTGATCCAACAGTATTTCTACAAAACCTTAAAGAAGGGAAAGGGATCCACATGAGCAAAAAATATTTCTGGCAGCCCTTTTTGTAGTGGCAAGAAATGGGAAACTGCCCATCAATTGGAGAATGGCTAAATTATGGTATATGAATTTATGGAATATTATTGTTCTGTAAGAAATGACTAATAGGATGATTTCAGAGAGGACTGGAAAGACTTAAATGAATTGATGCTAAGTGAAATGAGTAGAACCAGGAGATCATTACACATGGCAACAAGACTATACAATTATCAATTCTGATGGACATGGCTCTCTTCAACAATGAGATGATTCAAACCATTTCCACTTGCTCAGTGATGAAGAGAGCCATCTACACGCAGAGAGAGGACCATGGTAACTGAGTGTGGACCACAACATAACATTCTCACTCTCTCTAACAGAGATTATTGTTTGCTTGCATTTTGTTTTCTTTTGCAGTTATTTTTTTCTTGCTTCTTGACCTGATTTTTCTTGTGAAGCAAGATAACTATAAATATGTATTTTAATATGGATTATGTATATAAAATAATATGTATTTTAACATATTTAATGTGGACTATAGGGGAGCAGGTGGGGGGAAGGGGAGGAAAATTTGGACCAGAAGGATTTGCAAGGGTCAATGTTGCAAAATTACCCATGCAAATGTTTTGTAAATAAAAAGCTTTAATAAAAAAATTTAAATTTTAAAAAAGACTCAACTGTTATTTATTATAAAGAGATTTAACAGTTCAAAACTATTCAAACCTATTCATTATCCAGTTTATAAAGAAAATTTTTTTCTGTGCATGTGTGAAACTAAGAATTTAAAACTTACTCTTGAAAGCCTTGAAATCCTTTCTGGGAATTAAGTTACTAGCATTATCTAAAGGGAACCCATAAAGAGATTTTGATCAGTCAATATTAAGTTTATCAAATTTTAAACTCCTTATCATAGCTAATCCAAAGTCTCTTCTTCTTCCTCACTGTTCATCTATTATCCCCCCAGTGCTCTTTAATTCCTGCCTATTTGCAGCTTTCTCCCTTCTATACTTGACATCAGCTTCTCAGAATAACCAAAGCATTATCTTCACATATTACCTTTAGAAAAAACTCCTCTTTCTAACCTGGAGATTAGCTGTCTGAAGCTAAAGTAATAACATCCACTGATCTGTTAAGGGAAAAAAAAAAGTATTCCCCTAAAAAAAAAAAAAAAAAAAAAAAAAATGGAAGCTTAAAAAGAAAACATTAAGTTGGCTGAATCCATGAAATTTTTTTAAAAAGTGTATTTATTCACCAATAAATATTTATTGAATACTCTACTAATTTTAAGATATATGGCTAAGTTTATGCAAAGTTAGCATTCCTGGACTACCACAGAGGGCAACTGGGCATCTGTCCTTTGGTACTGAGTAATCTTCACTTCATGTACTTTTTTTTTTTTTAAAGCAAAAGATTAGTAATTTGATCAATAACTTACCAAACTTGGCGATTGAAGAATAAAAGAATTCCCTTAGTCTGCTTTGTGACCAGTTTGATTCTATTGGACTTAGAATACTTTAAACCATAACAGTTGATTCTATTGGACTTTAAACAATAAGGAATTTCCAAGAAGGAGACAAAAACCAAGAAAAGCAACTTTAAACCTCAAAAAATTCAACCACATAAATGCCTTAGAAAGCCTGAGATTGCTACAACATTTTAATATTTAAGCTCATACACAGAAAGAAAAGAAGTACAGTTCCATTCCAATGGCACTATATGACCAAGTAGAACCATCTAGCTTCTGTAACAGACTTCTTGACTTTTTGACAGTATGCTCTCCTTGTTTCAAGGACTTCTTATATCACTCATTGAACCATAGCCCTAGACTGTTTTTATATCACTTTCATTCCCAGAATTAAACTATCAGAGTCTCTGAGTCACCTAATATTTTCTTATTTTAAAGATGAGAAAACTGAGTTTCAGCATATAACTTGCCATAGTCAGGTAGTAGTTAGAAAGCAAGAATTTAGATGCAGATCATCATCAAAATCTATTGTTCTTCCCTTCATACCATGGCTCTTGTTGTATTAATTCCACTAGAGTGTACTACCAGTAACTATTTTACTTCTTTCAATACGCCAAAGATCTATGATTTCATTGGTATGTGTGGGTTACTCCTATATTAATACAGTTTGCAACCCTCTTCCATGTTTCTAACAAATTCTCCAAAAACAAAAAATAAAACTATCAGCTATTTGCTTTCTAATTTTAAGTTCATCTAGGCTTTTCCTTAGATGCTAGATATACAACTCATAAGCCCTTGCAGCCTAGTAGAGTATACTAGAACTTGCAGTCAAGAGACTGGGCACAGAGATATATATGAGCATACAAAATCTAGAATTGTATTCACATATAAGACCATTTAAACTAAAAATTCTCACATCCATTTCCCTTACAAAAGTACTCAAAGTAAAAATTATTCAAATATGAAGCACAAATGGCCCATCTCCTGTAGTAATCAAGGACAGTTGCTGCAACAGAATCTTAACCTCAAGTTTAGGCTCAAATATCTCTCATCTAAAATGTCAACATTTCCCTATTTTCCATCACTGATTGTCATTGATGATACTACCAAATCCCAAATTCAACACATATAACCTACCATCACTACTAGTATGAAATAATAGCAATAACTAACAACATTTATGAGAAGGTAGGTGGTATAAAGTGCCAGACCTGGTGTCAAAGACTCATTTTCTTGAATCTGGCTTCAGACATTTAATTAACAGCTATGTGACCCTGTGCCTCAGTTTCCTCACCTGTAGCTCAACTTGAGCTAGAGAAGGAAATAACAAATCAATCCAGTATCTTTGCCAAGAAAACCCCAAATGAAGTTACTAAGAGTAGGACATAAGTGAACAAGAACAAAAATCTATATATGACACATCGAGACAAGGCACTTTTCAAATCACTATAAAAATCTGACATTTTTTCCCCTATTGTCTTTATGTCAACCTTGCCATTTTCATGGGTACTATCATAGCCAAGATACTCATCAGCTTATATACACAATAGGTCTCATGGCCTCTAGCTTCTCAAATTCCCCATCCATTTTATATATGTGTTTAAACTACCTAGCTCAAAAATTTTCATTATGCCCTCTCCTGCTCAAAAACTTGTCCCTTCTCTGAAAACCTAAACTTCCAAATTTAGTCTTCAGTTTAAACTACCAACTTCTCTATAATTTCATTTCCTTTGCCTTCTTCAAAGAAGAACTCAAAGGTTATGTCATTCAAAAGTCTGATGATTAACCCCCAAAGACCACTCTTTCAACATTTAGATATTTGTATCATAATTCACTACTTACTTACTTACAATTCTTTGATAAATACTCCCCTCATATCCAACTATCCATATCCAAATAACAGAGGTTGCATATCCTTCACATTAAAAAAAATTTAATTATTAAACATCAGTCTGATTTCAGAAAAATCTGGAAAAACTTACATGAACTGATGCTGAGTGAAATAAGTATAACTAAGAGAATATTGCACACAGTAATAAGATTATGTGATGATTAACTGTGATTCAAGGCAATTCCAATAGATCTGGGTTGGAAAATGCCATCTGCATCCAGATGGATGGAGACCAAATATAAATCAAAGCCTCGTATCTTTATTTTTTTTTTCTTACTCAAGGTTTTTTTCTTTGTTGCTTTTTTTTTTTTTTTGTTTGGTTTGGTTTTTTTGCTGAGGTAATTGGGGTTAAGTGACTTGCCCAGGTTCACACAGCTGTAAGTGTTTGAGGCCACATTTGAACTCAGGTCCTCCTGAGCCACCTAGCTGCCCCTCTTTTTGGTTTGATTTTCTTTCCACAACATGATAAATATGGAAATATGTTTAAAAGCATAACACATATTTAACCCATATCAGATTACTTGTTATTTTGGGGAAGGGAGATAAGAGAAGAAAGGAGAACAATTTGGAAAACAATATTACAAAAGTAAATGCTGAAAACTATCTTAATATGTAACAAGCAACACCTTTCTCATTCTCGTCTTATTGCTACTGCCAAAAAAGAAAAAGAAAAACAAAGTCCTTGCTACAAATACACATAATAAAGGAAAATACATTGCCTATGTCCAAAATCACAAGTACCATTCTATGAAATCACCTCTCTCTCAGAAAGTGGGTAGCATTCTAAATCATAGGTTATCTGGAATTGTGGTTGATTACCATATTGATCAAAGGACTTAAGTCTTTCAAAAACTGTTCATTTTTACAATGTCATTGTTCTGGCTGTGCTCACTGTGTCAATTCAAATGATACTCCTTTCCCTCACCCTTTTCTTCTTTAGATTTCTTGAACTTGACATTATATGACCTAATAAGTTTCTCCCACCCCATTTCTTTCTTTCTCTTGAATTCTTCTCTCTTCCTTTCAATCTTTCCATTCTTCTTTTAAGATCATCAAAACAAAATCTCTCCCAGAATTCCCATTCCCTTTGCTTCCCTCTATGACCCTTGCTTACATTAGGATTTTCATGTTATCATTCTTCCTCCCCATTAGAATATAAACATCCTAAAGTCTCAAAATGTCTTTTCTAATTATTCTTGTATATGCCTTTTTAACGTTTCTCATTACTGATATTCCTTGAAAATGGTAGCTATGTGATCCTTACAATGGTTCCTCAGTACTTGAATTCTTTCTGGCTATTTGTGTGGAATTTTTGCTCTGATCTGGAAACTCTGGATTTTTGTTATACTATTTAATCTTGGGAATTTCTTTTAGGAGGCCATCAAGGAATCTTTCTACCTTTATTTGCCTTCTGTTTCCAAGAGCCAAAATACTGTAAAAGAAATCTAATGATGAACTGTGATGGGCTTTGCTCTTCTCAAGAATGTGGTGGTGGTTCAAGGCAATTTCAATAAACCTGAGAAAAAACTGTGGAGACTATATATGGATCAAAGCATGGTATTTTTATCTTTTAGGTTTTTTTTTTTCTTTCTCATAGTTTTTTCCCCTTTTGATCTGATTTTCCTTGCACAACATGACAAATAGGAAAATGTTCTAAAAGATTGCACATATCAAATTGTTTGCTATCTTGGTGGGGGGAGAAAAATTTTACAAAAATAAATGTTGAAAACTATCTTTATATATACTTAGAAAAATAAAATATTATTTTATAAAGAAATTTATCTAGGCTCTTATTTTGGCAATGAAGCTCAGGGAATGTGATGATTATTTAAATTTTCTTTTTTTCAATTCATTTTTCAAGTCAGCAATTTTGCTATGAGCTATCTTTTCTTCTAATTTTTTCACTTTTTTGACCTCTGGCATAAGGGAGTTCCTTTTAGGAAGACACAGGATTTCCCTATTAATCCTTGCTTTCTACAACTGGACTCACAGTGACATCCATATTCTCTAGTGTGGGGGGCGGCTATCCATAAGTGGCCAGTTAATGTCCAGGGAAATGTCTGGAGGTTAATCAGAGACAACAGGAAAACTCAGATGCTGAGAATATGTACAACCTGGAAAACAGTTCAATGTAAAGCTATTGCATGCAAGAGAGGAAAGAACAGGGAGAGAGAAAAAAAGAACCAGACATACAATTCAAGCATATACATTAACAGGGAGAAGAGAGATATAAGTTCATTCAGTAGGAAAAGCCATGCTTCAGTTAGAAGGGAGGGCAGCTAGGTGGTGCAGTGGATAGAGCACCAGCCCTTAAGTCAGGAGGACCTGAGCTCACAGCTGGCCTCAGACACTTCCTAGCTGTATGATCCTGGGCAAATGTTCAAACTGGAAGGGAGAAGTACTCTTCTGAAGGAATTTTTTCTGAGAGTGAAGTTCTTATACTTTAGAACTAGATCAATTTGCATTTCAGTAGTCAAGGTAAAATATTATTTGAGGAGAGGGATTGAGAGAAAAAAAAAAGCTACTATTAGACACAATATTATTTTGGGAGGATTGCAGCTCAGGGAGAAAAATCAAGCTGTTAGACAAAATCTTTATTTGAAGGATTCAGCTATACCAACCTTTCTAAAATATTATTGTAAATACTTTTTCATAAGTATGCTCTATAAACTTCCTCTTAAGAGGAAATTGTCATGGTTATTTCAAGACCACCAGGCCCAATTGTATAACTTTTATCTCAAAACTTCCTTTTGGTCCATTCAGACCCCCAGTCTGTTAGATAAATAAGGTTCTGGACCTCTTGTGTGAAACTGTTTATTCACTCCTCAGCTTTCATTTCTTTTCCAAATCTTCCCTCTTTATCTTTTTTGTTGTTGCTGTTGCTTAATCATTCTGCTCAGGGCATTTGTTGGCCTAACTTTAAGCTTTTTCACAGTTGAGTCTTTGATTCTGGCCCTTCTGGGAAACCCTCCTGATCTGCTGCACTGGGTCATAGTTCACCATCAGCTCATGATCTGGACCATACCACACTCAGGGCTCTGAGCGCTTAGCACACATTCCTCACTTTTGGCTTGGGCATACAGGCTATTGATCAAATTCAGAGTTCTGGATGCTGAGTCTAAACTTCAGGCCCCTCTGAACTGCTGGCTTGGGCATGGAACTAAATCTGGGATTAGCTCAGGATATCCCCCAAAATTATGGCCCAGAAAAAAAAAGTTCTGGGAAACCAGCCTATGATTCTGGCCTAGATCACAGTTCCTGCCTTAGTCGCTTATTTATAAATTTAATCTGAGATCTTGGACTAGAAAAAATGACCCACTGACCTGTATATGCAAAAATGTTTGTGGCAGCCCTTTTTGTAGTAGCTAGAAACTGGAAACTGGATGGTTGTCCATCAATTGGAGAATGGCTGAATAAATTGTGGCATATGAATATATACCACATGTTAAAGTAAATTCATAAATTACCATGGCCAAATAAATTTATTGTCAAGTGGTGAGGACTCTCTCAAGATTTTTTGGGTTAATAAGATCTTCTAGAGCTTGTATCCTTCTTGCAATAGATTTCTGAATCATTTCTGTACTATAAGGAAGCACCAATAGAACTGGTGGAAGTTGGAAATAAGCAGAACCAGGAGATCATTATACACTTCAATAACAATACTGTATGAGAATGTATTCTGATGGAAGTGGATATCTTCAACAAAGAGAAGATCTAATTCAGATCCAACTGATCAATGATGGACAGAATCAGCTACACACAGAGAAGGAACACTAGGAAACTGTTTGCATTTTTGTTTTTCTTCCCAGGTTATTTTTACCTTTTGAATCCAATTCTTCCTGTGCAACAAGAAATTCGGTTCTGCACACAGATATTGTATCTAGCATATACTATAACATATCTAACATGTATAAGACTGCCTGCCATCTAGGAGAAGGGGTGGAGGGAAGAAAGGGAAAAATTGGAACAGAAGTGAGTACAAGGGATAATGTTATAAAAAATTATCCATGCATGTGTACTGTTATAATTATAAAATAAAAAATATTATAATTATAATAAAATTAATAAAAATAATTTTTTTAAAAAGTTAATGGGAGTGTTATGAAATTTCTCAAGAAATAACTTCAACCCAAAAATGAAATACTTATTGAAAAACAAATTACAACTATAATAAGTACAGTCCAAATTGTATACAGGTAACCTAATGTAGTTAAGACTTAATTTTTACCCATATTCTTGAAAAATTATGCAGTCAGAAAGTAGAATCTGGGTTATGAGATACAGCTAGCTCCTCAAACTCCTTAAATAACATGACCTACTCTTTCATTTCTCCTCAGTTACATATTGGGACGGTCACACTGGGATCTCACCATTACACAATTCCTAATTAGAATTAGAAATAGAAATGCTGAATCTTTGTACTAGATGCCCTCCAACATCTCTTCTAGCTCTAAATAGAATGATCTGTGCCTGTCTTCCCCCTCCTAAATCTATTTTTTGTCTTTATTGAGACCTCCAGTTACATTATATCCTTAGAGAGACCTCTAACTAATATGCTAACTCCCAGGACTTTTTCAGGTCATTAGCTCTATTCTGACTGTAATTTGCCATCTTGGATCCTCTAATTAGCCATTTCAACCCCATCATTTGATGTTTACTTACTGTCTCAAGCTTTTAGACTGTGAGCTTCTTGTCTTTCTTTGAAATCGCTAGCACTTAGCAAAGTACCTGGCATATAACACACACTTAACAAATGCTTGCTGAATTTTTCACACATTATCCATCTTCAACAGGGTCTTCATTGTAAGAAGGTAAGGCTTATATTCCTAAATTATTAACTCTCATTACACAGAAAAGCTATTCTTTTCTTTCTTTCAACTTCTCATAACTCTCCCCACCCCCTCTTCTTCTGAGAACTTTCCATCTTACTAAATTGAAGAAATTTGAGCTCGAGCTTATTCAGAAAAAGAGGTAGGCCTTCTAGATAAGGCAAACACTCCTATATTTTCTCTACTTGGTTCGATCCCTCTCCTGTTTTCTATAATAGATTGTAACCTTAATTGGAATGAATCATCTCTCTTTCTCTCTCTCTTATCTTCAACCTTTTCTATTGCTTCAATCCCAAATCCCCAAGTCTTCCTCCAATTACTGTCCTATCTCCTTCTCCTTCTCAGCCAACTCCAAAGTTGTCTTAAAAAAAAAAAAAAAGTTGCCTATACTTGCTGTCTATTTCCTCTACACTCATTTCTCAACCTTTTGCAATTGGGTTTCCAGAAAAATCATTCAGCTGAAATTGCTATTTATCTTAACTGTCGAATTTGAAGGTCTTTTCTCACTTTTCCTTTTCAACCTATCTGCTGCATTATACTCTCTTGTTGCTTTCAACATACTTTCTTCCTTATTATCCTCTCTTCTTGTGATATTGTTCTCCTATTACTCTCCTACCTGTCTGAATGCTTCTCACTCCTTCGTTGACTCTTCATCCAGGGCACTCTTTTTTCTTTTTATTATTTTATTATTTAACTTGGTCATCTCATCAGCTCCCGTACACTCAATTATCATCTTTATGCAGATTATTCTTTGATCAATTCTTCCAGGCCTAATGTTTCTTGTCCTACAATCCAGTATCTCCAATTGCTCTTTAGATTATCTTATGCTAGAAGTCCAGAAAACACCTCCTCAAAGTCAAAAATGACCCCATTATCTTCCACACTAAATTTGCCTTTCTTCCTAAATTGCCCTATTACTGCTGAAGTTATCACCATTCTTCCTACCTATGTATAATCCTTCCACAGACAGATCTGATCATATAATTTCCTTATTTAATGCACTCCAGTGGCTTCCAATTTTACCTCTATGATCAAATATAAAATCTTTTGCTTGGCTTTTAAAATTCCCCATAAAGTAACCCCTGACTTTCCAGTCTTTTGTGCTTTACTCCCCCCTCCACCATCCAGGGATACTAGCCTCCTTCCAGTGGAAGAGGAGTAAAGAAGTCATTAAGAGGAAGGAAGAGAAGGCCAATTTTTTGAGGAGGAGTTTGAAACTCAGTGGAGAAAACTTACCAGTAGATTAGTACTGTACTGAAGAGGGAAAATCATATAGCCAACAATAGGAGGGACAGAAAGTATTGCTCCCAAACCCTTTTTGCTATCTACCCAAAATTAGACCAGGAATTGAAGAAAGTCAGACTTGAAAAGGAAGGTGAAACCTAGAGTAGTGGAATTTGTAAAAGTGACAAATACAACAGAAATAGCTTCAAAGAATTTCCTCATTAACCAAAAGATCAATCAAGGAATAAAAATTTATTAAGCATCTCCTAAGTGCCAGGCACTGGTACTAACCACTGAGTACAAAAATAGAAGCAAGAGAAAGTCAAGGTCCTCAAGGAGCTCACATTCTAAAGGAAACAATGTGGTCAGAATCCATCACTCTCCACTAAACCAAAATTCTGATTACGTAGAAGCAAGGGTTTGTAGTGCACATTTGTGTTGGGACAACAGAAGACAAAGGACTCACATTAAGAATTTGGGTTACAGAAAAAAGCATTGAACAACATGTTGACAAAGTAATTGATAAAAACTAGTCCAAGTTGATCAAAATAAGATGTAGAAGGCCAGGACTCTAGAAAAATATACTTGAAACAAGGTGTTGGCTCAGTGGAATTAATGATGATAATTCTCTGGTTCACATATGTACTTAGTATGGAGATGTAATGTTTCTCTAGTTTACACATATTCAGCATGCTGTAATGATATAATTGTACTAAGGTTTATTAAGTGTTGAGAAGGACTGGAAATAAGACATTCCATCTTTGACCAGTATATAGGTGACTATCCTATCTTCATCACTTCTCCACTAAGACCAAGGACTAGGGTTGATCTGAAGGACCTCCAGAAAGCTAGCCTGAACATTACAGTAAGAAAATTATCATTTGAAGAAAAGAGCCAAGCCACTGAACAAATATTTGTACAGAAGTTAGAGACAAACTCATTTCAAGAGAAAAAATTTCTTCACTAGTAAATCAATAGCATATATGTTAGAATAACACTAAAGAACTCCTTTTGACTAGGGAGAGGACAGAATGGAAGAGAGGCCCAAGAAAATAATGGTCAAGTCTCATCAAAATGCAAATTAAAAATACCAATACAAGAAAACAAATCTAGACAATGAGACAAATAGTCATATAAAAATAACTATCAAATCAACACAACCAAACCTAGAAAAAGTTAACTACTGTCTTTGATTTCTCCATCCAAAATAGTTTTGTCTTCTTTATGGAGGAAGACTATCCCAGCCAGAAAAGCTATAATTATACTAACTGAAATAATAAACAAAGATGGTGTTTAGAAGGAATAGTCACTGACTTCTCCTAAAGTGGTTAGAGTAGGATCAAGTATTTTAAACATGAGTAAACTCATTGTTTTTTTAGTGTTTTCTCTCAACTCATTTGCTGCCTTCTTTTCCACATCTTTGCCAACAAAAACCTTTTCTACCCTTTATGACCTCATTCTAAATAAAATATCTTCTACAAAGCTTTCATTACTCCTCCAGTAGAATGTTTTCCTTCCTTTGACTCCTCTTAGTACTTTTAAACCATTTTTGTCAGTCAATAACATAGTCAACAAGCATTAAGTGCCTAATGTTCCTTCATACTATATTTGTATGCTTGTTTCATTTTCCCCAATAGAGTATAAATTCCTTGAGCAGAGGGATCATGAAATACTCATTTCTATACTCTATATAAGACCTCCAAGAGTATCTTGTACAAGTATTTGTTGAATTGAATTAAACAAGTATAAAACGACACCTCTGAGACATCTCATTTGTAATACAAAATTTTCACACAATTGATGATAAAATAGGCACCAGGAGTGTCAATATGTAATAGATTCCAGAGAGCAACATATTTGGGAGAGCATAATTGTAAAAAATATTATGAAAACAGTATAATAGATATTTAGTTAACAGTTTAATCAATTTGAAGAAATCAAGTCAGGCATCTATCACATTACAAAGGGATGCTATTTTATTTATGTGGAAATAGCTTCACAGACTCAAGCAATTACAACACAGAGTCATGAATAAATGAACAGTTTATATTTCAGGGTACAAGGTTTCTAAGGTCTCAGGGAAGCAGAACAGAATTTATGCAATAAGGGGAAGAACCAGGAAGGAGTTTGGTAACTTAGAGACAGGGATCAAAGAAGAACCAGGTGGAACCTACCTGACAGACTAGGTTCCAGATGTATCTAAAGATATGCTAATTAAGATTTCAAAGGTTGTTTAAAGATGCTCAGAGGTTGTTAGACAACAGAGGCTGAAAAGGAACTTCTATCTTGTTGTAAAGACATTCTATAATGTAAACAGGACAATTTCAAACTTGGTTATACCCGAATGGGGTCCTTGCTGATAAGAGAAAAGATTTAAGTTTCAAAGTCTACATCAACAATGTATTAAAATCAATTTGTATATATGAATTGTGTATGCTGAACTACAGGGTAGTACAGGGTACTGCACTAGGAAGGGGAAAGGGATATCAATAAAGAAGTCAAGAGTGAGGGGCAGCTAGGTGGCACAGTGGGAAGAGCACCAGCCCTGAAGTCAGAAGAACTTTACTTCAAATCTGGTCTCAGACACTTACTAGCTGTGTGACTCTGGGCAAGTCACTTAACCCCATTGCCTCAGCAAAAAAAAAAAAAAGTCAAGAGTGAGACAACAGTCGGGATTCATAGAAATAATCAGTGGGAGGAAAGCAGCTCTCTCCTTTTCATTCACAAGTGATTGCAGTTTTGAGGAGGTCCTAATGAGTTTATAGAAAAAATAGAAAAAAAGGAGTGAAAGCCTCCTTTGTTATAGCCCTAATTCACCACAACACGCACAAACAGCAACAACATCTAAATCAATAACTCATAGTAAGTCTTATCCAGTGAAAACTCACAAAGTACTTAGAATGATTGCTAATATAGCCTTTTAAATTAAAATGAAATCCAAATACTTCAAAGCACTTAATAACCATTAATTAAATATCAACATTGCTATAAAGTATATATAATTTGCATTTTGGAGATAAAACTAACAATATATTTGGAATTAATACTTTTATTATTGTATGCTGATTTTACTCCAGAATATATTTATTTTCTCTTCTCTCTGACAAATCTACTGAAAAAAATCTTCAGAATGTTTCATTTCATAAATACATATAATATGGAAATTGATGAACTACTTTTCCAATAATGGGTTTCATTAATAAATAACTAGAGAAAAAATTGTCAGGATATTAGGATATTTTTTGGCAAATAATGACTTAGATATCAGAAAATGGAATTAAAAATAAGTGGCACATCTGAGTGAATCCATTCCAATTATGTTATTCCTGCAGTCTAAGAACTTGAGAGTCGTTGGCCTTACAGCTATTGGAAAGAGTAAAAGATTACAGAATGTCCCTAGTTTGTCCCTCATAGGGTAGGAATGGGTGGACAAAACATTTGGGAAAACATACATAGGAATGTAAGGGTGGAAGAAAAAAGAAAAGACTCAAAAAGTAAGTAAAAGGGAAGATTTTCCTTTATGGATCATAGCTCCTGAAAACAAAGAACCTACTTCATGTTATTAATTTTGAAATTTCATAAATAAAAGGCTATTTTCCTTGGCATTTAATGAAATCTTTTCTTCTACATTCAGGGTACAAGGCTTTTAAGAGAACTAGAGTAAATAACTCTAGGACTGAAATATATATTGATTTATTGTCTATATCTCTGTTACTCATTTAACCTTCCCTTTAGGAATTTACATGTGATACCATGCTACTTAGCATGCATCCCAACTATGCTCCCAGCGTCAAGTACAGATAGAAGATAATGTATAAAAATATTAAAAAGTCCAAGATAACTAGAAGGAATTGCTAAGGAACAGATTTATTTCAGCAGCAATCTCAAGCAAAAGCCAAGCAAAAGTTAACGGCCTGTATGTCAGAGATTTCTTATTTCCAACCTGAGTACAAGGAATCATTTGATTCAGGATAAATAACATACACTTTCTATTCCGTTTTTCTCAAATTAAGCAAATATGTCAAATTTTATGTATTAAGGCACAAAAAATCAAATGCAGAAAAGCAGAATTTATTAATGCATCTTTTCCAGATCATGATGATAAAAATTACAGGCCAAGGAAAAATAAAAATAAACCAAAAATTAATTGGAAAAGAAATATCAAATTTTTTAAATGACTAATGCTTTGAACAATGCCTAATACCCCATACCAAGATAAGATTGAAATGTGGTCATGATTTAGACATAAAGGGTGATATTTTAAGTAAATTAGAATAACAAGAGATACTGTACCTCTCAGATCTGTGGAGAAGGAAAGAATTTATGGCCAAAGAAGAACTAGAGAATATAATGAAAAGTTTTTGTACAAGCAGAAGGAAGGAATTTTTTACATCCAAAGGTTCTGATAAAGGTCTCCTTAAATACATAAATTTATAATACAAGCCATTCTCCAGATGATAAATGATCAACAGATATTAACGATTTTCAGACAAATAAAACCATTTCTAGTCATATGAAAAAATGCTCTAAATCACTACTGATTAGATAAATGCAAATTAAGACAAGTCTGAGGTATCACTAACACCTCTCAGATTGGCAAGAAAAGATAATGATAAATGTTGGTGGGGATGTGGGAAAACTGGGACACAAGCACATAGCAATATAGCACAGGCTAGAAGTGATGTGACAAATAACATGAGGAATTATACAAGTCCTAGAAATAGTCCAAAATCAATCTATTGTCCATTACTTCATGTGTTAGGGAATCCAATGATTCCTGCTGGTTTTGAAGTTCTGCAACAGTCTAGGGGCAGCTAGGTGGCACAGTGGATAGAGCACTAGCCTTGAATTCAGGAGGACCCTGTAGCGAGCTGTCGTCTCCAGAAGCTGCTGGATCGCTCTATGGGAAGAGATCTGCTGTGTCTACTCAAATCTCTCAGACAGATTCTTCTTCCTGTAGTGAACCATTGTCTCCAGGTAGTTGCTGTTAACTCTTGTCCAGAGAAGTGACTTCCCTTCCTGCAGAGAGCTGCGTCAAGCCTGATGTAATGCAAAGTCTTCTCCTTGAATCTCCTCCAGCTCTTATCCTTCTCCATGTAGACTCACTTTCCAGGCCCACTGTTGCTTTTTATCCTCCCAGAGAATGGGCGTGGGATAATGCAAGGGCTTCTGGGAAGAACCACTTCAGCCAATGAGCTTGCTCCTTCTATCAAGTCAACCTGAGTTCTCACCTTGTAATTGTCCAACCTGAATTCTCACCTTGTCACTATCCAAACAACCTGAGTTCTCACCTAGTAATCCTAACAGGACCCGAGTTCAAATCTGGTCTCAGACACTTAACACTTCCTAGCTGTGTGACCCTGGACAAGTCACTTAACCCCAGCCTCAGGAAAAAAAAAACCCAGTCTTATCAACAATTTTTTATCTCGATGAAATTGAAACTATACCCACTCATATGAAAGAGTGTTCCAAATCACTACTGATCAGAGAAATACAAATTAAGACAACTCTGAGATATCACTACACACCTGTCAGATTGGCTAAGATGACAGGGAAAGATAATGCAGAATGTTGGAGGGGATGTGGGAAAACTGGGACACTAATGCATTGTTGGTGGAGTTGTAAAAGAATCCAGCCATTCTGGAGAGCAATTTGGAACTATGCCCAAAAAGTTATCAAATTGTGCATACCCTTTGATCCAGCAGTGCTACTACTGGGCTTATATCCCAAAGAAATATTAAAGAGGGGAAAGGGACCTATATGTGCCAAAATGTTTGTGGCAGCTGTTTTCGTAGTGGCTAGAAACTGGAAAATGAATGGATGCCCATCAATTGGAGAATGGTTGGGTAAATTATGGTATATGAATGTTATGGAATATTATTGCTCTGTATGAAATGACCAACAGGATGAATACAGAGAGGCTTGGAGAGACTTACATGAAGTGATGCTGAGTGAAATGAGCAGAACCAGGAGATCACTATACACTTCAACAATGATACTGTATGACGATATATTCTGATGGAAGTGGAAATCTTCAACATAAAGAAGAGCCAACTCACTGGAACAACTACACCCAGAGAAGGAACACTGGGAAGTGAATGTAAAATATTAGCACTACTGTCTATCTACCCAGGTTACTTATACCTTCGGAATCCAATACTTAATGTGCAACAAGAAAATTGGATTTACACACATATATTGTATCTAGGTTATACTGTAACACATATAATATGTATGGGATTGCCCGTCATATAAGGGAGGGAGGGAAAAATCTGGAAAAATGAATACAAGGGATAATGTTATTTTTAAAAGTACTCATGCATATGTATTGCATTATAATTTTATAATTACAAAATTAATAAAAAAATTTCATCTCAGGAAATGCATTGTTGTTGTGAAGTAATTCAACCAATTCTGGAGAACAATTTGGAACTATGCCCAAAGGGCTGGCTATCAAACTGTACATATTTTTTAATTCAGCAGTATTCATACTCTTTGTATCCCAAGGAATTCTTAGAGGGAAAAGGACCCACATGTGCAAAAATGTTTGTAGCAGCTCTTTTTGTGGTAGCAAAAACTGGAAACTGAGTGGATGCCCATCAGTTGAAGAACAGCTGAATAAGTTATGGTATATGAATGTTATAGAATATTATTGTTCTGTAAGGAATGGAGAATTTCAGCAGGAGAATTTCAGAAAGGCCTAGAGAGACTTATATGAACTGATGCTAAGTGCATCTTACAGAAGAAGAACACATGGCATCAAGATTATGTGATGATCAATTGTAATGGACTCTTTTCAACAATGAGATGATTCAGGGCAATCCAAAAGACTTGTGATGAAGAGAGCCATATGCATTCAGAAAAAGGCCTGTGGCAACAGTATTTTCACCTTTTTAGTTGTTGTTTCCTTGCTTTTTTTCCTTCTTTTTTCTTTTTGATTTTATTTTTTTTTCTGCCACAGGATAAATGTGGAAATATATATAGAAGAAGCACTACACATATTTAACATATATTGGATTACTTTTTTAAGTTGACTACTAATTTTACAGGGAAAACTATACAAATTCAGCATTGCATAAATATTATCCATAGGCATACAATAAAATATTCTATAACTCATAAACATAAAATCTTATTGCCATATTGAAGTATATATCAATTAGAGAATACCTTATACTACTAGCTGTACTAAAAATGTTATTAACATGGCTTTTATCACATAGTTTGCAATGCTAAAAAAAATTTTAGCTCTCCAGACAAGTATTTCTCCAAAGTTCAAAAATTTGGTCTTTCAAGTACAGAAGGTTGTAGCTTTCATGGAAAATTACTGACTTCATTTTTATCTCAGGATCCAATGCACAATTGCACTGGTTGTTTTTCAAAACTCTCTATGGACTTGCTCCAACCTACTTCACAGACCCCTTTTTTTTACTTACTTCTTTACTTGTATAATGCTGACCTACTAACTGTCCCTACAGACAACTTTGTTGCTACTTTTGTGAGAACTTTTGTTCTAAAGTTCTGTAAACTTAGAATGGTTTTCCTGTGTCTCTTTTCACTTGAGAATTTCCTTTTTTCTGCTTTCATCTTAAAAGTTTATCCCTGTTTCTATCAGTATCTTTCTCCATCTTGCAACTTTTTTTCTAATTAAACTAAACAAGTATAACAATGAAAAATCAATCTGCCTTTAACCAAAGAGATATTTTCAAGGATGAAGTAAAAATATTGGTAAAAATTGGCATTTTCGTGGCATCTGAAAATGTGCAAAATACTTTACATACACTACTTAGCAATAGTTATTAATCAAGCCTTTATACAAAGGAGGAAAATAAAAACACATTAAAAATACTAAAACAGCTCTTATGTAATACCAAAAAAGTGACCACTACTCACTGAAGGAGACAATATTTCAAAAGTAATAGACTTCTCCCTGAAGGGTTTTCAAAATGGAAATCAGTCAATAGTTTTAAATATACATATTAGGAAAGAAAAAGGAGAAAAAAGAATTTTTTAAAACAGCTTTTTAACTGCCCGAGAAGCACCAAACAATTGTTAAAGTAAAAAAAAAAAAAACTGCAATATCAAATCAAGAGGGCAAAAAATTTATTATAAAGACAACCCTGAAAAATTTCCCATTTTTCCTGGATCTAGTCTAACTGCCTAATACTTATCAATCCTACTTAGGACACAACATAGAAGTAGAAAGGCACTCCAGAAACATTTTTCAAAAATAAACAACTCAAAGCTTTTTTAAATGCAAAAGTGCTAAAAGTAAGGAACAAATTAGTCTAATGAATGCTTTATTATGTAGATGATTCAAAACAGTATAAAGGTGAAGGGTCCATTAATTACCCCATTCCACTTAAAACTAAGTATCTTTGGTAAAAATGAGAAGATACCTCTACAAAAGCAACTTTTCAACTAAGAATACCAGAAAATCTGTTCATATCAGTTGACAGACATCGACACACCCTTATGAGACTTATATGAAACTAAGTAATTTGGACTTGGGGATTCAAAAGTCTAGTACCTTAATCTGAGACCTACAAACAAAAAGGCATGTCCTAGAAAGCTCAGTCTAGTCAATGAATAAGATGGGACTCTCAGCAAAAAGAGATACTTGAGTCATTCCTTCAAAAGAAACTATGAAAGTGATAACTGACTTGTAGTTTCAGATAAGAGAAACACAAGTACATAGGTACACAGATAAGAAGGTAGAGAAATCATGCTGGCAGAGTGGGTTTCCTTTCAAAATCAAAAATATGTTTATTATATTAGAAGTTCCACAGTATATTATAAATATTTTTCAAAAGTTTAAAATTTGATACTGGCACAGCATATTTACATATATACATATACATATTTTTTTGAATTTCATTAAAATTTCTAATATTAATTTTTTCAAAGTTTGAAAAATTCAATGCCAACAATATAAACTAATAGAAATTAAATTTTCACAGTTTCTCGTCAAAATAAAAAAAATTAATAATGACATAGCATATAAATATGTGTTTTATATGTTCAAGAATAGGCGATTTTCATCTAATACTTTTCCTTCCCTCCTAGATACACACAATTGCTAGAATACATTTCAAGTACAGACTCTCCCTCCTCTCCTGCCTCCTATTTAAATTGAAAAATAAAGCTAATTCATCACTTTCCCTCACAAGTGGGATATTCTCCATGTATTGGTCAACCTGCTATCAGGAGGGAAAAAAATCAGGAGGAAAGGAGGAAAGGGAGGAAAGGGGGAAAGGGTGGGGGGATAAGAGGGGAAAAGTTGGAATAAAAGGTTTTGCAATGGTCAATGCTGAAAAATCACTCAGGCATGTGTCTTATAAATAAAAAGCTATAATAATAATTTTAAAAAGTGGGATATTCTCAAGTGCCAGTGATGTAGTCTTCTCTGATCGTGGCTAGTGTTTCTGTGCTCCTTGCCCATGTATAAGGCCCATCAAAAATTATGGAGAAGCTGAAACTCTGCTGTACTCAAAGCCATAATTGGGAATTTTTTCACTCAGTTTAAAAAAAAAAAAGAGGAAAATATAATCACCACTGGAGATGTGTTGGAGAGTAAAAATGGGGAGGGGAAAGCTCACTTCTTCCAATACAATAAGTATTTATGAATATATTCTAGGTATGAGACACTAGGTAAGTAAAATAAAAACTAGTCAAAAATAAAAATTAGTTCTTTCCTCCAGGAACTTGCATTTGACTGGATAGATTCAAAATGTAAACATAAATATGAGCATAGAGAGAGCATTAATACTTAGAGAGAAAAAGACATATCTACTTGGTAAAGGCAGTGGCTGAGTTGAACCTTGAAAAAAATGAAGCTTCTAAAAGGCAGTGATGAGAACACGAAATGGTGAATAACAAAAAGACGAATTAGGTTTTTATATAAATGAGAGTAATATAAAATAAACTATATTGTTAATGGTTTGAAATACTAAACAGACAAGTATGCATTTTATGAAAATTTTCTAGAATATGGAGCTACTCAAGATTCTTTTTTCTTTTTTTAAATTAATTTTATAATTATAACATTTTTTTTTTGACAGTAATTTTTTACATCATCCCTTGCACTCCCTTCTGTTCCGAATTTTCCCTTCCTTCCCTCCACCCCCTCCCCCTAGATGGCAGGCTTTAAACATGTTAAATATATTATAGTATATCCTAGATACAGTAATATGTGCAGAACCGAATTTTTTTGTTGCACAGGAAGAATTGAATTCAGAAGGTAAAAATAACCTGGGAAGAAAAACAAAAATGCAAACAATTTACACTCATTTCCTAGTGTTCCTTCTCTGGGTGTAGCTGATTCTGTCCATCATTGATCAATTGGATCTGAATTAGATCTTCTCTTTGTTGAAGATATCCACTTCCATCAGAATACATCCTCATACAGTATCATTGTTGAAGTATATAGTGATCTCCTGGTTCTGCTCATTTCACTCAGCATCACTTCATGTAAGTCTCTCCAAGCCTCTCTGTATTCATCCTGCTGGTCATTTCTTACAGAACAATAATATTCCATAACATTTATATACCATAATTTACCCAACCATTCTCCTATTGATGGGCATCCATTCATTTTCCAGTTTCTAGCCACTACAAAAATGGATGCCACAACCATTTTGGCACATACAGGTCCTTTTCCCTTCTTTAGTATTTCCTTGGGATACAAGTACTGCTGGATCAAAGGGTATGCACAGTTTGATAACTTTTTGGGCATAATTTCAGATTGCTCTCCAGAATGGCTGGATTTTGGATATAAGGCCTTTATCAGAACTTTCCTTCCTCCTCCGTAAGTCTGAGAGGCAAACTATCCTATGTTCCTCTATTTTATTTATGACCTTGTTCTTTATGCCTAAATCATGGACCCATTTTGATCTTATCTTGGTAGGTGGTGTTAATATGTGGGTCCATGCCTAATTTCTGCCATTCTAATTTCCAGTTTTCCCAGCAGTTTTTGTCAAATACTGAATTCTTATCGCCAATTACTATTTTGTCCTGTGAGCCTAACTTATTCCACTGATCAACTAGTCTAAAAAATGAGAGAAGGTATGGTTCTTTCAGTCTCTCACCTAGCATGGAAGGCTGTAGAACTTGAAGAAGGCTTGTAGACTACAAGAAGCAGGTTATAGATCCCATAGGCAAAAAAGGAAGTACACAATTTTGTGTTTGTTCTGGAAGTACACAATAATATAGTATCCTGGGTTGAGAAGACCCATAGGGATACAAGAGATTCCATTTGAAGAAAGAATATCTTTCAAGAGATCCCCTTCTCCAGACAGATTTCTGAATCCAGAAAAAGGGTAATCCCTTAGGTAGAAACCAATAAGGATGGAATAAGGCCAAACCTCTTTTATCAGGAAGTGAAATTCCTTAAAGAGAAAATCCTTTAAAAACAAAAGAAAGGGGGCAACTAGGTGGTGCAGTGGATAGAGCACCAGCTCTGAATTCAGGAGGACCTGAGTTCACATCTAGCCTCAGACACTTAACACTTCCTAGCTGTGTGACCCTGGGCAAGTCACTTAGCCCCAGCCTCAAGGTGGAAAAAAAAAAAGAATAAAAGAAAAATGGAAGAGGAGGTGACAGAAAAGAAGGGTCTCTTGTCAATCTTAAGAAGAAAGTTGATGATGCAAGCCAAATTGAAAAGGATTGAAAAGCTAGTGTGTAAGGAAAAAGTGGAATCAGTTCTTGCCTATTCTTGCCTAATTTCGCTGCTTAGACATGAGAGGGAATCAAGAAGGCAAAAGGGGTGGCAAGAATGTTTTTCAACTACTTATTAATATGCATTTATTCTCTCTCCCTCCCACTCACCCTTGCTCCCTCAAAAAATAAAAATAAAACAAAACCCCTACAACAAATATGCACAAACAAAACAAAATTTCCTCACTGCTCCTGTCCAAAAATGTCTATCTCATTCTTCACGGTGACTATCACCTAAAAGAGGATTCATTACCATACCATAGCATTAAGTCTTTCAAAATTGTTCTCACAGCCTGGAGACATGAACTGATGCTAAACAAAGTGAGTAGAACCAAGAGAACATCGTACACATGGATGGCAACAGCAAGATGATCATTTCTGATAGACAGGGAGGTAATTCAGACCAGTTCCAATGGTGATAGAGAGCCATCTCTACCCAGAGAGAGTGTGGATCACAACTTTTGTTGTTGCATTCTTTCTCATTTTTTTCCTTTTTGATCTGATTTTTCTTGTGCAGCATAATTGTGGAAATATGTATAAAAGAATTGCACATGTTTAACATACATTGAATTACTTGACATCTAGGGAAGGGGATGGGGGAAGGGAGAAAATTTGGAAAGCAAAGTTTTGCAAGGATGAATGTTGAAAATTATGTTTTGAAAATAAAAAAAAAACTAATAAAATAATAGGAAAAAAAGTTAGAAAAAATAAAAGAAAAAAAAGGGGAGTCAGCAATGGCCTTCAAAGCAAGTATTAAAAAAAAAAAGTAGTTCTTTTACAGTGTCAATGAATAATACATCTAGTTTTTCTCATTTCACAAGTCTCTCTAGTTTTCCCAATTGAAAAAAAAAAAAAAGAGTAACAAAACTATTGTAACTAGTACATAGTACATTTTTTTAAATTCCCATACTAACCAAATCCACAAATGTATCTCTTATTATGAATCTTGAACTCATGACTTCTTACCTGAGGTGAAGCATCTCAGGTATTTGGGAAAACCAAACTCACCTTTCCCCCTAAAACTTCCCCATCTCCTAACTTCCTTATTTACTGTTGAGGGAAACACCATGTTCTTAGGTTCTCAGATTTACAATCTAAGAGAATTCTCAGATTCTCACTATCTCTTGCCTTCGTTGGCAAGGTCAATTTTATTTTTGAAACATTTTAGAAATATGCTCTTTTTTTTCCTATGATAATGACTCCATTTTAATATGAGACTCTCACAACTGGACTACTGCAATGCCTACGGTGGTGAGGCCACCTCAGATCTCTCCCTATTCCACTCCAATCTTACTCATTCTGCATTCAACAACCTACAGTATTTTCCTAAAGTTAAAGTATCATACTCATATTTCACTCCATAAACTCTAGTGGGTTTCAATTGCTTCAAGGATCAAATACAACCCCTTTTCCCATTTCACCCTTCAATGCACTGATAAGGCCTCAAGCCTTGATTAAGATATTCAAAAAAAGTAAAAATACCGAACTATGTCACAGTTCAGCCATAAAACTGCAACATTTCTGAGTTACTATAAAGACTACTCTTTTAAAGATCTCTTCAAGGTTATATTCCACTAAGTCATTTATCTTACATCACTTTGACCTATTTGCTAAGGAAACAAAACAAAAAGTTAAGACTATGCCATTCATACAAACAACATTTACAATGTGGTATTGATGTACTAAACCTGCTTTACAAGTAACCAACTGTAGTTATAGTATCAGATGGTCTACACTTGTTATTTAAGAATCTAGGCTGTCAAGGTCAGATATATAATCAGGGTTGATTATAAAACACACTACCAGTTTTCAGGCAAAGTCAAATAATATGAAAAGAGGAATCTCCTCAATATTAGTTATTTCCTAGAGTGGAAAACAAAAATGAATAAAAGAGAAGGAGGCCAAAAAGGAGACTGAAAGTTTCTGGCACTGACCTTTCCCCCCCATCACCAAAATAGGTACCTATTCAGTCCTTTGATGAGGTTCTTATTTCATTCTGGAATGTCAAATAAATCCACATTAAAAGGGGAGGTGGGGGAGAGAGAGGGTGTTTGGCAGCTAGGTAACACATTTTGAGTTAATAAGACAACTGGGAAAGAGAAAAGAATGCAAAACTGAATCTAAAGAAATACCCTTAGCTAGGGTGCAACTGAAGAGGTCACAATGTTATGGAATATTATTATTCTATAAAAAATGACCAACAAACAGGATGATTTCAGAAAGGCCTGCAGAGACTTACATGAATTGATGCTGAATGAAATGAGCAGAACCGGGAGGTCATTATATACTTCAACAACAATACTATATGATGACCAATTCTGATGGACAGGGCCCTCTTCAACAATGAGATGAACCGAATCAGTAATGAACTGAACCAGCTACACCCAACGAAGGAACTCCGGGAAATGGATATGAACCACTACATAGGATTCACAATCTCTCTATTTTTGTCTGCCTCCATTTTTTATTTCCTTCACAGGTTAATTGTACACTATTTCAAAGTCTAATTCTTTTTGTACAGCAAAATATATGGACATATATACATATATTGTATTTAACATATATGCTGAAAAATTACCCATGCATATATCTTGTAAATAAAAAGCTATATTTAAAAAAAAAAGAATAGAGGTCAGAGACAAAAAGGAAGAGAAGAGGCATGAAAAAATAGAATTAATAGAGTATCCAAGAGAAGAGGATAGTCAACAATGCCAAAGCAAAAGATAGGTAGAAAAGAAGGAATGAAGAAAGATCATTAGATTTGGCAAGTAAGATCACTAGTAATTGGAAAGAGCAATTTCATTTGATTGACATCTTCAGTGTTAGGCATGGTTAGCAGAATAATTGATCCCTGAGGCAAGCAGGCTGAAGGTTCTTATAGAGATCAGTTTAGCTTTATGGTCCAATGTGGGGAGGTGGTCTAGTCTGAAATCCAAATTATGTCAAACCCTGAGACCCACCCTCTATAGAGGTCTCAAAAATTCCAGTCATGTCCCTGAGGTTTAATTTTTCTTTTAAAACATACTTAAGGGCTATCCCATAGATGCTGCCTTCCTTTGGGTCCATCTGCCAGCACACTCTGCATCACGATGTCTTTCCCCTTTCTCCTTCCCCCATGCTATATGGTATCTCCCCTAACTCCACTATACTTCACAACCCCACTTCTTATATCTAACTCTTTTAAGAGTTCTAAATTCCTTTCAGGATTTAGTGTGCCAGCTAAGGCCATACCCCAACCTCATGGGGTGCTCCCTTTCTACTGGGTAATTGTGATTTCCACTAAGGAACTTGTCTTTTATATACTCTCCCAATTCTTATTTCATATTTACCATTGCTGGTTCTATTGTATCCTTTCATTTTGTCTCTAACCTCTTCCTTAAATATATCTAGCTTTTGCTAAAGAGAATGGCCATTGTGAATTCTTCACATGACCAAACTCCAACTTTGGTCTGCTATTTTTGGTTCCCACATTTTGGTTCCTGCACCACATCATTTGGTGCCAAACCCCAACATCATAAACCACATCATGAGGTTGAAAGCAGATCTACAAAGTGTTGAGAAGTATGATGAGAATTCCCTTCTATTCTTTTCTGCTTCCTCTTATTCAATTTTTTTTCTTTTCTACTGGTTCCTTACCCTACAATCATGCCCAGGTCTCCCCATTCTACTCTGTTAAAAACCATTCCTTCATGCTATCACCTTTTTCTAAGTCCTCCTAGTATTTCACCTGGACTATTTTAAGAGGTATTCCTGCTTAGAGTCTGTCATCTCTGGAGTGGGAGAACTTAATTCAAATCTGGCTTTGTATGGCATTGGGCAAGTCACGGGGGTTCTTTCAAACTCTCTCTCCTTTTTCCCTTCTCCTGTATTCCTAAATCAAACAAGCTATCTTCCATGCCAGGAACACAATGCCCCTCTTCATCTCTGCCCCTCAGAATATTTCTCTTCTTTCAGAAGTTATATCAGGTACCTTTTCCTCTGTGAAACCTTCTAATTCCTATGCAGAGTAGAGTGATCTCTCTCTTACTCAAATAACTTAATGTGTATGCATGTTATATTCCCTGAAATATGTGTGAAGTCTTAGGTATAATAGGTATTTAATAAATACTATATTAATAGCATTTTAAAGCAGCATATCTAATGTAAATACTGTTACCACAGACTAGATTTACATTTATTTTACAAAAAACTATATGACAATCCTTGTTTTATACTTGTAAAATCCTGTGAAATAGGCATCTTAAGTGTTCCTGTTCCTATTTCACAAATAAGGAAAGTACAGAAGTTGAAATGCTCTCTTTCTAAGACATGCTAGGCTACCTCCTTCCAGATGCAAAATTCTATGCTACAGTGGTCACACTACACTAACAAGTTTTTTCTTCCCTATAATTTCTACTCTAGATCTCCCCATTTTCAGTGACACCATTCTTCTCAAAATCTTTTCCTTTCATCTTCATAGAGTGCTATAAAATTTATAATGCACTATTCTCACAAGGCCCATTTTACAAATGTAACTATTTTCTACATATGCTTCTAATTTCAAGGGCATTCTACCATTCCAAATCACTACTTTCTGGTGACATCTGCACTTGCCATCCCCTTCCCAAGTGGCAAGCTATAGTATTAAAATAAAGTCCAGAGCTATAGGTGGCATAATGAACCCAATTTACTAAACCCAGGAAGAAAAACTAATTATCCTTGAAATTTTCCCTTAGTGTGTATTGACCACTGTAGATCTCTCAGTTTACTTAGAGAAAAAAAAAAAAACTGAAACTTGTAAGACAGTCCCAGTAACTCTCAAAGTAGAACCAAGGCTCAAGGATTCAAGTCAGACTACTTAGAAACCAACACCAGGCTGTCAGTTAATAAATGATTAAGGAGAATATGCCCTCTAATTAATCTTTTAGTTGGATAATTTAAAAACCTCATGCAGAAAAATCTAAAATCTAAAATGTATGAATTTAAGTACCAACAGTATTTTAAATACAATTCAACAACTTCTTTTCTCTTAAATTGAACACTTTAAAAGCTCAGTATATGTGAACTCCAGTGTCCTTTGGGAACAGCAGGAAGTAGCTGTTTCATATTGGCACACTACTCTAAGAAGCATAATTACATATACAGACTGGACTGAGAAATGAAGATAATGGAACAGAGTACCACATAGCTACATAGTTTGATGTGTGGGCCTGTATCTTACCCCACCCATATCTATTCTATGCCACAGAAAAAACTGGAGCAATAGAAGTTGAGTAAAATAGCTGAAATAGTAACTCTAACAGTCAAATGATATATGTGCATAGGCGGAGGAGCATTCACATATTTTAAATTTTTTCTTTGAGTTTTCCAACTAAATGTAAATAACAGTTATTTCTATAAGTTTTTTAAATCACTAGTACTTCATTATCTTCAAAATTAACATTTTTTAAAGCTACTGCACCCAAGTGATATAAAGCTTCTCTAATCAACAAACTTTTAAAATACACTAAAACTACATGGTAATAATTATAAATATAATCTAAAATTTATACACAAATATAGAAAGAAACAAACATAAAGAACAGAAGGGGGGCAGGGAGCATGAAAAGTGGGAATGAGCCCTTTGATTTAAGACATCTAATCTGCAAAAAAAAATCTATCTAATCTGCAAAAAAGGGCAAAGATTTAAACAAGCCCCCTCTAGATCTAAATCTATAACCTATGTGATTCTATGTGTTTCTTTTTAAATATATAGCTTTTAAATATAGTTCTAAGTGTATGTGTAATTAGTATTACTGTTATTTAAAAAAATAATAAAGGCAGCTACATGGTAAAGTGAATAGAATGCTGGGTTTAATTAATGTGAGGTAGACCTGAGTTTAAATCCAACCTCAAATATGTGATCCTTGCAAAGTCCATTTAACCTTGTCTGCCTGTTTTCCTCTGGGAATAAGACCTGGAGAAGGAAATAATAATCTACTGCACTATCTTTGCCAAGAAAAACCCAGATAGGGTCAGGAAGAGTTAGACTTGCCTGAAATGACTGAACAACAAATAATAATAAATTATTATTCATTATTTCAATCTTCTACTTTATAAATAAGAACCCAGCTTTCTCACAAGACTATGTCATATCTTTGCTACAAAAAGTAAAAAAAAAAAAAACCTAAATCCAAGCATTCTTTTTACTTGGAAAGATTTTTTTACTAGTATTTTTTACTAGTATTCTTTCCTTATTTCTTATTTTATTTATTAGTATTTTTTACTAGTATATTTTACTAGTATTCTTTCCTTATTTCTTTTTATGTGTAATTTTTTTTCCTGTCTGAAAATATACATTCCTATGTAACCAATTTAAGAACAAGCCAATGGATTCATAAAAATTTTTATTAAAGCTTTTTATTTTCAAAACATATGCATACATAATTTTCAATATTCACCTTGCAAAATCCAAATATTTGTCTTTCTCCTTTCTTCCTATCCCCTCCCCTTAGACACCAAGTAATTCAATATATGTTAAACATGTGCAGTTCACAATTATCATACTGCACAAGAATAATCTGATCAAAAAGGAAAAAAGAAGAGAAATAAAACAAAATGCAAATCAACAACAAAAAGAGTGAAAAAACTGTTGCGATCTACACTCAGTTTCCACTGTCCTCTTTCTGGATGCAGATGGCTTTCTTCAAAACAAGACCTAATGGTAGCCTGAGTCATCTCATCATTGAAAAGAACCAAGTCCATCAAAACTGATCACATCACATAATCTTGTTGCCGTGTACAATGATCTCCTGGTTCTACTGATATCACTCAACATCAATTCATGCAAGTCTTTCCAGGCCTCTCTAATATCATCCTGCTGATCCTTTCTTATAGAATAATATTCCATAGCATTCATAAACCATAACTTACTAAATCATTCTCCAACTGACAGGCATCCACTCAGTTTCCAGTTTCTTGCCACTATAAAAAAGGGTGCCACAAACATTTTTGCACATGTACGTCCCTTTCCCTCCTTTATGATCTCTTTTGGGCACAAGCCCAGTAGAAATCCCAATGGATCAAAAGGCTTGCAAAGTTTGATAGTCCTTTGGATATAGTATGGATCCACAAATTAAGGCCTTTATTCAGGGTCTATGCTAGCTTAGAGTATATATATGATGAGAAAACCATGCCCAACTTTGTAAAAAATGGTAATAGCATTTGCTATCACTGATTTCCTTTATTTGCTTCCTCATACCTAACTAAACTAAACTAAAAACTAAACTAAAAAACTTTTGCCACAATAACTATTGCATTTATCTATCATTATTCCCCCCAATCTCTCATTCAAGAAAGCAATTTTGTCCTCCTTCAAGAAGATTTTTTTAAATTAGATCTATAACTTCATTGTTCTAGGAAACTCTCAAGAAGGTAACAGAAGGTAACAATCTACCAAGGCAGATCTGCAATTATTCTATAATTTAAGTCCTAAAAAGCTATCTTTATTGATAAAGTCTTTTATCTATTATTTATCATTACATCTCCCTACAGTTTATCTAACCCTACTGACTTCAAAACTCTAAATCCCTCAGTATTTTCCCAGGCTAGCACCCCAGTTCTGACTATACTCTCTTCCCTTTCCAATCTCCAAACCTTGATGAATCAGTTCACTTGTATAGTGCCAGACCATCAGCTTTCCTTTTTCCTATTCAGCAGCAGAGATAGAAGAGATCAGGAAACTCTTTTAGGCCTAAAATAAACTTTTTATCATCCAACTCTAATTGGGCCCTAACTGAAGAGATTGCACAACAGTCTCTATACTTCTAATTAATTTTTCTGTCTATTTCACCTCTGTTGTACTCTTGTCTTTTAAAGCCTTTCATAACACACTCTTACCCTATTCTCTCAGGTGTCACTATTATAAAAGCTATACACCATATCCTTAATATCATTCCCAACTCTTTATTCTCCATTCTAAGCTCTAATAAAGGTGGTCTTTCTCCTTGCCAAGACCAAACTTTTTGCAAGTAACTTTAATTCACATCCTCATATTTTCCCTGATTGAGCCTATCATCCCCTCTCTGTATCTCTTTCCTACTATCATCTATCATCTATCTGCTCTTCAGTATTCAAGATGAATTCAAGGCAACAAACAATATACTGGATAAAATGAAAACAATGAATGGAAAGGAGGTTTTACCATTAACAGAGAGTAGGAAAGTATTATGACAGAAAATGAATTTTTAGCTCAGATTTGAAAGGAAGTAAAGAAGGCATGGAGGGTAGCCAGTGAAAATGCCCCTCATTAGGAAATGGGGTGTCTTGTATAAGAACAGCAAGAAGGCTAATGGCAGTGTATCGCTGAGTACTAGAAGGAAAATATGGCCTAAGACCAAAAACAGTAGGTGGGAACTAGGTTAAGAAGGGATATGAAAGTCAAACATTTTATTTTTGGTCCGGGAGATAACAGGGAACTACTACTAGAGTTTATTGAATAGGAGGTAATAATCAGACCTGATCTTTAGGAAAATCACTTTGATGGCACAGTGGACTACAGTGGGAAAGACTTGAAGCAGTAAGACCAACCAGAAAATTATTATAACCCAGGTATGAGGTAGCTAAGGCCTGCATCAGGATGGCAGAAGTGTGAGGAAAAGGGATATTGTGCAAGATATGTTAAGATAAAATCAAAAGGACTTGACAACAGACTAGATATGGAAAATGAAAAAGAGTACAAAGAATAGATGACACCTTACTAGAGTCTAGTGGGTTTCCTAGGGTTTTCCTGGGTGACAGGGAAAATGGTAATTTGGAAATTGGAATGAGGGGAAGAATTTGAAGTTTGAAGTGTCCATGGGACATTCTTTGAGATGTACAATTAGCAGTTGGAGATAGGATTTTAGACATCAAGAGAGAGGTCCTACAGCTAAATAAAGAAATCTGAGAATCATCTACAGAGATGACAATTGTATCCAAGGGCGATGATAAGATCAACAAGTTTAAAAAGGATAAAGGAAGAAAAAATAACAACCCACAGTTACAAAATTACTTACAGTAGCTTTTTTTTAGCAGCTAAAAAAACTAAATAATAATAATCTAATAGGAAATAACCCAACAAAATATGATAGATAAATGCAACAGTTATTGTGGCAAAAGAAATGTCAAAACAGCAGCTTTCAGCAAAGAACCAATAGAAGTTATACATTATAAGTAAACAAGTCTGAAGGACTGATTGAAAAACTGATAAATGCTGTGCCAAACCTCTAATCCAGAGGCATGAAAATAGCATGGTACTCATTTCCTGACAGAGAGGAGAAACACTAAAGATGGAAAATAAGATATATGTTTTCAGATGTGGCTAAATGTGGAAATTTACTTTGCTTAATTATGTATGTTATACCTCACTTGATTATAATGAATGATTTCTTAGATTCATCACAAAATTACTATGTACAATGTTCTTCTATTTCTGCTCACTTCATTCAGCATCAGTTCATCAGTCTTTCCAGGTTTTTCTGAAATATATCAGGCTATCATTTCTTATAGCACAATACTAATTGTCCTTTAAAATTTTGATAGTAAAGCGGGTTGTGGTCCCTTTAAGAAACTAGTCCTTTCAAATTGATTTATTCCTTTCTAATTCCCAACCCCTCCTAACAGATGCATTATCAATTCAAAAAGCCAGGACCTTTGATTCACAAATCCTGGTCAAAAGCACCCCTTTGAATTCCAATAGGAAATCTGGGCTTGTCCCAGCCCCTACAGGATCTAAGCCAACTTGGGCTCTCGCAACCCCCGAGGGATCTGAACCAACTTGGGACTCCACCCACGGGCCTCTTTAGCTAAATCTCTCACTATAAAAGAGCCAAGCTGGAGTCCTCTCTTTGCAGAGGATGGAAACATGCCAGCACCATGCCTGGCACCAAAGACTCTCTGCCCACTGGAATATTTTTTCTGCTGCCCTCTTCTCTTTACTTAACTTTTACAAACTAGACTTTAACCTTACTAATAGGTGTACCTGATCTAAAGCTATATTATATAGCAGCAGTCACCAAAACCATTGGCTAAGAAATAGACCAGTCGATCAGTGGAACAGATTAGGTACAAAGGACAAAAAAGGGTACATCTATAGCAATCTAGCAATCTAGATTTGGGATAAAAATTCATTATCAAAATCAAAAACTGTTGGGAAAACTGGAAATTAGTATGGCAGAAATTAGATATGGATCCACACTTAACACCATATACCAAGATAAGATCAAATTGGGTCCATGATTTAGGCATAAAGAGTGAGATCATAAATAGATTAGAGGAACAGAGAATAGTCTACCTCTCAGACCTCTGGAGGGGCAAGGAATTTATGACCAGAAGAGAACTAGAGATCATTATTGATCACAAAATAGAAGATTTTGATTACATCAAACTAAAAAGTTTCTGTACAAACAATACTAATTCAAACAAGATTAGAAGGGAAATAACAAATTGGGAAAATATTTTTACACTTAAAGGTTCTGATAAAGGTCTCATTTCCAATGACCCTAATTTATACGAAATCAAACCATTCTCCAATTGATAAATGGTCAAAGGATATGAACAATTCTCAGATGATGAAATCCACTCATATGAAAAAGTGTTCCAAATCACTACTGATCAGAGAAATGCAAATTAAGACAACTCTGAGATACTACTACACACCTGTCAGATTGGCTAAGATGACAGGAACAAATAATGATGAATGTTGGAGGGGATGTGGGAAAACTGAGACACTAATACATTGTTGGTGGAGTTGTGAAAGAATCCAGCCATTCTGAAGAGCAATTTGGAACTATGCCCAAAAAGTTATCAAACTGTGCATACCCTTTGATCCAGCAGTGCTGCTATTGGGCTTATATCCCAAAGAAATACTAAAGAGGGGAAAGGGTATATGTGCCAAAATGTTTGTGGCAGCCCTTTTTGTAGTGGCTAGAAACTGGAAGATGAATAGGTAAATTATGGTATATGAAGGTTATGGAATATTATTGCTCTGTAAGAAATGACCAGAAGGATGAATTCAGAAAGGTTTGGACAGACTTACATGAACTGATGCTGAGTAAAATGAACAGAACCAGAAGATCACTATACACTTCAACAACAATACTGTATGAAGATGTATTCTGATGGAAGTGGATATCTTCAACATAAAGATCCAACTCACTTCCAGTTGATCAATGATGGACAGAAACAACTACACCCAGAGAAGGAACACTGGGAAGTGAATCTAAATTGTTAGCACTACTGTCTATCTACCCAGGTTACTTATACCTTCGGAATCTAATACTTAATGTGCAACAAGAAAATTGGATTTACACATATTTTGTATCTAGGTTATACTTTAACACATGTAAAATGTATGGGGTTGCCTGTCATCTAGGGGAGGGAATAAAGGGAGGAAGGGGAAAATGAATACAAGGGATAATGTTATAAAAAAATTACTCATGCATATATACTATCAAAAAAAAAATTTATGATTATAAAATTAAAATTAAAAAATTATTCTCTTATTTTCTTAAGTAATGTTCATTTTTAACTTTTATTTCAAAACTAAAAACCAAAGCAAACCAGATATTTTGTATATATCTGTAAAATACTAAGACTTGAAAATTTGAACAACAAAACCATTATTTGGGGGCACTAGGTGTTAATTGACTAAAATAACAATCAGAAATATTCTGACAAAATAATGAGTAGTAGTCTTACTCATTAACTGCAAAAAGGTGAAGAAAGATAGGAGGAGAAAGTGAACACAAGGTAAAGAGAAAAGAATACTATTTTTTAAATTTCATGAGGCTATCTTAACTTGATACACACATGTGACCCAATTTACATCACAAAATAGTTGCTTACATCTAAATATATCTGTACAATCATGATTTCAATAATATTATAATATTTAATATTTCTTTTTTCCTTTTAGTTTCCACTAGTTATTCAGGAAAAGGCAAATAGAGCCACTTGACTACTAGCACTCCAAATGCCAAGTCCTATACACCAAATTTTTCTCTTTGATTACACATTATTATTATTCTTATGGCTTCTGTTTCTTTCCCTTTCCTTATAAGAACAAATCAGCAACCACTTAGGAAAAAAAGGCCCCCTGCTCCTCCATCATATTGTCTCTCATGCTCATCCCTCTGAATCCCTTTCTGTTGTCCTAATACAACCTTGTCTGTTCCTTCCTTTGTGCCCTCAGGAATTTCCTTTCTATTGAAAACAATGCTGCTTCTTTCTCTCACATTCTTTGAGAGTCCTCTTCTGATGACACTGCATCTTACATTCCCAGCTATCCTTTTCAAATCCTCTCCTATCTTCTTATTCTAACTTCCATTCCACACATATCAGTCTCAATGAGGAAGTCAAAATACTGTTGGTTGTTTTCAGACTTTTCCTTTGCCTCTTTCACTCAGTAAGTAACCTCCATTTTTTAGAGGTTTAAGAATCCAGAAAATGTATCTCAAAAGCAGTCCTAATCCTGATATTGTGTGGAAAGGTGAAGAGCTTACAGATTAAGCACATATTGACCAGAGACTGTTAGCTAATGTAGATTAAGCCTATAGGCCCCAGTCACATGATTTTAGATAAGGCCTGGACTGCACTCCATTGTTCAAAGAAGGGATTACGGGCAGAAGCTGTATATCACCTTGTCTACTGCATTCCACTGACCAAATCGGGGAATAAAGGTTTATGTGACCAATCACAAAATATAGAGGATGGGATTTTGGAGGTTCTTTGTCTGAAATATATAAAAGCTGTGAATTTGGCTCACAGACCAGGATGGGGTCCGCTTCTCAAGATTCTAATAAATAATTCTGCTTTCTCAGTGATCTCTAAGTAGTCAATTTGGGTAGGGTCTTTTTGTCCCAAAAATATTCTGACTGTAGATTAACAGCATTGTATATATTATTATAAATACATTCAGGATAGTGAAATTGATGGCAACTATTTTGACATGAAGTTCAGATGACAAAGACTATATAAATACATATCTGAAGAGGACAAAGCAGATAGCCCAGTATGCAAATGATTAACAAAATCTTACATCCTTAAGAGAAATCTCTTTCTTATACAAACTTCAAAGGATTTACAGCCTCCTGAGAAACTCCTTTGATATACAAACTTCTCTATATCCTAGGGAAGTCTTTTGTAAATACAAACTCTGTTTTATGATCCTGTTTGTGTATAAAATGAAGTTCCAAAATTCTATTCTTTGCAGTTAGGCTTTTCTCCCTGGAGGCCTATTGCCCATACCCTGAGGAGTCCCTTTCCTAATCAATAAAGATTTTGTTTAACACAGCATTGGGTAGGCAAATTGTTTGCTAGGTAGGATCCAGCCTTGGCACTTTGGAGGGAGGAGGAGAGAGAGACAGACAGACAGACAGACAGACAGGCAGAAAGAAACCACTGACCCATCTCTGCCTAGTTTCCCACCCTCTTCATATCCATTTCCAAATTGTACACATTATATAATAACTACTGAAAAACTTTAAATGACTTTCCAGAAGTGAACCTGAGTGTTCTGAAAAAATTCCCCTCTCAGGGAAGTTTAATATTACTACAACTCCTATTTCTACAAACAACACTAAAGTTGATACAGTTAATTTAACTTTACTTAAAACTTTTAACCTATTCTACTTAAACTACAGCAGTTCAAGCAGGAAAGAAACAAGATTGTCCTAGTTACTTATTTAACCTTCCTTACTGCTAAAGGACTAGGGCCCCAGACTACAGTATAATTAGTAGTGGTTAATAGAACACAGGAACAGAATGAAATTTAAAGTCCTTAAAAGAAAATCCAGCAAAAAGGAAACTTCAGAAAAGGACAAATTTAGGTCTCTATTTAGATTTTTTAGCTTCCCCCAGCACATATTCATATACTTATTAGGAAAATTATCCAAAAAAAAAAAAAAGAAAGAAAGAAAGAAAATTGTATAAACTAGAACCAGACTCACTAAAATTATGATTGAAAATGTCTCATTTTAGAGCATATATAAACAAGTCTAAACCTTGAGTCACCCAAAAGATCCTAATATGTACAGACTTACCTATCCTTAATTTTTTAAAAGAATTTCAAAAAAGATTCCAAAATTAGCACATATATTTTAGTATTAGCACATATATTTTAGTATTTAAATACATATTTTATATATTTAGTATTTTTAAATTTCTGTAAGTAAAAAATTTAGGTTCAGTCCCTCTGAGCTCAGTTTGGAAGAAAAATAATACACATCTGACTTCATGTCTCATGCCTTCATGCTTCCTGTCTGTCATCAGTTAGCTATACTTTCTTTTCCTGAAATCATCTGAATTTATCTGACTTCTGAGTAAAATAAAACATACTTCCCCATAAACTACAACTCTTCATGACTGTACAATTTTCATATTATGCAATAACCTTAACAAAATTAAGAAAAAAATTTTTAACTTAAACAATGGGGACATAAGAGCATGAAACAGAAAAATTTTGAAGAAACAAAATATGTATAAATACATTAGCACCTCAATATTTCTTAATATTTAGGGGATTTCTCCAAGTAAGCATCCCCACATACGGTCCTTTAAGAAACAACCATATGGAAACTCATATCTCTGGCCCTGTCATCCATGTCTGCCAGCAGTCATATAGTTTAAGCTCAATCCAGGTCCAGATCATCACCAGCAATGTAAAGTCTTTCTATTGACTTTTAAAGGTCAGAAACTGGCAATTTCTAATATTAAAATTTTTTAGAATGTGACAAAACTGCAAATGACAATGTAACAAGAAAAACCGGAGAAATTTATCTCAGAGTCAGAAACAAATTACAAACATCATTAATCTACCAATTACCACAGAGACAGAGACACATTTTCTTTTCTTTTTTTTTTTTTTTTTTTTGGGCTGAGGCATTTGGGTTAAAGTGACTTGCCCAGGGCCACACAAGTAGGAAGCATTAAGAGTCTGAAGCCAGATTTGGACTCATCTAACCTCAGGGAGCTTCAACCCCTTCAGGGTTGGTGCTCTATCCACTGTGCCAGCTAACTGCCCCTACAATTTTCTACATTAAAAGCCTTCCAGTGTTTTAAACACTGTCCAATCAACATTTGTATAAGTTGTGGTTATAAAATGTAAAGGACTTGATGCACTGGAATTAGACAACCAAGCACTTAAGGCTTATTACTGAATTTGTCAATAACTATTAGCATATGCTTGGAAAATGGCCCTTCCCACTAGTCTGTGCTGGCTGGATCTTTTGGTGTATATTGACAATTGTAGGAGGGATTAGGGGGTGGAATAAGACAAACCAGAGTCACAGTAGATGGGGAGAGGTCATGGAAATCCTGCTTCCATTCCCTTCACTTCTACCCCTAAAGAGCAAGAATAAAGATCAAGGACTTATCCTGACTCTTGGCTGATTCCAAGGCATCCAGGGTGCTAACTCGGTCTTCACAATAAAACTCTAGATTTTTCTATTATTATTTTGGACAACAAAATTTGGATTCTATAAATATATATACATATATATGTATGTATAAATATACATATATTTATATATTTTGCTATCATCAAGCCTTATATGGATATAAATAGTAAAGCTAATTTTGTGGCTTTAAAATATTCAAATTAAGATAGTCAATGAAGGCAATTATTTGAGGAAAGACTAAAAAGAGTTGCGATGTATATATTACTGTACTATAAGAAAGGATGAACACAGAGAAGCATAAGAAAATATGAAATTATGCAAAGTTCAATAAGCAGAACCAGGTGAACAATATAAATGGGAATAATAACAAAAGAAATTAAGTTGAATACCAACTTTGGCCATAAATAAAAGTTATGAAAATGTATATTCTGCCTTTTCTTGCAGGAAGGGAATCACTGGTGTGGAACTTTATATATAATAAAGGTGCTTTTTTTAATTACTTTTATGGAAATGGGTTGTATTTTGTTGTTATTTTCTAAAATTTTATTTAAAAAATGACTTCGGGGGGTGAGGTAGAAGAATATATTAGAAAATGTAAGTTCAAAAAAAACAAAAAATAGTCTTTTAATAAAGTTATCCTAAATAGTTGTAAATAACCTAAAAATCTTTATTTAATTTAAAATTAAGTCTCTAGATTTTTGTTCCTAATTGATCACAAGTATTTATTAAGAGCCTAATATGGTATTGGGTGAAATGCTAGGAGATGGGGATATAAGCACAAAGAATGAAACTTTTTCAATTCACAAGGAACTTATATAATAAGGGGAAGACAAATATAAAATATATATGTGTGTGTGTATATAAGACACACATCCATATAATCATATAGAAATAAAGTGAATAAATATAAACAGATACAAAATTGCAACAAGATTAGGAAGGGCTCTAGTGATTGGAAGAATGCAGAATGTTCAGACGCAGATGATTATGCTTCAAGAGACAGAGGTAAGGAGCAAGTATATTCCAGGCATGAGAGATGGCCCAATGTGAAAAGCATAAAGGTGTGAACAGAAATATGTAAAGAAATGAGAAAAGGTCAGTCTAGTTGTATTACTGAGTGCAGGAAGGGAAGTAATATCTGAAGAGAATAGAAAGTTTGGTTAGAGCCAAGCAAGGTTTTATAGAGCTTTAAAAAAATCAAAGAGTAGAATTTATGCTTTAATCTACCGGCAATAGGAAACCATTGGAGTTGGTTGGCCAGTGGTCAGATCATTCAATTTGTTGGCAATGAGTAGGACAGACTAGAGTGGAGAAAGAAGGGATATAAATCAGAAAGTTGTTGAGATAATCTAGGCAAGAATTGATAAGGATTTGAACCTAGGTAATAATTGTGAGAGTGAAGCAAGGGTTCTAGTGTGAGAGATATTTTGGATGTTTAAACAGCAAGATTAGACAATTGAGTTCATATATATGGAGTGAATGAGAATACATAGTTGAAAATAATTTCCACCGGAAGTATGATAATGTCTTTGACAGAAGAGCGTTTTGGAGGGAAAGAGAATGAGTTCAGATTTGGATGTTGTGTTTGAAATGTCTCCAGGACATCCAATCTGAAATGATTAATAGGTAAATGGAGAACAATTGGGCAGAATATACAGATCTGGAAGTTACCTGTACAGAGATGATATACCTTATGAGGTTCCATAGGAGCTAAGGAGGTCACCAAGAAAGAAGATATGGACATAAGAGGACCCAGGACAGAATCTTGAGGAACACTCATAATTAAAGAATATAATGCAGATGAGGAGCCAGCAGATCTGACTGAGAAAGACAGTGGGAGGCAAGCCAAAAGAGAATAAAGTCACAAAACACTGAAAGAAAATGTACTACTGCTCACTGGTTCCTATAGACAAAAGTTACAAAAATTTTAATAAAATGAGATTCTCTAGAAAATATAAAATCTAAGATCTTCTGAATCTATATAAAGCCCGAAAAATAACACCAAAACGCCAAAACCTACTGCTGTCCTTGTCTCAAAAAGGAACTAACATCATCATTAAATAAGAGGAAGTCTATCTACCTTATAATAAAAATAAAACCACTTGCTATTTATTAAGTACTTTATAGATTTCAAAATACTTTCACATCTTACCTCTGTTGATCCTCATGATAACCCTGTGAGGTAAACAAGGCTCCTTGCAAATTAGGAAACTGATGGTCAGATCAAGATCACATGACCAGTAATATCAAAGCCAGGACTAATAGCTTCTGACTACAGCTCCAGGCAGTTAGGCCTTCTTTCCTCTATAATACATTGTATTTCTTTCCTTAGGATGTCAAGCGATCAAATCTAAATGTTCCAATTTTCAAAATGATTTTCCTTTTTTTTTTTATTACTAAGCCTTGTTAAAGGAAATTTTTAGTTCTACCTAAATTTACGTGCAAATAACTTGCTATTTATAAATACAAAAATCAGTTTTGACTTGATATAAATATACATATTTATATATCATATTGTCTGAAAACCATCAATTGGCTAATGTTTATTTAAATTTTTTTTTGAAGCTGGGGTTAAGTGACTTCCCAGGATCACATAGCTAGAAAGTGTTAAGTGTCTGAGACCAGATTTGAACTCGGGTCTTCCTGAATTCAGGGCTGGTGCTCTATCCACTACGCCACCTAACTGCCCCTATGTTTGTTTAATTTAAAGCTAAAAAAAAAAAAAGTTAAAGCTGCACTGTTACATTATTAGCATATCAACAAGCTTTGCATACTTAACAGGTTATAAATTCTTTAAAATATTTTAGTCTTTTCCAAAAAGTGAGATGAGTTTAGTATTCTTGGGATTCAAACTAAGGATAGCTAAAATTTAAAAGTAACTAAACTAAGAAGAATGCTGCTTAGGCATTTAGGTATTATTGACTGATCATTCCTATGACTAGGCCTAAGTTTTGGAGTTAGTTCATTTCTTATTTCACTTCTATGTAAACATATTAAGATACAAAAATGTACTTTGACATTTATACAAGATATTTATTGAGAGAAAATGTTGCAAATATCAATTGATTAGAATGAAGGGAAAGGAAGAATGTTTTCCGATTATAATTTGAGGTTAAATAAAAACTTACTGTTTCAATCTGTTAACAATTATCTTTCTACCTTAGTTATAATTCCTCAAGGTCATCATTCTAAATATCAATTTTCACTTACAGGGGTTTGACAACAAAGGAGACTGAGTTAAGTAATGCATTTATTTATTGATACTGCATATATAAAATGCATATATAAAACTTCAAAATATTTCCCTAACAATGTTAGATGTTAGCTCTATTTTATACATTAAAAACAAACACAAAGGCTCAGGTTTCTCTGTACCTCCTATAAGACAATTTAATTTAAATCTCTATAATTATGTCTATAAGACAAACTTTTTTTATTTTTTATTTTTATTTTATTTTTATGTGATTGTTTTCTTTAAATGGAATGTCCTAGATAACTGAAGCTTTACAGTATGAATAATTAGGGGGTGGGGGGGAAGAGAACAAACAAATTAAAAAAAAAAAACCTTGAACATGCCCTACCTGTAGTGAGTCAACATGACATGAAGAACTAGCAAAATAAGAAAGGGTCAGAGGGATAGAAAGAGAATAAATGAAGAAATATCAAGAAAACCCAAATATTCAGAAGTTGAAGTGATTACCAGGATCAAATGCCACAAGAAGTCAAAAAGAATGAGAACTACAAATAAGCCTTTAAATTTGGTAAGAGATTACAGGTTGACAATTTCAAATGAATAACAAAGTCAGAATCTAGACAGAGTTTAGAAGAGTGGAAAGTAGAGTCAACTAACAGCTTTCTCAAATAATAGGATAATAGGGAGGATTAAAATGTTTCCATTGAAGTAAGGGTCTAGTTAAGGTTTCACTGTTTCTTCTGATTCCATCAGAAATGAATAGAATTAGGCAAGACAGAGGGTGGGAATAATACAGGGATCTCAAGGTGTTATAGGGAACAAAAGATTCAAAAGCAAAGAGGAAAAGTGAAAATAGTTAACCAAGGAAACAGGAGAGTGAGACCTGTGTGAAGGTGACAGCCTAGGAAATAGTTACAGTAAGGATAAAGAACAGCATTAATAGTCTTAAGGCAATGCATTTTGGATTTCCTTCTCAGACTAATTGTACACTATTTCAAAATCTGATTCTTTTTGTACAGCAAAACAACTATTTGGAAATGTATACATATATTGTAACATGTATTGGTCAACCTGCCATGGGGGGGAGGGGGGGAAGGAGGGGAAAAAGGTTTGGCAATTGTCAATGTTGTAAAATTACCCATGCATATAGCTGGTAAATAAAAACTATTAAAAATAAAATTTAAAAAATAGTCTTAAGGTAAAAGACAACCTTATATGATAAATTATGATCAGATGAAAGAATATCAAAATTTGTGAACAAGGAATTGGAACAGTTTATAATGGCAACATTAAGGGTAGAACCCTCTGTGTGCATAGAAAAGATGCAGACTGAAAGAGTAGGCCACGTAAGTTAAGCAAACTGAAAAACTGTAATGTCAAGGTATTTGAGGGAGCATCAATATATTCGATGAAATCCTTTTGTATGAGAGCAAGAGATGGTACTGAACTTAATGAAAGAGATTAAAAAGACTGTCCATCATGAGTGTATATTATATATACTGTATTTAACTTATACTTTAACATATTTAACATGTATTGATTGGTCAACCTGCCATCTGGGGGAATGGATGGGTGGAGGGAGGGGAAAAGTTAAAACAAAAGGTTTTGCAATTGTCAATGCTGGAAAATTACCTATGCCTAAAATTTTTGTAAAAATTAATTTAATAAACTAAATAATTTTTAATGTCCATGATAAGTTTTTAAATAAAGGAACAAAACAAAATTCACCTACATTAAGAGTAAAAAACCAGGCTAAGTATATTTTTAGCAAGTACTATATACAGGACTGTGTATATATATATATATATATATATATATATATATATACAGGACTACCAGTGTCCTGTATATTTCAGCAAGCAATGAACCTATCAAAAAAAACATAAAATCTTCAACTCTGAACAAGACTTGCCAGTTACTTAATGATTTCCAGAGCTACCAAATACCTTGAAAAAGAAAATCAAAACCATTTTCTACTGTGAAAAAGAACTATCTTAAAAATAAAGTTTTTTACTTTCTAAAATTAAAAAGAAAAGAAAGTAAAGACCATTTAGTGCTATCTACAAAATTTAGGTGCCAACAATAATAACAATTCTAGTATTGCCCTGGTATTATGAGAAGTATACAAAAATATAGATAGATAGACATAATTCAAGGTTATATTTTCCTAATTTAGTTTTATCCTTGTAATTTAAACTATACAGAAGAGAGCTTCTATAAAACAAAAAACAATTCCACAATATGATCAGTGTATAGTTTTTCACTTTATTCTTATAAAATGCTTCCAAGTCCAACTTTTAGATTCAGATGATTTTTATGTCTACTGAAAGAAAATCAAAGTAGAACATCAAATGTTTTCCTACCAAAACATCTCTGCACAATAATATATTTTTCCTACTCAGTTCCATGCTGGAGATGATTTCCATTAGATAAATTTAATATTCTTTCAAAATTCAAAAATGATGTATATGGCAACAACAAGATATCATGATCAGTCTCAATGGATGTAGCTCTCTTCAACAATGAGATGATTCAGACCAATTCTAATGTTCTAATGATCTTGTGCCATCTACACCCAGAGAGAGGATTGTGGGAATGAAGTGTGGCATTTTCACTGTTACTGTTATTTCCTTGCATTTTATTTTCTTCTAGGTTTTTTTCAGGTTTGATTTGATTTTTCTTGTGCAGCAACATAGCTATATAAATACATATGCATATATTGGATTTAACATATATTTCTACCATGTTTAACATATTTTGGACCACTTGCCATCTAGAGAAGGCAGTGGGGGAACAGGGGGAAATTGGAACAAAAGGATAATTCTGAACAATTATCCGTGCATGTATTTTGAAAATAAAAAGCTTTCTATTTCCAAAATATAGAGAATTGACTCATTTATAATAAATCAAGCCATTCTCCAATTGATAAATGGTCTAAGGATATGAAAAATTTTCAGATGAAGAAATTGAAACTATTTCTAATCATATGAAAAGGTGCATCAAATCAGAGAAATGCAAATCAAGACAATTCAGATAACACTACAAACCTCTCAGATGGGCTAAGATGACAAAAAAAGATAATGTTGGAGGGGATGTGGGAAAACTGGGACACTGATGCATTATTGGTAGAGTTGTGAACTGATCCAACCACGCTGGAGAGCAATTTGGAACCATGCTCAAAAAGTTATCAAACTGTGCATACCCTTTGATCCAGCAGTGTTTCTACTGGGCTTATATCCCAAAGAGATCTCAAAGAAGGGGACCTGTATGTGCAAGAATGTTTGTGGCAGCCCTCTTTTTAGTGACCAGAAACTGGAAACTGAGTGGATGCCCATCAACTGGAGAATGGCTGAATAAATTGTGATATGTTAATATTATGGAATATTATTGTTCTGTAAGAAATGACCAACAAGATGATTTCAGAAAGGCCTAGAGAGAACTGATGCTAAGTGAAATGAGCAGAACCAGGAGATCATTATACACTTCAACAACAATACTATATGATGATTAATTCTGATAGATATGGCTCTCTTTAATGATCCAAACCAGTTCCAATTGTTCAGTAATGAAGAGAATCAGCTACACCCAGAGAGAACTATGGGAAATGAGCGTGGACCACAACATAGCATTTCCACTATGTTATTGTTTGCTTGCATTTTTGTTTTCCTTCAAGTTTTCTTTTAACCTTCTTTCTAGATCCAATTTTTCTTGTGCAGCAAGATAACTATATAAAAATATATACATGATTTGTATTTAACACATACTTTAACATATTTAACATGTATTGGACTACCTGTCATCTAGGGGAGGGGGTGGGGGAGAAGGAAGGGAAAAAAAACCATATATTTCAAAGCATATTTAGAGAATCTGTGTGAAATATCAAATATGGCACTAAACATTCAGCATCATAATATAGAAACTACTACAAAATTATTGTAGTTATTTCTGATTATAGGCAGGCTTATTATGAACTGAGATTTTCTGTTAATTCAGGAAATTTTTCTTACCTCTGTTTCTGTACAATGTGAATATCCCAATGTACCTGTAACAAAAATAATACTAGTCATTTTCAAAAGTTCAAATATAGTCATTTCTGTCAAAAACTCAAGCTACTGTACACATGACTTCCTTTATGGCATATATCCTATGAAATTCTTCATTGACAAAATGGTCACAGCCAATCTAAGCCTTTCTGGGTTATCAGCAAATGTTTTCTTACTTATTTGCTCTAGTCTTCTCTGCTCTCTTTTCTGTCTACATGCTGAAAAGGGTGTATTTCTGTTATTATTTTACCACTGTTATTCAACTGGTTCAATAATAATCATGGTCTGCAACTAAATAGCTAGCTGTGAGATAACTGGATAAGTCTCTGAACTATTCTTTATTTTCCTGATATGTAAAATGAAATCGTGTATCAAATGACTCATAGTCCCTCCCAGCTCTAAAATCCTAGGAGCTCAACAAAGATCAGCAAGTAAATCCCAAAAACCTAATAAACAAATAAACAAAAACAAGAGAAACAAATTGATGTAAAGTTCATCTATTTTTGTCACAGAAACAGCACTGGGATTAAGGATTGTCTAATCACTGATATTACTATCAATGTTATTAAAAGCATAAATTATTCAAAACCGTAAAACTATATCCTAAGGCCCATAAAATGAACATTTGATATACTGATTATATATTATATATATTATGTTATATATTATATAATATTTATGTGGTTTTCACATTATATATATTATATAATGTAATAAGATCATATACGCCTGAACCTATACTTCAATCAATGTAGGATACTTTTAGTGTAGAACAGAATTTCAGTATGTACCACAGCAAGCACTAGCAATCCTTCACAGACCAATAGTAGGTACTACAGTAGGAAAGCAAACAGATATTTATACATCATGACTTAAAACATAGGAATAACAGGTTTCTGAACAGGGATAAACAATATTAACAAGAACTAGATAATGAAAAGGAAATTTGCCTATGAAATACCAAGGTGTATAACATAGACATGATACAAATCTGAAAGGAGAGCTCACACATTATAGTCAAAATTCAAAAAGAACTATAGTATTAGACTCAACCTAATAAAATGAAAATCTGTAAGAATAAATTAAAAATTTCATGACAGTTCAAAAAAATCAACTCAACAAGGGCTGTAAAAGGCTGGAAAATATTTTGTCTGGAAAAGTAATAAGAACTTAAGGGACTCCAAAGTCAATGAGCTAGCAGTATGATACAATGTCTAACAAAGCTAATAAACTCTTCAGCTCCATTAAGAGAAACATTGTATCTAAGTCTAAGAAGGTAATAAAGACACAATATAGCATAATAGGAAGTATTGGATTTAGATCTATAAAATGAAGAGACTGGGCTAAATGACTAAAGAAGGGAGGCAGCTGGTAATGCAATGCATGGAGAGCTGAGCCTAGAGAGTCAGGATAATCTGAGTTCAAATTTGGCCTAAGATACAATACTGGGCAAGTAAATTTTTTTGCCATAAAATGAGGATAATGATAGCATTCACCTCCTAGGGTTACTTAAGAACAAGTAAGGTATTTTTGTAAAGCATTTAACAGTGCCAGGTACATAGTATTCTCTTGACTACCTCATCCTCCCTAAAGTGCCTTCTATTATTAAATCTATGATTCCACTGATTTGCTATTATCCTGGTAAAACCATCTTTTGGATATAGTATTAAATACTGTGACACTGGATAATAAAACCTCAGATATAAAGCTTAAAAGAACCTGATCCCCTGATTTTACAGATGAAGAAAGGAAGCCTATAGAAGTTAAGTGAATTTCCCACAGTCACATTCTGACACCAGAACCAATGTACTTTCCTCTATAAAATACTGCCTCCATGTTCTGGTCAACATATATAAGCCAGAGTTCCATAGGACAGCTTCCATGATGAAGATCATTGAGTTCATGCTGTATGAGAATTGGATAGAAGAACTGGAACTGCTTAGCCTAGATAAAGAAACTTTGGGGTGACTTCTAGCATCAAAAGGGCTGCCAAGTAGAAGTCACAAAGAGCAGAGCTAGGATCCATAGGCTGAAGCTTCAAGGAGGCAAATTTAGGCAAATAAAAGGAAAATTAGTGTATAAATGGATAAAGTGCTAGACCTGGCCACTTGAAAATTTGGATAATCCAAGGCAAGTCACTTAATAATATGTCTCAGGCCATATCTTAATATTTATCTACCAATTATAAAGAATTTGCAATCCAATGGAAAAAATTCTGATTCAAGGAATCTATGAGGCTGACCAAATCATACTTCATTGACCTATTTGCATAAAAACATCTTAATTGGGGCTTTCCAAAGTGCAAAGGATTTAGAATAAAGGAGTCAATTCTCTATCCCTCAGAGTTATTTTCATTATGTCCTTCCTACTAGAAAAGGATCAATGACAGCAAGATAAAATATTTGACTATAGCTGATCAGTCCAATGTAAGCTCAGAAGGTTCCATCTTATATTGGGAACAAATAGTCTATGAGAATTTTGGAATGGAGATGTCTAGATGTGCTGATCTTATGTTTCCTATCTGCTCTGTTGATAAAGCACAGCCCCTTTTTTGATACTGGCACCATGCCGAGTGTATTGTGCCAGCAAGATCCCAACAATCCTCATGCTGATTCTTCTGTGTGAGTTCTTATATAAGTTCTTTGTTGTGCTTTCTATAGTAGAGTTTGAATGCATGCAGCTCAGCTTAAGATATGTGAGAAAGGATCTTGCCAGATCATCTTTAGAATCTTCCTAAGAACTCAAATAGAGGAAGTCCAATATTTTGGCATGGCACTGGTGTACTACCAAGGTTTCACAAGCAACAATGAAGCCAGTACGATATTTTTGCAGACCTTTAATATAGTCTGTAGCCTAATAAAACCTCATTCTCGCAAATTTCAAAGCCTCTCAAATGCTGAATTAGCTCTGGCAATATGTACGTCAACCTCATCATCTATATGGACATATATAATGGAGAATCTCTATTAACTTGGTGCTGTCTGTCAGACCAAAATTAGAACAAGTAACAGAATTGATTCAAACTCTTGTTGCATTTCAGCTTCAAAGGCTGCATAGAATACACAATCATCTACCAATAAAATGTCACATACCAACTCTCCCTTTATTTTAGTCTTGGCATATAGCCTTTAAGTTTATATTTTACCATCAGTATGAACTTGATGCTATTTTCTTCCTTGTTGAAGACATCTAAAAACTTCATGCTAGAAAACATGGGAACAAGCATGGAGTCTTGCTTCATTCATGGGAAAGCATGAGACAACATTGCCCTTTTTCTAGAACCTATATAAACATGCCATCATGAAACTGTATAATACTGGGCTCCGCTCATGTGGCAAAGCATAAGTCACTGATTCCATCCCAGCCCTAATCACATCTAATAACAACAACATAATTGCAGATAAAGATATATACATAGTGCTTTAAGATTTACAAAGCACTAGTGTCCTATTTATTCTCAATCAATCAATAATAATCAAGTAATAAGTACTATCATTAGCTTCATTTTACAACTGAGGAAACTGAGGCACACAAAGGTTATGCAATTTGATTTGGTAAGCAGAATGATTAAACATTTATTAAATGCCTACTATATGCTAGAGATTGTGCTAAATGGAGGGGGGGGATTCAATGAAAGGAATAAGATAATACTTTCAATCAACAAACTGCTGATTCTAATGAGGGAAGCTGAAAAACAGACAGGTTGGGGAAGGGAAAGGATGATGATGAACTTCAAATGAGAGGGAAATGAGGGTATGAGATTTTCTTTATTTCAGAACTAATTTCATTTTTCAGAATGATGAATTCCTAAAATCAGATTCAGGAAAATAAGGTGGGAAATGATAAAGTGAATGTCCTAAGAACCCTTCTTAAGTGTAGGGGATCAAGGAAAAGGTTTCCACCGTTCACGCTCTATCCTCTTCCAATCAGAGGGTGCTGAGGGTATGAATTTCAGAGCTGAATTCATCTTTGCAAAATAATGAATTTCTGAAGATCATGAAGTTCAAGATGGAAAATGAATTCACAGTAGCCTTCTAATTGCAAGGCTCTCTCCACTCCAGGCTAAACTTTCACTTGATGCCAAATCATATCATTTTCCCTGTCATCTCTGAGATCCTATTGAGCTCTAAAGGTTCCCTATTGCTTCCACTATCTAAGATAAATTCATCTGTTTTAGCATTTAACACTCTTTATAATCTGACACTTCCTGTTTTACACATTAGAATTCACTTATACTCCATTTCTTTGCCTGTCTTTCCCATGCCTGAAATGCTCTTCCTCCTCCCTCATGTTCCATCTCTGCCTTTTGGTTTCATCCCAACTCTCTCTTCAAGACTCAACTTAAGTCCTAAGTCCTAATGCTACAGTATTTAACACACTGATGGAGAGGAATTAAAATGGAGCCTAAACAGCACAATACAGAAACATTTCAATAATAAAATAGTAAAAATTCTTTAATAGTTCATGTTTTCTGAATTCCCTTGAATTTGCATAAAAGGAAGATATACAAAATATAAACAGAGTTTCATTACTTATGAGATATTCCACAGACATTTCCATAATTATTTGATGAAACATTAGCAGACAAGTTACAACAAAGCAAGTGTGGGCTTTCTACTTTTTTGCCATTACACCTTTCTCATTACAGGACTGGAATTTCTACTGCCTAGCAATTAATGGACAGAAGAAGAGTTACAGTGCTTTTTGTCCAATCAAAAGCCTTTTCTGGATAGAGAAGAAGCATGCCAGACTAAGTCAGTGGCTAGAGCATTCAGGCATGCTAAACCACCTTCAGGAATTCTGCCTCTGGCAAGGCCTTCATCACTCCCTAGAGAGTCTCAATCTATGGGGCAATCATGTAAAACCCAATGAATTCAACGCTTGGTTACCAAACCTGTTTATGGGTTCCAACAAAAGAAAATAGCTTCAAAGGCTCAAAGATAGAAAACCTCACAACTCTGAGTGAATCTACACAAAAAATCAGAAGTTTTTAGAAAAGAAATTTCAAAAGTCTGATCCAAATCGTTCCAAAAGAAAGACCCCACCATAATATAACAAGTAATCATCTAACTTTTTTGAAGTCCTTCAATAAGGGAAAACTTGCCCTCTTATCATGCAGCCTATTCTATTTTTTGGATAAGCTCTAAATTTTTAGGTTTTCCTGGCATCAAGTCCAAGTTTACCTTCTTTGCCCCATCACTCACAGTTCTTCTGTGGGGCCAGAGATAACAAAACTAATCCCTTTTCCACATTACTGTTCTTCAAATACTTGAATATCATATCACTCCGAGTCTTTGTCCCAGGCTAAACATTCCCAATTCTTTCAGCTATCATCATATGGAAACAAATTCCTTTACCATCCTAGTTTCCCTCCTCTGAACACTCTCTGGTTTATTAAGGTCCTTCTAAAACTATAGTGACCAAAACTGAAAACAGTACTCCAGATGGGGTCTGACCATGGCAGGATACAGAAGGACATTAGGCCTAGCACCTCCTTATGCCTAAAAGATATATCTCTTAATTTAGCCTGAAATGGTATGTTACGGAATGAATTTGCAATCTACTAAAACCCCTACGCCTTTTACAACCAAACTTCTCTAAACATGCTTCAGCTATTTTGTACTAGTAAAGTTTTTGACTATTTGAATGAAAGTGTAATGTATCTTTTTACATTCAGCAACATGCTCTAGCCTTTTCTTTGGATCCAATCTAGGTAGTCCAGTGTGTTTGTTAGTCTCCTTGCCTGTTGTAAATGTGATGAGCTTGCCATTTGTGCTTTATGCAATTTTGATGTAGCTCTTTTTTTTTCCATGAATATTACTGGCAATGGCTCTGCGATCATATCGACTAGAGTTCTTTCAATATCCAAAGATATAGTGCATCTGGGCTATATTCCTTGAATTCAAGGGCAAAAAGATATTCTTATTATTTCTGTGTTTGTCTTAGTAACCAACTCCTTTTCAGAAAGTTTTGTCCTATTATTTAAGGTAAAGATTATTCTCCTTGGCAGAGAAAATAGAGGTAAAACATCAAACTACCATTTTAGAACAGTCTAAATTTATACTTGCTAAAAGGCTTCATCTGGAAACATTTCTGGAAACAACTGAATTTTTATTTCTCTTTTAATATCTTTAATATCTTGAGTGTATGTGTCTATATTATTATATTAATATATAATATCTATATTAATAAAACATATATGTTTTGATATTTTGTGGAACACAGCAATTTTTCATGCATGGATATCTTCAATCGAAATAACAAACCAGAAGTTCTCTCAAAACCTGTAGGACTTTTGTACTAATGCAAGTCATTGTTCTAATATTTTATGATGATTAATATAGCAAAATTTTCTCTTTATACATGTTGGAATTATATAAAATAACTTTTTAGATAAGCAAAAAATATGTAGTACAACTGAGCAATTTTCTGATCTACTTTTTTTTAACAAATTGGGCAAAAAATTTCAACCAATATGAATGACATTTAATTTTTAAATTCTGTATTTTTCATTTGGAAAAAAAGATCACCATAGTTTAAAAGTTTAAAAATGTGGTAATACTTTCCCTGAATTTATTATAGAATAGATGCGGCCCAGAAAAACTGAGTTTAAAATTAATTAATTTTTCCTAGACTTCCAATACCAAATTGTAGATTCTAAGAAAGGGAATAGGAGAGGAAAAAAATTCATTATTGAAAATTTGGGGTAAAAGGTATAAGATATTGACTAGTCTATTAGAGCTTACTTGAGACTGGGGGGTTGGAGGAGGTGTAAAGAGGGAGTGATAATATGATCACACCAGCATTCTAGGAAAACCAATTTAATGGATAAGACTTGAGATAGGCAGATGAGAGTCTGTACTAAGGTGATAGTAGAGACAAGAGATAAGGAGAATATACAAGAGATGTCAAAGGTGAAATTGATAATTCTTAGCAAAAGATTGGCTATGGGGAGTAAAAGACAATGAAGAATCCAGGATTACTTCTAGGTTTGAAAACAGAAGAATGGTGTTGCCCCCTACAGTAATAGATAGGAGGGGGGAAAGGTTTAGTGAGAAAGAGTTCTGCTTTGGATATATTAGAGATAAGCAGAAATATTGGGGGCCAGAAAGGCAGATATGAGAATCATTAATACAGCAATGGGAATTATGCAGATGAGAACCAACAAAGTGATACAAAGGAAGAAGAGAAGAAAACCAAGGACAGAGCCCTGAGAGACATCTATATTGAAGGGGGTGATCTGGAGGGGAATCTAGAAAAGGAGTCAGAGATGGAGCTATCAGATAAGTAGAAGGAAAACCAGGAGAGAATACAGTGATGTCCCTATTGAGGCTATATAACAAATTTGCCATGAACCCAGTCAGAACCATTAGATGATTTTCTTCATCTTCATTTAGCAGCACATCTATAGGAGTAAAGGGGACTGACTAATGGAAAGAATGATACAAGCCTGAAGTTTAGCTAGGAATAAATAGCAATTTAATAAGGGAACTAGGGATTCAAGGAAAGGACATTATAGAGTTGAATTGATTCACCAAGAAGTCAAGATGGAATGAAGAAAGAATGATTATTGCAAGGGAAATAGTTTGGGAGAGAACAGATATCAAAGGATTAGAAGAGTGGCCAGGAAGGTCATGTCATCAGAAAAAAGCCAGTTATCAGTAAGAACTAGTAGATGGAAAAACTGAGAGCAAGAGTTAAGATGAAGGGAAGTTGGTTGCCTATGGAAGAAGCATTCCAGAGACCAGAATGGAGGGATCAGGTGGAATAAGGAGACTTTAGGATGAAAAGGTTAAAGGCAAGTTAAATGAGGTTGAGAGTGTGGAATAGGACTTGCATGATGCTTAACAGGAATATAGAGTCACTGGGATGTGAAGATCAGGTGAAAGCATCATCAAACATCTAGGTATCAGGTGATAAACACCTATTCCAAAGTGGTAGCATAGTCAGAAGAGAAAGAAACATAAAGAGATGTTAGAAAGCTAGAAACTACAAAACTTAAGAACTGATTAGACATGATAAGTGAATGAGAATGAAAAGTTGAGGCTGACACACAAATTTCAAGCTTGAGTGACTGAGACAATGATAATATCCTTTGATAATAAGTGAGGAAGAGGGGAAAGTTTTGGGGAAAAAGATGAAGTCAGTTTAAGATTTCTATGAGACATCTAGTACAAATTATCCAATAGGCAATTGGAGAGGGGAGACTGAATGTCAGTGACTCCCTAGGTCACTCCACCGAGAGTTTTGTTTTTTTTGTACAGTTAAGATAACTGAATTGATGGGAGCTGATGAGATCACCAAGTGAAATAATGTAATGGGAGATGAAGACCCATTACAGAGCTTTGAGTGATAATTTGTGGTTATCAGGCTCAATCTAAATGAGATTTACCCAAAGAAAGATTTCAGACAAATAGGAGAGAATCAGGAAAGATTAGTGTTACAAAAACCTAGAGAGATGAAAATATCAAAATGATGATGAACACAGGATTGATACTGGCAATTAAGAGATCAGAGGTAACTTTGTAATGAGCATTGTTGACAACCAGACAACAGAGATTTAGAGAGAGAGAAGGGATAAAGAGAGAAGGCAACAAGGTGGCTTTCCCAAACAGTTTAACTACAAAAGGAAGTAGAAAACGGCTATCAGGGATATAAGAATCAATGAGAGTGTTTAAGAATGTGGAAGGCAGACATATTTATAAGCAGCAGAGAAGTAGCCAGATCAAATATTTAGTGAGAAAATAAGGATAATTGAGGGTACAAACTACTAGAGAAAACAAAATGGGGTCATTTGTGCATGTAAAGGGATTTGCCTTGACAAGAAAAAGAGTTCTCTTCATAAAGTGAAGGAAAGAGTAGAATGGAAGGTTTCTAAGTCAAATGAGATGAGGAAGGAAGAAAAGAGACTCAGCAAATGACCTCAGTTTTTTCCAGTGAAATATCAGGCTAAGTTCTCAGCTGAGGAGGTTGAAGAGCCCTGGAACATCTGAAAGAATGAAAATGCTGGCACTGATCTGCATTGATTGAGGAAGTTCCTTTTTTTTTTTCCCGAGGAATCTCAATATTTTTTTATTTTTCTGAATACATGTAAAGATAGTTTTTGACATTCACTGAATTCAAACTTTTGTGTTCCAATTCTCCCTCCCTCCCCTCACCTCCTCACTCCCCAAGATGGCAATCTATCTGATATAGGTTAAATATATGCTAGAGGAAGTTCCTTAGTGGGAAATCACAAGAACAATTTTTTAAGTAGGCTTCAGCAAAATAATGCCAGTATATGTTTACTAAAGATGGAACTACTTCATCTTTAACAAATCCAGTCTATTCTTAGCTCTACCACAGCTACTAGGAGGACAAGTCATTTTTCTGGTTCTCAAATTCCCTACATATAAAACAGAGACAGTCACAGAAACAACTGGTCTCAAAATGATACTATTACAATTAAAAAGGACTGACTACAAAGCACTACTTTCCTGGAGGAATATAATTATACACATGCATGTGAATGTCAAAATAGGAGTGAAGCAGAAAAACAGGAATACTGTATAAGCAAACAGGAGGTAAGCAAATACCCTAAATGAAATTTTGCAATCTAATATAAAATGCTTTCACAGTTCTCAAATCTTCATTATCCTGGATTATTAGAGACAGAGTTATCTAAAATTATTTGCTCTCATTGCTTCTACCTGCTCTCTTCTTATTCTTATTCACTTCTCAACCCTTTCCAATCTGGCTTCTGATTCCCGATATTCAAATGAATTCTTTCTCCAGACATATCAATGATGTCCAAGTTGTCAAATGTCATGGTCTTTTCTCAATATTTAACCTTGCCCTCTTTGCAACATTTCATACTTCTGACTACCTTCTTCCTGTGGAATACTAAGTTTCTCTGAGATTTCAAGAGACTCTCTTGGACCTCCTCCTACCAGTCTGATCACTTAGCATTGTTTGCTAGCTCATCATCCATCATACAGATAACTCAGATTTATATATATAGTCTTATATATACAGCCTTAGTCACTCTGCTGAGCTCTATTCTTTCTTTCACCATCAATTTCCTTTTGGACATTTGCAACCGGTTAACTCATGGCATCTCAAACTCAACAAACATGTCCAAAATAGAATTTGTTATATCTTTCAAACCTATCCCTGCTTTGAACTTCCCCTATTTCTATCCAGCTTGTCACTATCCTTATAATCACCTTTTTCCCCCGATTTTTCACTCTTCCTCATCTCTCATTGATCATAAAATATTTTATCATTTCTACAACCACAACATCTCTTATATCTGGTTGCCCTTTCTCTACTCACAGTGACACCCTAGATCAGGCCTTAATTGATTGTCTCTTTCCACTCTACCCCATCCTCAACTCACCTATCAAAGTGATCTAACCATGTTTTTGTTTCTTTCTGTCTCTGTGTCTCTCTCACTTTCTTCCTTTTCCATAAAATCCAGTCACTCCCTGTTGCCTCTATGATCAAATACTATCTATTTGACAACTCAATCCCTTCACAACTTTTCCAGACTTATTTAAAATTATTCCTTTGTACTCTACAATCCTCCAGCTCCTAACACTTTCTGACATATAGTAGAGGTTTAATAAATGTTTGATTAATTATTCTACATGAAGTATACCATTTGTTTTGTATCAAAAACTAAATACAACTAAAAGCCAAAATTTTTCCTGAATTATCTGTTTTCTTTAAAATAAAAATTTAAGCAGATACTTATTCCTTTTTTCTATTCAGGCAATAGGGAGCAAAGGAAGGAAAGAATAAGGTTGAGGCTCTGATAACTTCAATATTATGAAATGATGGAATTTCTAGATAATCTACCTTATAAAAATAATGCAGAATAGGTGTGACTAAAATCCTTATAGTGTTTTAATATATAAACATGTCTGTCTTTGAATGTGGCAGAAAACACAAGAAAAATTATCATCTAAGCTTTAAATTAAGTAATCCAGAAAAAACAAAACAACAACAACAACCAAAAAACCCCAGGAAGTTGGCCTAATAATAAAACTTATTTGGTAGAGCAAGGCAATCCCAGAAACAAAACAAACAAAAAGACAAAATAAAAATAAAAACAACCTTAATTCCTATACATCACTTTTCTCCGGCTGTGAGAATAGCCTCCAGGGAGGCAAAGAGTGCAAAACAGCCTAGTTTTAGAACTGAAAACAAATAATTTGACTTCTGGTCCTCTAAATGTAAGATCTTTGTGTAATGACCACTAACTAAATATACTGCTAAAAGAACTATATCCATGTTTACATTCTTGCTTTAAATTATGTCAGGAAAAAAAAAAAAAAGAAGAAGAAGCTATATGGAGGATTAGCTCAGAGATCCTCCTTGGAGAAGTAAAGAAAAGAGTTAGCAGAGGGACTGGTTTTGACCATATATCTAAGAAACATTTTATGGGATTTGGGATCATATATTGCAGTGCTAAAGTATTTTGTACTTTATTTGTGCTAACTCCTCAATATCAATTACTAAAGAAAAGGTGATAGGGAAATTCTACTAAGATTCTCCAAATCATATCAATACCCACTTTGATACTAAATAACTTCCATGTAAAGGAGAGTAAAACACAAAAGGTGGGAAGGTGGGGATAAATATTTAGGAAAGTCCGGCTTAGGATAAAGAAAAAAGAGACCAGACTAGTTATTATTTAGGCAAAAAACCTCATGCTTCTAAATCACTGAACACTTTTTTCACAAAAAGCACGGGTAAGCATTGGACACAATCAGCAAATAGTACTACCAAAAAAAAGAAACTGACTACATTTTAACAGAAAAAGATATTACTGATCTTTGAAACATTAAATACACCAAGTATCAGAGGAGATGATAATTTAAATTAGAGTTTTATAAAAGTTCTTTATAGATTTTACCTTCAACTGAGACAACTGATATTAGGGTGCAAAGTACAATTATTTTCATAATGGTTTTTTAAGAAGTATTTATCATTAATATCACTACACATAATGTCCAAATACCAAAATGTTGCCTTTGGACATATGATAAAAACCACTTCTCCAATACAGTTTTTTTCCACCCAAAGAAGTAACTGGCACTTTGAGTATAAATGCATTTAATTGCAGCTTCCTTAATATAGCCAACTATTAAAATATAGTTTTCTTTTTGAGTATGTAACCAAAGGAGGAAAAACAAATGTTCTAGGAGAAAAGGAAAGTTATCAAAGAACCAATAATACACAATAATACTTTATCAATAATACACAAACTACAAAACCAAAAATTATATATTTCTAATATACAAATTAACAAGAAAGGCTCAGCAATGGCAGTGATTATGGCCAGGAACAGATACTTCACTGTAGATCTCACTAAAACAATAGAGCCCAGGATGAAGGAGTATTTTATTTTTCTTTTTAGCAATGAGACAATGACCTATATATGTTTATATATGTTTCCTGAAAATCAAAGGAATAAGCTTTCAACTCGCCAAAAAGCCCCCCATAATCCCATAAAATACTCTTTGGGCCCCTAGGCCTTACCATCCACCTTGTCACCTCACCTAAGAACTAAACCTCTTCATATTCCCTGTAACTAAATTCTCCTCAGTGTATGTATGTTGAGTGCTTGCATGTGTTGGGCTTGGGATGGAGGGGAGCAATGTGAGCTCCTTGAGTGTGAAAAAGTCTGTTTCTTTTTGTATAGCCAGCATTTAGCATAGTGATTGGCACATAAAATGTTAATAAAATTCACTCATTCATTTTCCTGGTAAGTCTGTGCTTATTTTTTGGCTAAAGTTAACTGTAAAAACAAGGTCTACCTTTCTTTTTCCCCTGAGTTCCTATCATCTCTTCCTCTTCCTATGTCTGATTCCCAAAAGACCTAACTTTCTGAAAAGAATCTGATCAATCTATCAGGTGATAGCTGATAGCAAGGGATATCCTACACAATGCCATCTGTATTGTTCTATGCAGTTCTTAAAACTCAAAAAGCCATTAAACCTAAAAGGGGAAATGTAATGATGGCAGTTCAGATACCAAGACAGGTCAGTGAGGAAGACATTTTTAGGTCAAAATAGACTTCTTAGTAACAATAAGTAAACTATAAAAATCTCATCATATACTGAACACCTACTCATCTATCTGTAAGGCTTAAAAAAAAACTTGTCTAATATTTCTAAATTCCATTTTAGAAGTAGTATGTCAACTCCAAGAATGCTAACCTTGGGTGATCTATAAAGGCTTTGCTCTTATTCAGTTATCATCTCTATGCTTTTCCCTACCTTCTTTGCTGACTTTCAGTTTCACATCTCCAACAGTCTACTGAACATCTTATGTATATTCTGTAAACATCTTATATTCAACATGACCAAAAAACTCAAATGAGTTTTTTCCCAAAAAACCTATCAATCTTCCTAATATGCTTAGTAATACTACACTTATCTCTTCTGCTAACAAGTCCTGTCAATTTTACCTTTCTAATATGTATGTAGCAGCCCCTTTTCTCCTTGACTACCATCATATTGGTAGAGACACTTATCACCTCACTCTGGACTACTGCAATAATCTGTTGGTTGGTCTTCTCACCTCAAAATCTATCTCTACTCTTGGGATACTATTGTTCCATCAGAAATGATCATTAGGGGGGCAGTTAGGTGGCACAGTGGATAGAGGACCAGTCTTGAATTCAGGAGGACCTGAGTTCAAATCTGGTCTCAAACACTTAATACTTCCTAGCTGTGTGACCCTGGACAAGTCACTTAACCCTAGCCTCAGGAGAAAAAAAAAAAAAAAGAAATGATTAGTAGGATGATTTCAGAAAGGCCTGGAGAGACTTTCATGAAATGATACTAAGTGAAGTGTGTAGAAAAATACATTGTACAATGATGAACATAGCTCTTTTCAACAATAAAGTGATTCAGACAAATTCCAATAGATTTGTGATAGAGTCATCAACATCTAGAGAGATGACTATGGGGACTGAATATAGATATCACAACATAGTTTTTCACTTTTTCTGTTGCTGCTTTTTAAAATTCTCATTTTTTTCTTTTTGATCTGATTTTTTCTTGTGCAGAATGTGGAAATATGTATAGAAGAATTACACATATTTAACATATGTATATGTAGAATTGCTTGATATCTAGAGGAGGGGAGTGGAGGGAATGGGAGGAGAAAACCTTGGAACAGAATTTTGCAAGGGTGAATGTTGAAACTTTGTATTTTGAAAATGAAAGGCTATTATTAATAAAGGATTATATCAATTTCTAGAATCTTCAAATTTTAAATTTAATAGAATGGAATAGAATTTTTAAAAAGAGAAAGACTTCATTCTACCATTGTGTAAAATGAGGAAAGCAACTTGATTCTCTAGCTCTTATGTCTAAAATTAGGATATTCCAACCTATGAGTGCCATACTAAAAAAAAAACAACTACAGAATAAAAATATGGTATGTATTTTAATGTATGTTCCCAGTTCCCACTATTAAGGTTGCAATTAAAGCATTAGTAATCTCAAAATTTGAAAGCCTCAGACTATTTTAACTTCATAGCAGAGGCAACATTTCATTAGTTATCACATCCCCACGATAAATTATCAAGAGTAAGGCAATAAAAAAGTGTCTGAATCTTTGGCTCAATTAAACTACTAAAAAAATGTGCTAAAAGTTTTTTTTTTTTAATTTAAGGGGGGAAAGAATGCAGATGTGAAAATAAAATTTTTAAAAAGTAAATCAAGACATGATACTAACATGGGGGCTTAAAATAGAATCAAGTAAATACTTTATGCCAAATGAGCAGCATGAGAATACAAGAAATCCTTATCAAAATTTAAAAATATTCTTAGAAAGTGTTCTCTATATTTTACTGAATTATATTAGATTATATATAAGAGTAAGATTATATATTATATTATATAATATAATTTTATATTATATATTATATAATATAAGATTATATTATATATATAAGATTAAGATTATATATAAGATTAAGAACCATATAAAATTCAAGCCTCTATTCTACTATGGCCAATAAAATGTACACGAAATACTTGCCTTTTCTTCCCAGAACTGCACAAAGAAATTGAGAAGGAAACCAAAGGAAACAGAAGCAGGAACAAAATGAGCTCACCAGATAGGGAAGAAAAAAGAAAACTGACAAGCAAGGCACATATGGCCAGAAGGGGAAGAAACAATACAGACATAAGGAAAATGAGATGTGCAAAAAGTGGATTGGATTATTATGTAATTTTGTAAAAAGCCTTAATTCACATATTCCTTGATTCTAAAGATTGGGGATTCTCAGATCTAATTCTATATCATCATATAAGTGGGATGAAATAGTAATAAGTGGCATTTGGGCAATGTTTATGGTAGATTGAATTAGAAATTTCTCAGTTTAACTGTAATTTTTGAGAATCAGTGTTGTACAACGGAAAACTGACCTATCAGGAAAAACTGAGTTCAAGTCCTGCCCAAACACTTCTCACTGCCCTCAAAGAGCAGGTGCCTTATGAATCAGTAGAGACAGTTTCCTTACCAAGAGTCTCAGACATAAATGCAATCACAGATCAGGTCCAAAAAAATAAAAAAAGATTTACAACTTTGGAAAGTATTAATTACCTTAACATTTATAACTAGCACAAACTATATTATACAGACTATTTATAACTAGCACAGACCAGTCTATCAGCTTCAGGAAAATTTGGAATCTATCTTTCCAGTTTAACTTTGACAACGACACCTCTCAGAAGGGAATATCAAATCATGGTAGAATTTAACCTTAACACAAACAACAGGATTGCCTTTGTCAATACACTATTATGAAACATATCAGGTATAGACAATATTTATGTGTTTTAAGTAGTTCCCTATCCCTCTCTCAAATTGTTCATCTTAACAGGGAGAATATTAGGATGTGAGAGAACAAGAAATTTATTTTCACCATTTAAACATTTTTGCCAACATTCTGCAAATCTTTAAAACAGAGGAGCATTATTCTTGATGCATGTATCAGTATAAACTTTATGGACAGGCATAACTGATCATATCTTTTTTATGTATTCCAAACAAAGCCTGAATGTTTACTATAAGAATCCACTCTCATTCTTTTATTAGTGTGCCCACATTTACTGTTCATTTTAGGAAAACTGACTTAAAATTTAAAATTGCACTAAGACTGGGAGATAATTGATAATACAGTAGATAAAGTGTTGGACCTGAAGTCAGGAAAACTAAATTTGACCTCATACATTAGCTCTGTGATCCTTGGCAACTCACTTGTCTAAGTTTGTCTCAAAGTTTTCTCAACTGTAAAATGGGGATACTAATATGACCTACCTCAAAGGGTGATTGTAAGAATCAGAGGCATTTGTAAAAAGTGCTCAGTACAGTGCCAGACACTGAATGCGTGTTATTTAAATGCTTATTTCCTTCTCTTCTCTTTTATATCATGACACATGAATCACATTAAGGTCTGTAAAGTGCTCTATATATATTATCTCATTTGTTCCTCTTAACAACCTGAGGAAGTTGCCACTATTAGATTCATTTTACAGATTAGGAAACTGAGGCAAGAGGGGCTAAGTTATTTGCTGTGTGTAATACAACTAGTGAATAAATCCTGAAGCAGAATTCAAACCAACTATACTACAACTATATACACTACACAACTACATACAACTACACACTATATCAAGCAGCCAATCAATCAAATCAAGAGAAATCTATACTTTCAAAAAAGGGACACCTATTACACAAATGTAATAAATTGACAAAATAAAATAATTTCAAACAGCAATGTTTTTATGAGATGTGCATTTGTTCCTAAAGATCTAATGAAATAAAAATAATTTAATGGTTTTGACATTTAGTGTTTTAAATGGTTCATTTAGTGCAACAGGTTTCAAATGGAAATGATTAGTGTGGTAACAAACTAAGCAACAGAAGTTAGCCAATCCATAAGGATTTAAATACCTACTGTAGGTGGCAAGGATGAGACAATTCCTATTTTTGAGGAGTTTACAATTTAATCATTTCCTGGATACCCAATAGCTCTATTAGGTTGTTTTTTTAAAACAACCTTACTTTCACTACATGTGGACCTCAATTTCTTTTACTTTGATACATGACTCAGATCTCTATGTCCAGCTCTCTTTTTATTAGACCCAGTCCTTGATCACCAACTTCCTTTTAGACATTTCCAATTGGATAACCTGATATTCTATCTCCATAAGATCTCTCCCATTCAGATCCCATCTCTATTATATAACTACCACAGAAATTCAGGCCCTCTTCATATCTTGCTTGGACTTCTGCAATGAGTTTCCTTACTGATTACTTTATTTCAAGTTTCTCCTCAACTCATCTCCACACAGCTGCCAAAGTTAGTTCTTTAAAATGCAGGTGTGACTATGGTCTTTTACGCAAACACGGTTTGTTGCTATTGTTTACAATACCCAATATCAACTCTTCTGGCTTTTAAAACTCTTTGCAATCTGGTCCCAATCTACCTTTCCAGGTTCATCATACATTATTGCCCTTGAAGTACTATCATATTAGCCTTCTTACTAGTTCTCATGAATGACATTCCCATCTCTCTGTCTTTGCACAGGCTGTTTCCCAGATATGTACAGTTCTCCCTTCATATTAATACCTCTTAGGATTTATTTTTCTTCAAGAATCAACTTAAGCACCTCATTCTACTTGAAACATTTTCTTTTCTCCCAGTTCCTAGTATCTTTCCTCTTAAAATTCCTTGGTACACATGCTGCATTTATTTATTTATATATAAGTTGTCTCTCTCAATAAAATATATGCTCCTTAAGGAGGGATTGCTTAATTTTTTATTTAGTTTACCTAGTGCCTAGCACAGTGGCATGTAGTAGATATTTTGAAAATATCTACTAATTCATTTCTTTGTAAAATGAGAACCATAGAGAAATGTTTGTCAAAGATCCTAGGCCTTTTATTACAGGAATATTTGAGAAAACAAAATGTTTTAAATACTTCATTTCAGAATAATCACAGGTCTTTCATTCTTCCTTAAGTCAATTATTCCCCTGGCACTATGGGCAGCCCAATAAAATATATCACTACTTTTTAGGATTCAGTTAATCATTTTAACTCTCAATCAATAAAAGCTGGGTTCAATATGTCATTTCTGTATTTTATTTCTGCCACTCCAATGCTGGAAGCAAAGATAGAACACTAAATACAAGTTCTCCTTCTTTCAAATTCCCACATATGCTTGTCATCACCTATTTTCTTTTATTCTATTTTATCTAATCTAATTGAACAGTTGCATCAGTTTTCATGCTTCAAACTAAATGTAATGCTTCAGGTGTTATCACTTAAATGTGGAAGAGAATTTCTGGCACAAACCATTAAAGCACTTGAAATGCTGTCTCTTCTGCTGCCACTTCCTATACCTTTTCTGTCCTAAGAAAAGAAGAAATAATGGCACTGATCCATAACACTTCACTTCCTTCTGTACTCTCAGGAAGGGTATAAGTAACATCCAGATAAAAGAAATAGCACTTCCTCCAAGATTATATCAAGGACAATAATATTCATCCATCTGGGATGTGATCTCTAAAATTTCATTTCAATTGTAAATTATAGAAGCAGGCTATATATTAAGAATCAGAAAATGTAGTCCCAATTCTACCATTACATGATAACAAATTATCATAATTTCACATTTTTATGGCACTTATTTACAAAACTATGTAAGTACATATGCAGTACATATCTACTACAAGTTTTTTTTTTCCTTAATTATAAAAATTTTAACTTGACCCTATTTTACTCAAATGGTGGGATTTCTACCAATGCCAGAAGGAACAAAGTGTGTTAGGAAAAGATTACTTTTAAAAATTAATATCATATTTACTCCTCTAATGAAATACTCTTGTGTAGCTAGTTTCATATCCCCAAATTTTAATGATTTGAAATACCAAAATCCTAATAATTTGAATGTGGATGCCCACAAATACCCTAATGAGCTACTCCCTTCAATAAACATACTTTAAAACAACCTACTTTTTAATCACAGCAACCTCAATCAAAAACTCAAAGCTCAATCATATCAATCATGTTCTCTTTATGTTTGAACAATATATTATCACACATCATTATCTTAATGAAAAAAATAATTGGTTCCTAAGATTAGGCCAATAAATGAAAGTAAAAAGTAAAGTAAAAAATAAAAAAATAAACTGCTAATAAAGTATCTTATATGAACTTGCTAACTAGAACAATTTAAAACACTATGTAAGATTCTAAAGTTGTACCAGGTAAAGAAAAGTTCAAAAATATATACTTTTAAATATATACTTTTAAAGCTGGGACCTTCTTGTAGTGAATCTCCTTTTACAGGTAAAAGGCTCAAAGGAGCTAAATGACTTTTCTAAGGTCACATATTCCCTCACCCAATGGTGGTTCCAATATACCACACTGCCTCACAAAGTAGAGTGTCTAGGATGTATATTTTTCAGAAAAACTACTCTACTTCTGTTCCCTTTCCAACCCATTATAATCCTAGACTTCTGCTTTTATGATTTCTAACACAGAATGTGGAAAAATCATGTTCTCCAGACCTATAACCTGCAAGGGTTATTTAAAATCACCAAGGATTTAAAAGCAATCCTTATATTATATAAACAAAAAGTGACTAATTTCCTAGCTGTGTGATTTTGCACATGTCACCTTTTTCTCTCAATGGTCCAGGAATCTTAAAGGATTTAAATTATAGAGAGTATGATTAGTAAAGAAATTCCCTTAACCAATGAAATTCTCTATCAAGGATCTCTCCTTCCTCCCCCAGATTTCAAATTTTAAAATTTAATGGAATCAAAGTGATAGCCAGTACAAATTACCCTCATCAACACTGATTTGTTGAATGATCACTGGATATATAAAGTTTCTTTTGAAGATTTTACCTACTCATTAAATTTTATAAATTCAGATTCATCATCTAGAAGATTAATTTAAATGACAGAAAAAAGCACTTATTTTTCTTGCTTTTGAAACCAATACTTCGTGATCTTATAGCATATCAATTTATCTTGATTTTTTTTAATTTTTAAATTTTATTTGCTTCTCCCTCCTCCCTTCAGCCCCTTCCTCAAAAATTATCAATGCTAGTTTTGGAACTCTCTTCCGAAATCAGATCTCTTTACACGCCAAAATTTAAAGAAAACGATTCGTTTTATTAAAACTGTCATTTTAAGACAGTTAGTTGCCTTTTCCAAGAAGAAACTGTTTTGCTATTTTCGTCTACAAGGATGTTTAGAACTATATAATGAGCCTATTTTACAAGGCCTTATTCACACCGTGAATGAATAACCAATGCTGAATGTTCTCAATGAGGTTATGTACAGAAATGGCAAGTAAATATAATATAGGAATATCTATTAAGAGGAAAAAAAAGGCCCAACCCACACAGCCTCATAAACAAGCTGTGAACGGCTGTCGCATAAAGTTGAGGAAGAGTAACTGGTACCCTTCAGCTCTTTCGCTCCAAGTACCTAAAATAAAAACCTGACCCCCAAACGCCGCCACAACAGAGGGAGACAAGTCCTCCCCGCTCTCCAAGGCCCTCAAGCCGTTCAGCAGAGATGGGACAGTTCCCCCTTGACAGCTCCTTTGTTTTGCTAGGCTCCCCCTCTCCTCCCTCCCCTTCCCTCCCCCTCGTGATGCTGCTGACCTACATGGGAGCTAGCTCTGCATCAAGCAGGAGAGCAGCCCCAGAAGCCGCCACTTTTTCCTCCCCGCACCCCAAGCCCGGAGTCTGCAAGCTCCTCCCAATGGGCGCGGGAGTCAGGAGAAGGGCAAACAGAAGCCTCAAAGGAGGAGGAGGGGTGGCAGAACCAAGTCGCCCCCGTACACTGTCCAGCCCCCCAAGACCTCGAATAAGGGTTTTGTGATCCCCAAATCCTCTCTTCTAGTGGGTCTCAGGCTGCGCCCGGAATGGGGACCGCGGTCGCCGAGGAGGGCGAATGCGGGGTGGGGGACGATTACCTGCGCTCGGGGGCGGCTCCCCGGCGTCGCCCAGCCCGGGGGCCAGGGTGACCGTGCCATCCCTCCAGACGTGGATTTGCGCGGGCGCCTCCACTCGGCGGCGGGGCGTGCGGCGGGGGCGACCGCGCGGGTCTCCGGCGGCGGCCCTCAGGGAGCCGCAGCACTGGTAGCACACGGCCCACGCCTGCTCCTCATTGATGGGCTGATTGTAGAGGCGCAGAATCTCCTCCAGACTCAGCGAGTCCCGCGGACCCCCGCCATCCAGACCGGCCTCCGCCCCCGGGCCCGAGGCCGAGGAGCCCGACCCCCGGCGCTCGCCGCTTCCCCCGGGGACAGCCGCGGCAGCTCCGGACTGAGCCATCCTTCCCGCAGCCGCCTCGTCCGTCTCCTCCCTCGTCGGCTTCGCCTCAGCCCAGGAGCATCTTCTTCTCCGCCCGCCGCCGCCTCCCCATCCCCGGAACCGCCGCGCCGCTCCGCAACTCGAGCGCTTCGGGAGCTGCGCGCGCCGCCCGCCCAGACCGAACGAGATGTGAGGAGAGACTCGGAGCCCAGATCCCAGCGAGCGCGAGAGGAGGGGGCGGCGGGGGAGGGGAGACCCAGGAAAGAGACCCGGAGGATGCAGTCCCAGCCCGCCGCCGACTCCGCGCCTATAGACCAGCGCCTCCGCAGCCCCAGAGCCAGCTCATAGCAACGCAATGGCGTCCGTCCCACCCAGCCTTCCCAACAGCCCCGCCCCGCCCCGCCCCCCGGCTCCGAGCTCCGGGGGCTCGGAAGCAGCTGCGGCGGAGGTTACCGCCCAGAGTCTTCATTTGCATCACCACCGCGCCGCCTGCGGGAGGGAGCTGCCACCGGCCGGGGCAGGAAAGCACCGGTCCGTCCCAGAAAAAGAGGCCACGGAGAGACGTGTGTCAGCGCTGTGTGTGTGTTCTACGAACGACAAGGTCACTGTGGTGCACGAGGCCTAAAAGCGCAAGGCTTCCGCGACTGAGGAGAACCGCGTCTCCGCAGGCTTCGTCCCCGGCTGCCCGGCTCTGCCAAACGTGGGTTGTGCCCGCTGCCCACACCGCTGGGCCCGGCGCGCAACAACCGATCAAGTTAGCCTTAGACTCTGGACTCGGCAGGACTGGGATTTCAATCCTACTTTGCACATATTTACTATGAGCCAAGACAGATCACTCTCCCATTGCGCCCAAACAACTCCCTAGTCAGTCGATGATCATTTTATTAAATTCATATTCTGTGCCAGGAATTGTGCTAAATGCCGGGAGCGCAAAGAAAGGCCTGTAATCCCTGCTTTTAGGAAGCTCACCGCCTATGAGGGGAGACAGAATACCAACAACCACTTTTAAACGAAATGTTTACAGGATAAAGTAAAAATAAATAATAATGGGAGGGCACTGGAGGAAGCAGTGAGTGATGTGTCCTGTGAGAGTAGTTTCCCTACCAAATACTCTACATAAATGAAATCACAAATAGTCACACACACACACACACACACACACACACACGCACACTAAACCTCCCCCAAAAAATGATTGTAAAATTATGAAGTTAGGACATTTTGAAATAGTATACAGCTATACTCAAATGGAGACTCTCACAAGACTGAAGGTCTTTGCTCTCCTCTAGGTTGGCGTCATTTTCAACTCATGTTCAAGCTTTGTCTGTGACAACTAGATGCTGATCCTCACTCACATCAAGATAATGTCTTCGGTAACAAAATTTGGGAGTATAGTCATCATCACAGCCCAATTAACCCAGCCCATTCATGTGATAAGAACGAATGATACCACAGTCTAAAAAGTTAAGTGGTGAATGGAGGATAATTAGCCACAGGGTGGGACAAATAAATATTCCAAAGCACCGAGAGCCAATATCATAAACCTATAAATATAATCCCGACATTACAGCAGTATTCTTGTGTAGAGCAAGGACGTGTGATAGTGTGTTTAACTGATAATATTCCTCCATGAGACTACCGGACTAATGCTGATTAAGAACTCTTACAGAAAGCTACTAAAGTAACTATTTGGGCAGAGATTATACAAGCAATATTAAATAGCACTTCTCTTTATGTCTGTCTTCTAATTCAGAGTTTTATGCAAGGGTAGAGAGCCTGTTTTTCCACTAAAGTTCTGCTCTCAGATCTTCTGGCATAAAGTTGTAACCCTGTTTTTGTTTTTTTTACCTAACCAGTCTCTACCGCCCTGGTAAGACTTGAGGCATGTATGTCTGTCATCTGAAATAAGAAAATAAGAAATAAGAAAAGGGCTTATCACCAGGGTGATGAATTATACAGCCATAGCAGCTTTTAAAAACTATCAACTAAGTCACAGGGTCTGAATAAATGTAGGTGCTTGAAGAAAGCAGTTTCAACCTACCCAAACCACCGAAATTATAAACCCTTAAAGTAGCTCGTAGCTACTGTAGCTTGTAGATAATTGTGCCTTAAATCATTATAATACAAAAGATTTGAGATTTATTTATTTATATTTTTTGGAGACTCACTGATCAATGAGAAAGAGAAGTTAATTGAGGATCACATAATTTCAATTTAACATTTATGGAAAACTATTATGTGGAAAGCATATATACATAGCTAAGGACCTGATATCTTCTTTCAAAAGTAGTTTGCAATTTGGTAACATAAGAGGACAGAGGAAAATAATTATACATCCTAAAAGATTGTATTAAATGTCATAGGAGATATAAAAACCACTATGGAAATAGAGGAGAGATTCTTTCCAAAGGGAAGAATCAAAAAAGTGTCTTTTGTTGTTATTTCATAATGACCCTATTTGGGTTTGTTTGTTTTTTTTAAAGATGCTAATGGTCTAAATTTTGGTAAATCACTTAACCTCAGTATTGTCAAATAAATCTCTAAGACTATCATTATCAATTGCAGAGATATTGCTCCCCTGCATTGGGTACAGATTTACACTCACCTGGTGTTTCCTATACCCACAAAATCACAAATCCTGACCCCCTCCCCCAAAAAAATCTCACTGCCACCGAAGAACCCATCAAGTGTTTGAACTGTCATATACCCTGCTTTTTCATATTGAGTTCATAACTTACTAATATTCCCAGATAATATATAAATTGCAGCTTTAATTATGCCTCTTTCATCCTGTATTTCTGAATCTTAATTATTGTACCTCCCTATTTATTTTCATCTTATTCAATTCAATCAGTCATATAACTTATTAAGATCTTGGACTCTGACTTTATTATTCAGTGTTTTAGCTAGTCTTCCTAGCCTTGGTCACTTGCAAATTTAATGTATATTATATATTTGCTTTATCCAAATCATTAGTAAAATTGTTAAATAGCACAGATACCATTGCACTGGCAATAGATAAGTTACTTCTTTGCTTAGCTGGGTTAATTGTCTTTGGAGCTGGTTCATAAGCAAGCCCTATTCTATTACCTCAGTGGCTTTTTACTAGACTAAACAGCCACTATTATGGGCTCCTGTTTTGATAAGAGGATTACTATAGTGACTGAGATGGACCATTCAATATTACTAATTACCTGTATGTTCCCCTCTTAGAACACTCATTTGCCTATAATCAGGAAAAAATTTGATACAAAAAGAGACAATAGAGCAGGAGCAGAGCCAAGATGATAGATGAGAGACAACACAACTGAACTCTCTCCACATCAATTCCATAAACCAAATTTTGGAGTAATTGAATGAACCAACAAAAGATCAGTATCAGATATTGTTCTAGCCTAAGAAAATTAGAAAGGCAATAGGTGACATTTATGAGACCAAGGGTGGAAACCTGTTCAGAGCCCACACACAACTGCCCCAACAGCTTCAGAAGCTCTCAGTCCAGAGACAGCTGATCAGATAGCTGGTCAGAAAGAGATTACCTGGGACCTTTGCTGACACTGGATATAATTGACACTGATTAGCATCTTTATTGCTCATACACAGTTCTGGGTTGCAGTTCCAGGACAGGGAGGAACACTGGTGACCATTCACAGGGGAGCAAGGGACCTGGTTGCAGTTCCAAAACAAAGAGAATACTAGCACTTGTGGACACCCTTCCTGGGCAAAGAGTAGAGTATAGATGAGGAGATCAGTGACTATACTTCTCTTTAAATCATACCATCTTGGGAAACACCAAAATGTTTTAAACCCCCAAGCTAGCTCTCAAAATAGCAGCCAAAAAAAAAAAAAAAAACCAGCCGAAAGCTTAGCACAGTGCATTCTCACCCTCAAGGTGAGTAGAACTCAACTTTAATATAAAGTTTAAAGTCAAGAAATAGACTGGAAAAAATGAGCAAATAGAAAAAAATAATAATAATTTGACCATAAAAAGCTACTATGGTGGTGGGAAAGACCAAGATGTGAATTCAGAAGAAAACAAAAATGCAAAAACAGTTACAAGCAAATCCTTAAAGACAATGCTAACTGGGGTTGCTGGCTAGATGGTGTAGTAGATAAAGTATCAGCCCTGAAGTCAGCAGGACCTGGCTGTGTGACTCCGGGCAACTCATTTAACCCAATTGCCTTAACAACAAAAAAAGAGAAAAAAAGAAAAATGCTAACTGGACTCAAGATCAACAAGAATTCCTGGAACAGTCAAAAAAAGAGATGAGTAGTAAAGGAAAAATTGGGAAAAGAAATGAGGGTATGCAAGAAAATTTTGAAAAGAGAATTAGCTTTGTAAAAGAAGTACACATAAAAACTGAAGAAAATAGCATCTTAGAAAACAATTGGTCTAATACTAAAAAAAATTTTTTTTAAATAGCATAAAAATTCTTGGAAGAACTCTCTAAAAATTAGAATTGGGTGAGATTCCATGAGTCATCAAGAAACAATAAAACAAAGTCAAAAAGTGAAAAAAATTAGAAGAAAATGGAAAATAGATTTAAGAGAAGTAATTTAAGAATCATTGGACTACATGAAAACCATTATGAAAGAAAGAACCTAGACATCATATTTCAAAAATAATCAATGAAAACTGTCCCAAATCTTAGATCCAGAGAGCACAATAGAAATTGAAAGAATCTACCATTTACCTCCTGAAAAGATCTTAAAATGAAAACTGCCAGGAATATTACTGCTAAATTCCAGAACTCCCAAGTGAATGAGAAAATACTTGAAACATCCAGAGAGAAACAATTCAAAAATTGTGGAGTCACAGTTAGGATCACACAAGATCTAACAGCTTTCATGTTAAAAGACCAGAGAGCTTGGAATGTGATATTCCAGAAAGGAAAGGAGCTAGAATTGCAACCAATAATCTACAGAAAATCTGAATACAATATTTTAGTGGGGGAAAAATAGATATTTAATGAAATGGAGGGTTTTATAGCATTCCCGATGAATGCTTAAATTCCAAAGCTGAATAGAAAATTTGACATTCATATATAAGATTTAAGAGAAGCGTAAGAAATGACTAGCAGGATGAATACAGAGAGGCTTGGACAGACTTACATGAACTGATGCTGAGTGAAATTAATAGAATTAATAGAATGCTGTATGAAGATGTATTCTGATGGAAGTGGATATCTTCAACATAAAGAAGATCCAACTCAGTTGATCAATGATGGACAGAAACAACTACACCCAGAGAAGGAACACTGGGAAGTGAATCTAAATTGTTAGCACTACTGTCTATCTACCCAGGTTACTAACACCTTCGGAATCTAATACTTAACGTGCAACAAGAAAATTGGATTTACACACATATATTGTATCTAGGTTATACTGTAACACATGTAAAATGTATGGGATTGCCTGTCATCTAGGGGAGAGAGTAGAGGGAGGGAGGGGAAAATTTGGAAAAATGAATACAAGGGATAATGTCATAAAAAAATTACTCATGCATATATACTGTCAAAAAATTTTTATAATTATACAATTTTTTAAAATAATAAAAATAAATAAATAAATAAAAGATTTAAGAGAAGCACAAAAAGATAAATATGAACAAGTAAGCATAAAGAACTGGATGGAGTCAGATTGTTTACATTTTTATATGGGAAGATGGTACATATAGCACCTAAGAACTGTCATTTTTAGGGCAAAAAAGTTTACATAGACAGAGGGATATGAGCTAATCATGTTGAAATGATCTTAAAAATAAATGAAGGGATGAGAAAGATAGATGTGCTGGGAGAAGGGGGAAGGAAGAGATAGAATGAGGAAATTTTTCTAACATAAAATAGTCATAAAAAGAAGAGCTTTTACAGTGAATGGGAAAATGAGGATAGTGGACAATGATTAAACCTTACTCTCATTATAATTGGTTTTTATACCAAGTTTTTCTGATAAAGGCTTCATTTCTTAAGTATGTAGGGAATTGCCACAAATTTACAAAAATAAGAGCCATTCCCCAATTGACAAAATGGTCAAAAGCTATGAATAGACAGTTTTCAATAAAGCAACTTATGGTCATAAGAAAACAATGCTCTAAATCACTATTGATTAAAGAAAGGCAAATGAAAACTCTAAGGTGCCACCTTATACCTATCAGAAATGACAAATGTTAGGAAGGATGAGGAAAAATAAACTTTTTTAAAAATAATAGCTTTTTATTTTCAAAATATAGGTAAAGATAGTTTTCAATATTCATCCTTGCAAAACTGTGTTACAAATTTTTTCTTCCTCCTTACCTCCCACCCCTTCCCTAGACAGCAAGTAATCTATGTTAAACATGTGTAATTCTTCTACATGTTTTTACAATCATGCTGCACAAGAAAAATCTGATCAAAAAAGGAAAAAAATTATAAAGAAAACAAAAAGCAAGTAAACAACAACAAAAGAGGTGCAAAAACTATTTTAATTCAGTCTACAGTCTTCTTTCTGGATGGCTCTCTCTATCACAAATCCATTAGAACTGGCCTGAATCATCTCATTGTTGAAAAGAGCCATGAACATCAGAATTGATCATTCACATAATCTTGTTGTTGCTGTGTAAGATGTTCTCTTGGTTCTGCTAATTTCACTTATCATCAGTTCATGTAAGTCTCTCCAGGCCTTTCTGAAATCATCATGCTGGTTGTTTCTTTTAGAACAAAATAATATGATATTCCTTAACACATAACATACCATAACTTATTCAGCCATTCTCCAACTGATGAGCATCCACTTAGTTTCCAATTCCTTGCCATTATAAAAAGGGCTACTCCAAACATATTTATACATGTAGGTCCTTTTACTTTTTTATGATCTCTTTGGGACACAAGTCCAGTGGAGATCAAAGGGCACAAACAGTTATTGATAGTTCCTGTGTGAATCAGACAGAGCGGTGAGTGACCACCATATAATTAAAAAAAGCTGGAGATATCTCTAAGAGCAAAATGAAGGTTTATTATAAGTTCTAGGGAGAAGAGGGCAGTCACTCCACTCAAACAAGCAAGAGACCCATTGGCTGAAGGTCTTACATTCTAAATGTGGGAACTACCTTAAGAAACTGAACTTTGGTCAATAAGAGCATAGCTACCATATTTAGTTTAGGTTGAGGTAGGAAGGGAATGATGTCATTAAAGAATAGCAAGAAGGGGAAGTAGGTATGTTCTAATGTGTGTTGTTGGTTTAGGTCTATACCAACTCTGGGGCTGATGAAACCTTACTTGATTTTCACAACTGTCTTGAAAGATCTCATTCCATCTAGTTCAGTCTTCCCCACCTCGCCCCTCCCCCCACTCCAGCTGATTTGTCCACTGAGATCTCCTCAAATTTTTGTAACATAATTTCACATTCCTTACTTAATTCCTCATCTCCTTCTGGCTCCCACCTTTGTCCTTTTAATACCATCAATCTAACAGACCTTTCCTTCAGCTTTCCCTTCTAACCTAATCATTCTAGATAATGAGTTTTGGACTGTTCTAGCTACCAATTGGATTAAACAAGGTATGCAAGTAGGGAGTAATATAACACTACTAAGTGCTATAAGGCCAAGCCAAAGAAGTTGCTTCCACAAGCTTCCCCCAAACCAGGACCACCAGGAAGTATTGAATGGTGAGGTCCAGGTCTGTACAGGAACATGAGCAAGTTTTCTAATATTCTTAGTGATTTCTTTCACTAGATTCCCATTGTCATCAATCCTTATACAACATGTTGATAAATTTAGTTTTACACAAGCCATCCTTCCCCCCTCTCTACCCTCCCCAGACTTCTTTGGCCAATAAATAGTCCAGCACAAGTCTATACTGTAATACAGCCTTTTGCTGCCAAAAGATCTAACGCCTTAACCATCTGATTGGTGATCATCTCTACAATTGCTTGAAGTTTAATTATCCTGTTCAAAATATATATTGGAATTCTATATCCCTAACTTCCATCTTGAGCCCAGATGTCTGGTCCATGTTCTTTAATTATTCTTTCTGGGGGCCAGGTGTCCCTTCAATCATTTGCATCTCCAGTCTGGGTAATGGGGGTATCTAAATTCTGTTTCCCTCTTCCAGATCATACATCATATAGCTGAATCCCTAAATATTTATCTGCCTGTTCAGGAAGAAAGAAAAATGTTGGCCTAATTAATCCAATATAATACACCCCTGCCCAGTTAAGAGGTAGGTGGGTGTAGGCAGTTAAACCACAAATCCAATAGTGGCCCTTTAGAACAGGTTATTCTCCTGAGAATATGCTTGAGCTATTTCTTAGAAAGGGGTATATTGTTGATCTCTTGTCCCCAAGGGAATTCCTCCCACAAAGATGAAATATTGACATTTCCATAATCCTTGCTCCTTCTTTCAACTATAATTGGCAACTGGCCTTTGATCTATTAAATTAGAGGTACTCCAAAAGGTGGGGAACAAAGTTCCATGTGCCCCAGGTATCCCTGGGGTGACATTGTATCAACCTCTTTGATAACCATAACCACTGTATATGTCCCTTTTCCTCTATTTCTCTTTTATACAATTTAATACATTCCACTCTATTCTGTTATACTCTGTTATAGTAAACTGTTGATAGCAATGTCCTTTTATATGTCCCCTTTCCTCTTATTCTTCTTTATACTATTTAATACATTCCACTCTATTCTGTTATACTCTGTTATAGTAAACTGTTGATAGCAATGTCCTCATTCTCCTCTTGTTTCTGGGACAGCATCCAAGGTGTAACTTTTTCAATCCTTCCCACATTTCAGTTGGGGATTCCTATCCATGTCTCACCAATATTTAGACATTTTCATGCAAATTAGTTTTCCCTTTCCTCAAAAGAATCTCCTAATGTCCATTTACATGTATTACTGTTACATTCCTAAGAGCCAGAATGTTTTTTAGTTCCTCTCTGACTAATGTATGGTGGGTCAGTCCTTTGCCTTCACTATTTACAAACCCTCTTTCTTCCCAAATTCTTCCAGATACGTGCGCCACACCCCAGGCATATTTTGAATCTGTATATATATTCCCATTCTAGTTTCTCAATAACTTCAATGCTTGGTTTAAGGCATATAATTCACAAATTTGAGCTGACCCGTTCTGCAGGTAAACTGCCTTTGGTAACAGTAGAAGTTTTATTTCCATCAACAATAGCAAATCCATTTTTTCTTTTTCTCATCTACCACCCTAGAAGAGCCATCTATAAACTCCCTCAGATTTTGAGAATTCTTGTAAATCCTCTCTTATTTTTTGTTTGATTATCAATTAATTCTAAATAGCAGTGCTCCTCTCTGGGAGATGGTCCTGGTTCAGGGGACAAAAAGGAGACAGGGTTAAGGTTAAGAACTTGAGTGATTACTAGATCATCCTTTTCTAATAGTATTGCCTAATATTTAAAAGTTCCAGAATCTGTAAGCCACCTTCCAGTGTTCTGTTTTAGTACTGTCCTTATTTGATGTGGGACATTATTATAAGACTGCCTCCCAAAGTGAGCTTCCTTTTCCTTTCTAGGGCTACCGGTAGCAGCTACTGATGGGGGTTGGGGTCCCTTTAAGCTAGGATCTTTTGATTCACAAACACTGGTCCCCCAGCCCCCACAGGATCTGAGCTAACTTGGATTTTCCCAACCCCCATGGCTGACCTTTAATTTACAAATCCTGGTTATCAGGCCTGTCCCAGCCCCCACCATATCTGAGCCTACTTGGAATATCACCCACAAGCCCTTTTAGGTATAAAAGAGCTAAACTGGAGCTCTCTCTTTGCAGGAGCCCTTCCCCCAAAACATGTAAGGGTTCCTGCCCGCCCAGTGACCACCTCTGGCCCTGGCATCTTTCTACCTTTAACTTTACTTCCAAATCCCTACAATAAACCTTGTTATCAATCTAGGTTTTCAAGCCCATAAATTCCTTTTACAGGGGACTCTGCGTCCTCACAATACTATCTTTGCACTGATCCAAAAGGGGTTCCCTCCTTCCCTAACTCTCATCATTATTGCTTATACATATCCAGGTCTGCCAACTTTTGGCTACAGGATCTAATACTTTAGAAAGGAAAGCTGCTGGTCTTCTCTTCCCTACCCTCTTATTAGAGCAAGGACTCCCAGAGTCACCCCTCCCATAACACTGACAAATAGGTGGAAAGGTTTTTCTGAGGGGCAGAGCCAATACAGGTGGTGAAATTAACACATATCTTAAGTCCTCAAACTTCTGATCACTTTTCTGATCCCACATGATAGAATTTTGGACTTTCCTCCAACAGGTATACAAGGGTATAGTGATAGCAATTTAACTCATGTCCAGCAATATCTTACTAACCTCAGAAATTTGCATAGCTCTGTCTTAGGTTTGGGTGTGTGTAATATTCCCTAGATTTTGGTAGGGTCCAATCTTTTGCTACCTTCACTGATCAAATGCCCTAAATATTTCACCTCCCTCTCCACAAACTGCAATTTCTCTTTTGATACTCTAAACTAATAGATCCGATGATATAACTACTAGTGTGTTCCTTTGTATCCCCCACTATTAATAGATCATCTACATACTGCAACACTCAAGTTCCCATTACTGAATGGAAGTCTCCTATGCAATTTTCAACTACTTGCCAAATACCAGGACTCAGTATAGCCTTGAGGTAAAACACACCACCTTAACTGCTGCTTTCTTCCAGTCTGGGTCTTCCCATTCAAAGGCAAAGTGGTTTCTACTATTCTCCTTTAAAAGGCAGCTCCAGAATGCATCCTTAAGGTCCAATACACTGAGCCATTTGGCAGAACTGGGAATCAGGCCCAGGATAGTATGTGGGTCTGGAATTCATTGACTAATGGATTTACAGGATGACTATGGCAGAGAACATAAACCTGAATGAGCAGAGATTAAAGATAAAAATACAAAAAATTTTGAAATTGGGATACAAAAATGATGTCTGAAGCTAACATACAGGCATATCTATCTCCCTTTGTTAAATTTAGACTCTGGGATATTTGAGCAGTGCTCAAATTTTGATCTGCCAAATGAAATAAATTTATAGTCAACAACAATAATTATTATAGAAGATTATTGCATCTCTTCATCTTTCAGGCAACTACATAACTATAAAAATATGGTTTCCTAAAAAAAATTTGTCAATTGATAAAAACCTATTATGTTCTAGGCATTGTGCTAAGTGATGGTAATATTATTATGATAAAGAAAGACAAGGAGTTTATAATCCAATAGGGGATGACAGCATACAAAAGGAAAGTGAAATGGGACAGGAAAAAGGAGAAAGAGGGAGGGGAAGGTATCTAGTGTAAGGCATGATAGAATCCAGTCCAAAAGAATGTGATTGAGTGGGAAATGAAGAAATAGCTGACCTGGAAATCCTCTTTAAGTGGAAGTTTGGGGAGGAGTTCTTTTTACTTCCGTCTTGCCCTTCAATCAAAGAGGCAGAAAGTACTGAAGGGATTCAATGAGATTTACATACCAGGCATAATGCAATCTAAAAGCATGAGTTTCCTGATGATAAGGTTTCCCTGAATCTTATGGTGTTTAGTTCAAAGGAATGTAGCTGAGTGAAAATGAAAAAAAAAAAAAAAAAAAAAAAAAAAAGAAAAGAAAAGAAAAAGGAAAGGCTGGGAGCCCTCTCTAGATGGAAACGCTGGGAAGAGTTCTTGGTTTGCCTTCCACCTCTCCAATCAGAGATTTGCAAGGTTCTCTTACCTTTTCATATTTTCATCAAAGATGCTCTCAATAAATCTACAAATCATTCTTAGAGATATTGTAGACAAAGTAGGCATATGGATCAGTAATTATCTTTTTGATCACTTTTTGCCCTTAATGAGTAACTCCCATTAATGTCCCTTTTCCTATATCACAATCAAATCTCAATATACTCCTGCCTTTCTATCTTCTTTGTCAAACTTCAGCTGCCACTCTAATGAGAAATACAAAAGAAACAAAAAGGGGAGTTGGAAATGAAAAAAGTGAGAGGCTCCCCGTGAAGAAATATTTCTTTCCTAAGTACTTTATAGATTAAGTAGGGGGCAGCTAGGTAGCACAGTGGATAGATTACCAGCTCTGAAGTCAGGAGGACCTGAATTCAAATTTGCCTCAGACACTTAATACTTCCTAATTGTGTGCCCCTAGGTAAGTCACTTAACCCCAAATGCATCAGCAAAAAAAAAAAAAAAAAAAAAAAAAAAAAAAAGATTAGGTAGAAATAGGGAATACTCAGAGACAAAAAGCAAGCCAGTCTAGCCCTGGAGTGTATTCTCATCAACGTTTAATTATCTTCCTAATGCGAAGGAAACAAGTTTTCTCCTATGAACAGAGAAATAAGAGACCCAATACAGAATCCCCTTAATTCTGAGAAACACAAAAAGGAAACATTCTCTGGCTCAAACTTGAATGGGCAGGCTGTATAGAAATTATACTGTTTCACATGATTAGGAAGACTCTCACCAGTGGGCACATAGAAGAAAGGAAGGAAGAAAGAAATGAAAAAAGGAAGGAAAGAACAAAGGAAAGAAGGGAGGGAGGAAGGGAGGAAGGGAAAAAGGGAAAGAGGAAGGAAGGAAGGGAAGGAGGGAGAAAAGGGAAAGGGAAAGAACATGTCCAAAAGAACAAAGATGAAATATGTTATTCATCTTCTTATAGAAAGATGATGAACTTAAAATGTAGATAGATATAGATACAGATATCTATATATAAGATCTTTGGACATGGATATATAGGAACTTGTTTTGCCAGACTATATATTAGAGATTTTCCTTCATTCCTTTCTTCTTCTCTCTCTCTCTCTTTCTTCCTCCCTTTCTCCTTCCTACTTCACTTCCTTCCTTCTTTTATTCTTCCCTCCCTCTCTTTCTCATTGCATTGTTCTAAATGTTCTAAAGCCTTTCAAAGTTATTTTCTCTAAAATGTTATCATTGTATAAATTGTTCTACTGCTCATTTTACATCATTTCATAGAGATCTTCAGCTTCCTAAGACAATGTCCATTTCATCACATCTTATGGCACATTAATATTACAGCACATTCACATAGTACAATTTGTTTAGCCCCAAGAGAAGACATCCCATTGCATACCCTAGCAATACCACCTACTAGGTCTGTATCCCAAAGAGATTTTTAAAAAGGGAAAAGGGGGACAGCTAGATGGCACAATGGATAGAACTGATTCAAGACAATTCTGAAGGACTTATGATTGAAAAAAATGTTATTTACCTCCAGAAAAAGAACTGATAGAATCTGAATCTAGATCAAATAATGTTTTTTTTTTTTTTTTTAATTTTTTGTCTGTCTTTTCTTTTGCAACATGGCTAATATGGAAATATGTTTTACATCATCACACATGTATAATCTATACCAAATTTCTTGTTTTCTCAATGAAAGGGTAAGGGGAAAAGAAGGAAAAAAATTGGAATTCAAAACTTAAAAAGCCCAAGTGTTAAAAATGTTTTTCACATGTAATTAGAAAAAATAAAATATAAAATTTTAATTAAAAAAAACCTCCCATCACCCAGCTAAGTTTAGCATCTTTTTCCATGGAAGAAGATGGTCATTCAATGAAATAGAGGAATTCTATATGTTTCTAAGAAAAAAACCAGACTTAAACAAAAAATTTGATCTATATCCACAAGACTGAAGAGAAACAGAAAAAAGTACACAGAACCCTTGAGAACTGTAACTCTGTTGTGGGTATATAAAAAGTACTCATGGATAATTTGATTTTACTGATATAAAAGAAAAAAAGGGGGTGTAGTAAAGGGAAGGAGGTCGTTTCGGAAAAAGGGGAAGGAATGATAAAAAGAGGGAAACTACATCCCAGGAAGAGGCATAGAAAATACACCATATCTGAGGGAATTTAGTAAGGGGGAGAATCATTGTGTGAATCTTACTCTCATCAGAAGAGGCTCAAAGAGTAAATAATTGACATATTTGTTTTTCAGAGACCTTTCTCTCACCTCATTAAAAGGGGGGAGAGGAAAAGGGAAAAGGAAAAGGAGAATAAGGGAAGGGATTTGGAGGGAGGGGGGAGGGATACTTTAAAAAGGGAGGGCAGCGTGTCACAAGGGGGGTCTGTAAATTAAATATCAGGGAGGGGGATCAGGGGGGTCAAGGGAAAAAGCATAATCTGGGGATAATAGGATGGCAGGAAATACAGATTTAGTAATTTTAACTGTAAATGTGAATGGGATGAACGCTCCCATCAAACGGAGACGGATAGCAGATTGGATCAAAAATCAGAACCCTACAATATATTGTCTGCAGGAAACACACTTAAAGCAGGGAGATACATACAGAGTAAAGGTAAAAGGTTGGAACAGAGCCTATTATGCTTCAGGTAAAGCCAAAAAAGCTGGGGAAGCTATCCTTATCTCAGATCAAGCAAAAGCAGAAGTTGATCTAGTTAAAAAAGATAAGGAAGGAAACTATATCCTGCTGAAAGGTAGCATAAATAACGAAGCCATATCAATACTAAACATATATGCACCAAGTGGTATAGCATCTAACTTTCTAAAGGAAAAGTTAAGAGAATTACAAGAAGAAATAGACAGTAAAACTATAATAGTGGGAGATCTCAACCTTGCACTCTCAGATTTAGACAAATTAAACCACAAAACAAATAAGAAAGAAATAAAAAAAGTAAATAGAACATTAGAAAAACTAGGTATGATAGACCTATGGAGAAAACTGAATGGCAATAGAAAGGAATATACTTTCTTCTCAGCAGTTCATGGATCCTATACAAAAATAGACCATATATTAGGACATGAAGATCTCAAAATTAAATGTAGGAAGGCAGAAATAATAAATGCCTTCTTCTCAGATCACAATGCAATAAAAGCTACATTCAGTAAAAAGTTAGGGGTAAATAGACCAAAAAGTAATTGGAAAATGAACAATCTCATCTTAAAGAATGACTGGGTGAAACAGCAAATTATAGAAACAATTAATAATTTCACCCAAGATAATGACAATGATGAGACATCATACCAAAATCTGTGGGATGCAGCTAAAGCAGTAATAAGGGGAAATTTTATATCTTTAGAGGCTTATTTGAAGAAAATAGAGAAAGAGAAAATTAACGAATTGGGCCTGCAACTTAAAAAGCTAGAAAAAGACCAAATTAAAAACCCCCAACCAAAAATTAAACTTGAAATACAAAAATTAAAAGGAGAAATCAATAATATTGAAAGTAAAAAAACTATTGAATTAATAAATAAAACCAAGAGTTGGTTTTATGAAAAAGCCAATAAAATAGATAAACCTTTGGTAAATTTGATCAGAAAAAAGAAAGAGGAAAATCAAATTGTTAGTCTTACAAATGAAAAGGGGGATCTTTCCACCAATGAAGAGGAAATTAGAGAAATAATAAGGAGTTACTTTGCCCAACTTTATGCCAATAAATTTGACAACTTAAGTGAAATGGATGACTTCCTCCAAAAATATAGGCTCCCTAGATTAACAGAGGAAGAAGTAAGTAGTCTAAATAGTCCCATCTCAGAAAAAGAAATAGACCAAGCTATTAACCAACTTCCTAAGAAAAAGTCCCCAGGACCAGATGGATTTACAGGTGAATTCTACCAAACATTTAAAGAACAATTAGCCCCAATGCTATATAAATTATTTGAAAAAATAGGGGATGAAGGAGTCCTACCAAACTCCTTTTATGACACAGACATTGTACTGATACCTAAACCAGGTCGATCGAAAACTGAGAAAGAAAATTATAGACCAATTTCCTTAATGAATATTGATGCTAAAATCTTAAATAAGATATTAGCAAAAAGACTTCAGAAAATCATCTCCAGGATAATACATTATGATCAAGTAGGATTTATTCCAGGAATGCAGGGCTGGTTTAATATTAGGAAAACTATTAATATATAATTGACCATATTAATAATCAAATTAATAAGAACCATATGATCATCTTAATAGATGCAGAAAAAGCATTTGACAAAATCCAACATCCATTCCTACTAAAAACTCTTGAGAGTATAGGAATAAATGGACTATTCCTTAGAATAATCAGGAGCATATATTTAAGACCGTCAGTAAGACGCTAGCCTAGGCAATAAGAGCCGAGAAAGAGATTCAAGGAATTAGAGTAGGAAATGAGGAAATCAAACTATCACTCTTTGCAGATGACCTGATGGTATACTTAGAGAACCCCAAAGACTCTGCTAAAAAGCTATTAGAAATAATTCAAAATTTCAGGAAAGTGGCAAGATACAAAATAAATCAACATAAATCCTCAGCATTTTTATATATCACTAACAAAATGCAACAGCAAGAGATACAAAGAGAAATTCCATTCCAAACAAATGTTGAGAGTATAAAGTATTTGGGAATCCATCTACCAAAGAATAGTCAGGATTTATATGAGAAAAATTACAAAACACTTGCCACAAAAATAAAGTCAGATTTAAATAATTGGAAAGACATTCAGTGCTCTTGGATAGGCCGAGCGAATATAATAAAGATGACAATACTCCCCAAACTAATCTATTTATTTAGTGCTATACCAATCAGACTCCCAAGAAACTATTTCAATGACCTAGAAAAAATAGCAACAAAATTCATATGGAAGAATAAAAGGTCGAGAATTGCAAGGGAACTAATGAAAAAAAACTCAGAGGAAGGTGGTCTAAGTGTACCTTATCTAAAGCTATATTATATAGCAGCAGTCACCAAAACCATTTGGTATTGGCTAAGAAATAGACCGGTAGATCAGTGGAACAGATTAGATACAAAGGACAAAAAAGGGTACATCTATAGCAATCTAATCTTTGACAAACCCAAAGATACCAACATTAGGGATAAAAATTCATTATTTGGAAAAAACTGTTGGGAAAACTGGAAATTAATATGGCAGAAATTAGATATGGATCCACACTTAACACCATATACCAAGATAGCTCAAAATGGGTCCATGATTTAGGCATAAAGAGTGAGATAATAAATAGATTAGAGGAACAGAGGATAATCTACCTCTCAGACTTGTGGAGGAGGAAGGAATTTATGACCAGAGGAGAACTAGAGAACATTATTGATCACAAAATAGAAGATTTTGATTACATCAAACTAAAAAGTTTCTGTACAAACAATACTAATGCAAACAAGATTAGAAGGGAAGTAACAAATTGGGAAAATATTTTTAAAAGCAAAGGTTCTGACAAAGGTCTGATTTCCAAAATATATAGAGAACTGACCCTAATTTATAAGAAACCGAACCATTCTCCAATTGATAAATGGTCAAAGGACATGAACAGACAATTCTCAGATGAAGAAATTGAAACTATATCCACTCATATGAAAGAGTGTTCCAAATCACTACTGATCAGAGAAATGCAAATTAAGACAACTCTGAGATACCACTACACACCTGTCAGATTGGCTAAGATGACAGGAACAAATAATGATGAATGTTGGAGAGGATGTGGGAAAACTGGGACACTGATACATTGTTGGTGGAGTTGTGAAAGAATCCAGCCATTCTGGAGAGCAATCTGGAACTATGCCCAAAAAGTTATCAAACTGCATACCCTTTGACCCAGCAGCGCTACTATTGGGCTTATATCCCAAAGAAATACTAAAGAGCAGAAAGAGACCTATATGTGCCAAAATGTTTGTGGAAGCTCTTTTTGTTGTAGCTAGAAACTGGAAGATGAATGGATGTCCATCAGTTGGAGAATGGTTGGGTAAATTATGGTATATGAAGGTTATGGAATATTATTGCTCTGTAAGAAATGACCAGCAGGAGGAATACAAAGAGGCTTGGAGAGACTTAAATCAACTGATGCTGAGTGAAATGAGCAGAACCAGAAGATCACTGTACACTTCAACAACAATACTGTATGAGGATGTATTCTGATGGAAGTGGAAATCTTCAACATAAAGAAGAGCCAACTCACTTCCAGTTGATCAATGATGGACAGAGGTAGCTACACCCAGAGAAGAAACACTGGGAAGTGAATGTAAATTGTTAGCACTACTGTCTGTCTGCCCAGGTTACATGTACCTTCGGAATCTAATGCTTATTGTGCAACAAGAAAATGATATTCACACACATGTATTGTACCTAGACTATATTGTAACACATGTAAAATGTATGGGATTGCCTCTCATCGGGGGGAGGGAATAGAGGGAGGGGGGGATAATTTGGAAAAATGAATACAAGGGATAATATTATAAAAAAATATATAATAAATTTAAAAAAAGAGTATCATCCAAAATCTACAAAAAAAAACAAACAAACAAAAAAAAACCTCCCATCATTTCACCAGAAGAACCATTAATTCAGTGAAAAAATGCATTTAATAAAATTATATTTTTTAAATGTCAGAAGACAAATTCTATATATAAATATCAGTACATCTTCTCTTTCATTACCATACTATCATTTATTGTCCTTCGATCTCAAAGAGGACCAAAAATGACATCACTATGTTAGAGTTGAGTTACAGTTTGTCCAACTAAGGCTGATCAGATCAATATGAGCTAGAATGCTCTGCCACAGGTTGGGCAAATGTAGTTCATATGACTATTTGGGGTGGCTTCTCTAACTTTGCATATCTCACATTTTTTCTAAGCTAATTCAATTCTGCTTTGCTAATGGAGAATAGCACTTCTTTGATAAAGGCCATGCCATTTTGGGCAGTCCTGTGCCAATGTTTCTCATGTCGTACGCTTGGTTCTAAAGTTCTTAAGAGAGACCTTGAGATGGTCCTTGTATCACTTTTTTTCTGATCACCTTGTGAGCACTTGCCCTGTGTGAGTTCTCCATAAATTTTTTTTTTTTTTTTTTTTTTTTTTTTTGCCAAATGTACATTTCCACAATGTGGCCAGCCCATTGGAATTGTGAGCTCTATAGTCAAGTCAGAATGCTTGGCAGTTTAGTTTGAGAAAGGACTTCAGTATCTTCTCTTGCCGGGTGATCTTCAGAATCTTTCTAAGAGAATTCCAATGGAAGTGATCCAGTGATCCTGGAATGACCCTTGCTTGTACACTGTCCAAGTTTCATGGGCATACACAATGAGGTCAGCACAACAGCTCTTAGACCTTCAGTTTGGAAGTCAGTCTATTACCTCTCCCCTCCTCTCCTCTCCTACACTTTCCTTCTGAGTCTCCCAAATACTGAGCTAGCTCTGGCAATGAATGAGCTCTGGCTCATTATCAATGTGGACATTGCCAAGATAAGAGAACTCATCCACTGTACTCACAACGTCACCATATGCTGTAACTAATACGGATGGTGTGGTGCTGGCTGATGGACCCATGTTTGCTTGCTGTTAATTGTTAGCCCACAATTAGCAAAAGCAGCAGAGAATTGATCTATACTTTGTTGCAACTCAGCTTTAGAGGGAAGCACAATCTGCAAACATAATAATCATGTACCAACAATCCCTCCAATTTAGTCTTGGCTTGTAGCCTTTTCAGTTGAAAAATTTGCCATCAGTGTGGTAGCTGACTTTGATTCCATGTTTGTCCTCATTGAAAGTATTTGGTAACATGGCTGAAAACATCATGCAAAAAGCATGGAGCAAGCACACAGCCTTGTTTCCCTCCACTGGTGACTGAGTACGCTTGAGAGCGCTGCCCATTGTCCAGAACCCAGGCAGGTGTGTCCTCATGAAACTGACTTACTATCAGTGGGAAAAGGGATATACATGCTGACCATATATGCCCAGTACAGAGGGCCAGGGAGATTCGTGCCTTCATACCCTAGTGCTACAAACATCTTCTTGGTATGAGCTACCAATATGTTTTTGGCTGCTGTCCACCAGCCTTAAAATTATGCCTCACATAAACAGAGAAAAAGAACTGAACATCTGAGCGGCTCACTTAGAAGCATCTCTGCTCTCTATTGGAGAGGATGACACTCTCTGCTACCATCTGCTGGTGTTTCAGCTTCTTCCCCAAAGGGGAAAAATAGCAAAAAGTAACAAACAATAAATTGTAGTTATCAGCTCTCATCAAGGGTCAGAGTCAGTTGTAATAAGGTAAGAGTAGTATCTCTCTCTACTGAGGCCTGGCAATACATTTCATACTAGAGTCTGACTATTATAGTGGGATCTCCCACTACTGACTTCTGAGCACTCTTCTACTGTGTATTCTATGGAGGCTGAGTCCTGCCATGTCTGTTACTGATGAGATTAGGGTTAGGGTGGTCAGAGAGTTAAATGATGAGGTTAGTGGCAGGTACTTAGTTCAGGGAACCAAATGAAGAGGTTTGGTTCCCCTAAATCCCCTTAGGATTCGGCACATGGCAGAGTTCTGGGAACCTCCTTCTGGTGATGCAGATGTCCTTCATAAAGGAATTTACGAATCCAAAAGCTAGACTGGTAAAAAAGAGGTTTATTGTTGGCACTGGGGAAGTCAGCCTTTGCTGTGCATGAATAGAAAGTCTGAATTCCTTAGATAAAGTTTCGAATAGAGAAATCCCGACAGCGAGATATAGTCTTGTTAAGGAAATAGGTGAGGAAGATAAAGAGAGGGTAACACTGAAAGAGAATATCATTTTAGCAGGCAGAGGTTACTGCTGTGCATGGCATGGCATGTTAAGTCTTCTGCAAGGACTGAGCCCCAAGTTGGATCATTTTATAAGCCTTGGCTACAAGCTAGGGGTTGCTCTTGATGGGGGCTGAGTTGGAATTGAATAGAATTGAATGAGTCTTTCTTTAATTCAATAGGGTTAGAATTCTCCAGCTCCTGACTCAACTAGCCCCACCTAGATAAACCACTTTATCTTGGCTCCCTGGGGCAGGTCTCACAGAGGAAGGGTTCAAGGAAAATTTCTTCTTGAAGAAGTTTTCAGAGAGTTTTGGGGTCCCTCCTTCAGTTTAAGGCTTCCCTCATCATTACCACTATTTTCCTGTGCTGGGGTTTGGTAGATACAGCTGGTATTGAGGACTGAGGACTGACCCTTCTGTCCTCTTCAAGTCAAATGGGATGCTTTGGGCACTTTTGTCCATATCCCTAATTCTAGAAAGGTCTCTGGACTACTGGAAAGGATCAGGCATTTTCTCTTCAAGTTTAATTCTTACTATATTTCCCCAAAGAGTCTCAATAAAGTCCATATAGCACAGCCCCTGCATTCTATATTAAAAGTCCCAATTAGTTAATTGAACATAATTATTAAATGAACCCCAAATTATCATCTTTATGGGGGTACTAGACCTACCATAGATGGTGAACCCAAAAATCATTATCAACTGAAAATACAAAAGTTAGCAAAATTCAGCTACAATAATTTGTAGCATTTATCATTATCTGGACATAGCTCTTAAAGTTGCAGGTCACATTCACATCTGTCTCTAGTTATGGAATATCCCCCAATGGCTACTCTTTACTTCCGTCTAGATAGACAAGCAACTTCTCAATGAGCTATTTAGAAGTACCTCCAGAAACAATGGAACTACAGAAAGCAAAATTAAGATTTCAGAACCTCTGAACATTTCGATTTTGCTTTCCTTTATTATTTCCCTTTCTCCTGTTTCAAGATGGGGATTCTAAGCTCAAGGAACAATGTTTAATCTTGTTATTACTAAATAATTACAAAACATTGAAGGACTTATTCAGGTTGGCCTGGTGGTATACAAAACAAAATGAAATACTTGTAAAATATTTAAGAGCTTATTTCTTTTTTTAAAGGAAGTTTGCTTAGTCATAGCATGAAAAGAATATTCAGCAAAACTACAACATGTATTCAGTTAAGTGGAACTTCCTTTCTCTACATTTGTCATATGGCATACTGATATGAAGCCTGAGGTAGGAGCTCCTGATTTCTGAAGGATTAGACTTTGACCCTAGGTCATCAGGAAGTACAAGGGATTAAACTACACTATTTGAATTGTAAATCCTTGAACAGCTTAAGTCTTGAGCATAGTTTCAGTGACTTTAAGGAAAAACTAACCTAACCTATGTGGAATAGATGTTCCTGGGATGCCCCATCCCTTTCCTAACTTCCCTATTTTTGTTCAGGGCCACCATTCTTCTAGTCACAAAAGTTCACAACCCAGGAATAATGTTTGACTTCACTCCCTTCCTTATTATCCAATCTAGCCAATTCTTATTGACACTATCTCCACAATATACAATTCCTTTTCTATCTATCCATCCAACAACTACTATAATCCAGGTCTTCATCAACCCTCACCAGTATTATTACATCAGCCTCCATTCAGCATCTAGTATTTCCCCTCTGCACACAACTGCGAATTGATTTTTCTAAAGTACGAATTATTGCTCAAAGAACTCCATTAGTTGCCCCATAACCACCCAATATAATGGAAATTCTATTTGCCATTTAAAATTCACAGTCTGCCTCTGGCCTATCTTTCTTTAAAAAAAAAAAATGGTATTATATTTTTTTCCCAACTACATTTCTTTTTTTTTCTATCTTTATTTTATTATAGATTTTTATTTACAAAATATATGCATGGGTAATTTTACAGCACAATTGCCAATCCTTTTGTTCCAATTTTTCCCCACCTTCTCCCCATCCCCCTCCCCTAGATGGCAGGTTGACCGATACATGTTACATATGCCCAACTACATTTAAAGACAATTTTTTAACATTCACTTTTTAATAAGATTTTGAGTTTCAAGTCTTTCTCCCTCCTCATTCCTTTCTTCTCCTCCCACCCCCAACACTATATATATTCCAATCTTTCCAAGATTACTGTACATCACTTCCCTTAACACATGCTACATTCCAGTCAAGTAGACTACTCTCTGCTCATCACATACAATATTCTACCTCATCTCCAGATCTCTAAACTTTCTCTAGTAGCACCTACCTCCCTTCAAGGGCAGTTCAACTGTTACCTCCTTTAAAAGTTTTCCCTTTTTTTACTCCTTCAGTATTTCCTGTCTCCCCCCAAACATTTTGGAATAGATATACATATGTATATTTTGTGTGTGTGTATTAGCCATCATATATGTATATGGGTACATATTTATAAATATTCAGTGATAGGGGTACTAATAAGTGAGGAATCAGGAAAGGAACTATCCTTTCCTCAAAATCTTTGAATATCCATGTGAGTATTGTGTGGTACGGAAATGGTGAAGGGTCACCATTTAATAAAAAAGCTGGAGAGAGCTCTAGAGAAAAGCAAAGTTTATTGTACATTCTCGCGAGAAGGGCGTCCCACTCTTCGAGTAGACTATCGAAGAGAGGAAGCGCCTCCTGTGGGCAGGACAGCACCTTTAATCCCTAACGCAAAACGCCCCCTCCCACCACTGACCCTCATCCTCATTGGCTGAGAGTCTTACATTCTAAACGCGAGATCTACCCATGAAATTGAACTTGACCAATAAGTACATAGTTGCCCATATTTGGATGAAATAGGGAGATGTCATAGGAGGGGAAGGCAATGCCCTTCAGAGTCCTTCAGGCCTACTGGAACTCTGAAGTAGATGAAGCCTTACTCGATTTTCACAACTGTCTTGAAAGATCTCACCTCATCTCATTCAGTATGTACACCTATATGTATATATATAAACATATATATAATCATTACTATTACTTCATTACCTCCCAAATCATTGTATATTAAATATGTATAAGCATATATTATATTGATATATATCAGAAGTTTGAACATGTTCCACATGTGTAATATACATATGTATGTATATACACATATATGTTCAGTAGTTTTATTTATGTAAATTCATGCATACATGACACTCAGTGATGAGATCACTAACAACAGGGGGAATCAGAAACTTATGTATGTCCATGTGTATTTGTACCTTGTGTATCCTTAATGTGTGGGACAGCAACGCAACCCCTAATTCAAAGTAACTACTCAGAGATTTCTCAAAGTGAAGATTAGGAGCTTCACTGGAATTTGAGAAGCAGGCAGTCCACTCAATGAGTTCTTCAGAGAGAGGAAGCCAGTTTTACAAGGGCTAAGAGGTAATTTAAATAATCAAAAACCACAGGAACCCATGACTCCCTCCCCTTATCTGGTTAATTTTCACTGCCTGCTCGGGTGGAAGTAGCAAAGGTTTGCTCAATTCTAGTCAAGTCAATATAGCTGACTTATTGCAGAAGTGTTTGCCTAAATTTACTGTGGTCAGCTTGTTACAATGTTTGCAAATGCTTGCTTGAGCTGAGATGAACATGCTATTGTAAAGTTTATACAAAGAATATCATTTTTTCCCAAACCCATCAGACCTTTGTAAACTAAAATTTAGATTATAGATTCAATCTACTTTAGTTAATGATTTTATGAGAAATCACATAATCTCTCAGGATAAGATTTATTTAGAGGTAAGTAATTGATTAAACCAGAAGGGTTAAAGGTTTCTAAAATAACTGAAGAAACTTGGTTTACCTCCAGCTTTCTCAATCAACAAATAGAGATTAGCCAGTTTGGAAGCTTTTGGAATATCTCCAGGCCATTAAATAATTACGTTCTTCTCTAAGCAGTTGAGTAAAGGTCAAGGGGTTACCCCTGCAATTTTCTGCTGGAAAAGTAAATCTTTGCTCTTCTTCCCAGAGCCTTAATGATTAAACAAATCCTTGGTGCTGAGTTTTGAAATGCCCAAAGCTATTTTGAGAAGTCCTCAAGTTTCCTATTTCACTCATTAACAGTATGTTAATCCAGTTAATTGTAAACTCCCTGAAGAAACTGTCTCACTTTTGTATTTGTATCTCTAATACCTAACATAAAACTTGTCACTTAGTAATTTCTTAATAAATACTTAATAGTTATTTGATTGAAAACATATCTCTTTATTTGAAAAGAGCTTTGGGAAAAACATAAAATGGTTTAGAGGAAAAAGTTTAGATCAGCATCTGTCATCCTGTACTATAATAAATTACAAATGGATAATCTAAATTATATTCCCCAAAAGAAGAAAATAGCTCATAGTAAGTTACCATAATTATGGATAGAGAAAAAAATCATACCTAGAAATGGTTTAGAAAAATTCATTAATGACAAAATGATATTTTCAATTATTAAATTTTGAAGATTTACACAAATAGCATCCATGCAGCTCAAATCCAAAAAAAAATACAGATTAATGCTAGTAAAAGTGATATCTAAAAGCTACAAGGAATCAACAAAAATCTTTATTACTGAGTCATTCTTAAAAAGTTAAATGGACAAAGAATTTGAACAGTTTTCAAAAAAAAAAAAAAAGGAATTTGAACAAAAATACAAATTATCAAAAACCACCTTTTAAAAAAAATGTGCAATCACTCTGAGATTCATACTCATCAAGCTAGCAAAAATGCAAAAAATAGGTGTTGGGGGAAAGATTTTTGGTTGAAAATTTGGACAGTAAATTTGTCCAACTAATTTGGAAGACAATTTGGATTTATTTTAAAAAAAAAATACAACTTCAAATTCTTTATGCTATTTATTCCACAGAGTATACAACCAAGATATATCCCAAGGAGATATAGACAGCAATAAGAGGCCAATATATAATAATAATTTTCATAGGAACATATTTTTGATAACCAAAAGCTAGAAACAACAACAAAAACCATAAGCATTGGGAAATGAATAAACAATTGTTATGTGAAGAGGAAAGGAAAAGCATTTATTTAGCACCTACATTTTGGCAGGCATTGTCTAAATCACTTTACAATTATTATCTGATGAGATCCTCTTAATAGCCCTGAAAGTAGGATATCAAGAGAGAGAAAATAAAACTGGCTAAGTAGATCTGAAACTCATTAGAAAAAAAAGTGATAATTAAATTAGTGATTTGATGAAATCACTAAGTGAAATAGTATAGACAAAGAAGAGAACAGAAAACAGGACAAAGCTTTTGGGAATACCCATAGTTAGAGGGTATAATCTATATTGAGATGTTCCAAAAGGAGATTGAGAAAGAGTAGCGTGCTGGGACCACAAGTGCTGTTCTCAGCTTAGTATTTGCAACTATCATCCTTATATAAAGGAGTGGAGGAGTCCTGGCAGAGAAGTAAAGTTTCTAGTAGAGAGATCCCCACAGAGAGGCATAAAATCTTGTTAGGGAAATAGGTGAGGATAAAGAGAAGGTAGTGTTGGAAGAGAATATCATCCCAGTGGGCAGAGGCTTGCTATGCCAAGGATGGCATGTTAGCTCCTCTGCAAGGAGAGGGTTTAAGATTGCCATTTTTATAATAGAAGTTTTTGGCTACAAGCTGGGGGATTACTCCATGGGGGCTGGGTTTTCAGTTTGAGCTGAATTGAATAGAAAATCTTCATTTGAATAGGGTGTTTCTCCAATTCAATAGGGTTGGTATCTCCAGTTCTGAACTGAACCAACCCCCTAGACAACAGAATGAAGCTGCTTGTCCTCAATGTGGGGTCCCCACAGTGGCAAGATCAAGGAGAATTTGTCCTTCAAGGAGTTTTTGAGTTTCCAGGTCCCTCAATCCCATCATCCAAGGGAACAACACTTGGGAAAAGGTTGCCTAAAAACTGCTTTTGAAAGCATCCCATTCCCTGCCTTATTAGTAGCTACAGCTACAAAAGATTCAAAGTAAAAAATTCTCACCACTCAGATCCTCGGTGCTGCCAAAGATTCAATGTCAGCAATGCATATGATTTTATCTAGAGAAATTATGCTATAGCATTCTAAGGACCACTGAACTCTTCCTATCAACTAAACACCTTAGTCCTCCTATACATATATTACATCCTCCCCTTAGAGGTTGAGCTCTTTAGGAGCAGGGACTGATTTTCTTTATGTTTGTAACTCCAATACATTCTATGTAGTTAGCAATTGCTTCCCCCTGCCCCCCCACTCATTCATTCAACAGTTCTGAGACCCAGTAAGAGATTGAAATCTGGGAAAATACCATAGTTTTAAATATCTCTCTAGTCCTTGGACATTCCTCTACTGTCTCTTTGCAATTTCACTCCAATAATAATACTCATAGATTAGCAATATAAATGATTACTAATATGAATCACAATTATCTCTTAAAAAGACATAATAAATGTTTAAACAGAGAAGTTTTAATAATTGAGATTAAAATTTTTCTCAGGGCTTGGAGAAAGCATTAAGCATTTGGCCACTATAAAATATAACCTTGCTTTGAGTATCTATACTCACTATAGAATCTGTATTTTATTATGATTCAGAGAAATGAACTTGAGGGTATTCATTTCTGTTCTTTATTGTTTGTCCTCCTCAATTTCAAAATTTGGGGATGAGGAGTTTGAATCATATAAACTTAGAGTCAGAATTGTAGGAAAGTCATATTATAAAACCCCTAAATAGCCAGGATGCCTGGGACTTGAGCCCTAGTGGGGTAAGAGACATAATCTCCCTACCCCTTGCACCTCCTCAATCTCCGTGCATATGGAAAGGGATTAGGTTCATTGCTCAGTTCTTTCCTCTTAGAACACAACCTCAGTACCAAAATCAGAAATTTCCCTATAGACTCCTTTCAGGTCCATAAAAAGATGGTTAAATGGGTTGACATCAGAAATTCTTCACTAATTACTACTGGATGGAATTGATATAAAAAATGCAAAAGGAATAAAATGTAAGAAGCATTACACCAAATATGGTAAGCATATGCAGAAAGGGCAAGCTAAAAAGGGAAACAAATGGGTAAGGTTTGTGCCATATATGCTACACTAACTTTATTTAGCTTGGCAACCTTTTAGAGTTATACTACTATTTCACTTTGAAGGAATGGAGAATATAAGGCAAAGCCTTTGCATTGTTGAGCAACCCCCCCCCCCCTTCCTTGCCATCAGGACTGGAAACTGAGTTTTAAAAAAGAACCCAGGAAAAACCTTGAAGCTCTGGCCACCTTTACATACCATTGTGTCATAAACTTCAGGAGCATAATCTCCATCCTTGCTAAGATAAATCCCCCTCTGTTTGAGTATTGCTCCTCACCTCAATGTCTCCTGCCCTCCACCTTCTTACCTTGACCCTATCCTGTGAGGACTAAGTTATGATTCTTTCATGGAATTATGGCTTGTCTGTTCTCCCAGTGTTCTCACCCCCTTTATCTGCCTTTGTTTCCCCTTTAAGATTGTATACTCAGGTTATATATTCTGTTTGCAAACCCTATATTCTGTTAGCTAAAACCTTAATATAAGTTCTCTGCTTCGGTTTATCTGCACTTAATGCTTTGGACAAGAGTCCCATCGGGTTGGCTAGCCTAAACTCTCCACATTAAAAATTAAAAAAAAAAAAATCTCTGTCTGCCTCAGTTTCTCTGGTATTATAGCATCTTTAGTTCCACTAACCTCAGGAAAATATTAATGAGTACATTATAGACAAATCTTAAAGGTCATTCAAAATCCTGTTGATTTTCTTTTTTTTTTTTTTAATCGATATTCTAGATTGACTTTAATAAGAATCACAAAGAAAATTTTATAATAATAAAATCTGTTATTTTAAAATTTCTTCAGACTTTTTACTATACAATTAAGGAGAATTTGTCTATTTTTATTTTTCAAGCTTTTATTTTAAAAATATATGCATAATTTTCAGCATTCACCCCTGCTAAACACTGTGTTCCAAATTTTTTACTCTCTTCCCTCCACCCCAAGCAACAAGTAATCCAATATATGTTAAATGTTTGTAGCAGCCCATTTCTGTCTGTTCTGAAATTTCATTTAGCTGTGATTCTGAAAAGAGGAAATGTTGCCTCCATTTGCTGGTACACTGAAATGAACCACAGAATCTTATATTAAAGTTGAGAGGGATTTGGTCAAGACTGGCACATGGTTAAAAAATGGGGCTGAGGTTGTTTTGATGAACTCAGTATTTTTCCGCTTGAGTCAACCCTCTTGGAAAGGCAACCAGGGAAGGAACTATGCTATTTGCATTTATTTCTCCCTTCAGCATCTTGTGTTCTGCAATAAAACATGCTATTAAGCACTGGAATCAAAATAAACCATACTAGCGGAGAATCCATGATGATTCTGTAATTCAGATTTAGAGACAGACAACCTAAGTTACTTATAGACATGGTTCCTAGGATTTTAAATGTGATGTTGTTCTAGTTAACAGAGTTCTGTGATGCAATATTGTCACAGTCTCACATGTTTTCAAAATGTTAATAGGATCCAGAAATAGCTGAACTCTCATGTATTCTGAAGAAAATTGTACAATATAGGCATAGTATTTACATCAGAAAGGCAATAAAAGAAATATAAAATCAATTCATAAAATTTCATTTTTGTTTACAAAATATTATTTTTTAAATAGTAATGTAAATCAGAAAAATGATTTTACAAGAGGACCACAAAAATAATTCCGTAGGTGGAAAAGGCTGGGAAGCCTGCTTCAGAAAGATCTGTAGTGACGGGTAATTGAAATGCTTTGGAGACTTGGGAGCAGGGGGAGACATTCTGTAACTGTTTCCAGTCTGCTAACAACGTAGTGAACAGTAGCCTCTTTGACTGGCTGCAGTTGCAGAACTGGAAATGGAAATGACTTCAAAATCCCTTACTCAGTTTTGGCCTTTTCCTCTCTTTAGTTTGGCTTCTTTTTGGCTGACTTCTTCCTGCTATAAGGGCAACCAGGGAGAGACAATACCAAGGGGGTAGTCCTCCAGCTCTCTCCTCTCCATGGAAGATATGTGATCTTTTAAATAACAAGCTTCAATTTTCTGCCCCAGTGTTTGTTCTTTTTATTTTTAAGTGAAGCTGAGGTTATATAGAGAATTTTTAAAGGTCAGGTAAGCAAAACATCTGGGAGCCTGGGAATCCAGGAGTCTTGAAGTCTAAAATGTAAGTAAATTTGGGTTTTTTTCAATCATTCCCAGATTTATGACCCAGTGATAAAGGAACAACTGTCAGGACTCAGCCTAGTGGTAGCTTCAAAAAGGACTCATCAACAGACAGTAACGTCTCATATGGATATGAATTTGGTGGAACCAATTCTATGCATAAATTATGCCATATCTGAGTCCTCTCTTCCCAAAATTAAGATAATATGGAGGGAAGGAGTGCCCCTGAGCTATTGGGGAAAATATCTATACTATTCTTATATTTTCCAACTAAATAGCCTTTTGTTAATGCTAATTAATGTTAGTCAATTAAATGGAATTGAGATATTGATCACTGATGGCTAACAGAGGGTAGAACACATCTGGAAATGAGACTTGAGTTTATAGCATTGGAGAGGAGATACCCTACTAAAGAGTATCTTTAGAGCCCTAAGAGAGTGCAATGTAACAACCTGACTATGGAATAGTGAAGCCCAGAGCATACTCTCTACATTAATATAAACTTAGTAACCACCCACAAAGACTAATAAATATAAAATAAAGTATAAAAATTTTACATAAAGCTTTTAGTAAAGTGATATAAAGGTACCAGAAGTGCTAATATGACATAAATTTGGAAGAGCATAATTATTAAAGAATATTATAAAAATAGTATAATAGATATTCAATTCAGAACATGAAACAAAAATGACAGAGGCACTCATCACAGATAAAAATGAGGCAAACAGAGGTCAGCTTGCTCAGAGTCACACAGCTAATATGCATCTACAACTAGATTTGAATTTAGGTCTTTCTTAGTCCAGAGCTCTAACCACAGTACTACTCACCTACATTTAAAAGAGGTACTAAAATTTAATAAGAAGTGACACAGTCATACCTGAACTTTAGGAATGTCCATTTTGGAACCTTTGTGGAGAATGTATTGGAAAAAGCAAATACTTGAGGCAGGCACTCCAGCCTTCCAACTGCCATGCTGCTAAAGAGGGAACCCCAAAACTGAAAATCCTTAAAGGAGAAAACCTCCTTCGACTCTGCTTTAGGGAGGGGACTCCACCCCAAGCACAAACAGTTTCATCTTTGTTATCTGGGTGGGGTTGGCACAGTCCTGAAACCCATTGAATTAAATTCAAATTCTAACCTTGGCTGGAACTCAGCCAGGAGTCAACCTGGGACTCCACCCACGAGCCCCCCTTCTTCAGCTAGTAGTCAAAATCCCCTATTATAAAAAAAACCAAACTAAAACCCTCTCTTTGCAGAGGTTCCAAACATGTCAGCTATGCCATGCTTGGAATGCCACCCACTGGAATACTGTTTCTGGTGCCCTCTTATCTCTACCTTCACCAATTTCCTTAACCAGACTTTAACCTTACTTCCAATCCCCATAATAAACCTCTTTTATCAATCTAAGTTTTCAGGTCTGTAAATCCCTTTACAGAGAACTACTTAGGCCACTACTAGACCTCATTTAACTCCCTATCTTTGTGCCAAATTCTGAGGGGTTGCAGGGGAGCTCCATTTAACTCCCTGAACCCTGAACTTGTCACTAGACCTCATTTAACTCTCTGACCACCAGAAACCCTAATTTCATTTGAGTACTCCACATCTAAACCTCATCACTGCTAGGTTCATACCTTCTCTATTACCATGTCCATTTTCTTCTTCTTGCTCAGAGAAAAATAATCAAATCAATACTACCATTTTTAAAAAGATATCTATCAATTTCTCTGTCACTCAATCACTATACTTTTTTTTAAACAATATATATTTTTATTTCATTAAATATTTCCCAATTACTTAGAAAAATTTATAACACATTTTTAAAAAAATTTAAGTTCCAGGTCAGCTAGGTAGCCCAGTGGATAGAGCACCAGCCTTGAATTCAGGAGGACTGGAGTTCAAATATGATCTCAGACACTTAACACTTCCTAGCTGTGTGACCCTGGGCAAATCACTTAACCCCAGACTCAAAAAAAAATAATAATAATAATTTAAAGTTCCAAATCCTCTTCCTCCTGTTGTCACTTTCCTACTCTCTTTGAAAAGACCAATAATTTCATATTAATTATACATGTAAAGTCATGAAAAACATTTCCATATTAATCATGTTGTGAGAGATAACACAAACAAAATAAATACATATAAATATAATATATATATATATATATTATATATAATCATATATTATATGTATATATATAATAAAAATAAATAAAAATAAAAACAATAAAAATAAAGTGAAAAAAATAAACATTATTCTGATTTCAGAGTTCATTACTTCTCTCTGGAGATGGTTAGTGTGTGGAATAAGATATGGTGAAGAACTTACAGATTAAGCACATATTGATCAGAGACAGCTAGCTAATGCAAACCAGACCTATAAGCCCCAGCCATGTGAAGGTCTAGGCTGCATTCCATTGTCCAAAGAAGAAGAGGCTGTAAATCACCTTGTTGGTTGCATTCCACTGATCAAATTGGGGGTGTGTGTGCAGATTTGTATGACCAATCATAATCTATGGAGGGTGGGATTTTGGAGGTTCTTTGTCTGAAATGTATAAAAGTTGTGAACATTTTCAAGGGAGTGGCTCTCCTGCTGTGAATTTGGCTCACAGACCAGGATAGGGTCCACTTCTTGAGATTCTAATAAATAATTCTGCTTTTCTATGTGTGATCTCTGAATGATGAAATTGTTCATCAATTGATTGGAATTATCTTAGATCACTGCTTGTTTTTTAGATTTTAGAAAAAAAATTTCTCTGTAGTATTTAATTTATCCAAATACATGTAAAGATAGTTTTCAGCATTCATTTTTGTAAGATTTTGTGTTCCAAATATTTGTTCCTCACTCCCCCACCTTTCCCTTTCCCCAAGACAGCAAGCAATCTAATATAGATTAAACATGTGCAATACTTTTAAACATATTTCTATCTAATGTTGTGTAAGAAAAATTAGACTTCAAGAAAGAAGAAACAAGCAAGCAAACAAGCAAAAAGCTGAAAATACAATGCTTCAATCCACATTCAGTCTCCATAGTTCTCTCTCTGGATATGGATGGCAGTTTCCATACCAAATCTATTGAAATTATCTTGGTTCACCACATTGCTGAGAAGAGCTAAGTCTTCATAACTTCATCATTCTCCCTCTCCCTTCCCATCATCCCCTTCTTTTTAAAAAATGTTCTTTTTTTGTGTGTTGTTTCCTTCATTACTGTGAGTTCCTTAAGGATAGGGACTGTTTTGTGGAATATAGAAGATGCTTAAGAAATGTTTATTAACCTGCTGTACAGGAAAGGATTCCATACTAATAACTCTAAAGGAAAACTTTCACAATGCCTGGAGCCCTAGATGTCTTACAGATAAAAGAGGAGGATGTCCTCAAATTTCCTAGCTGCAGGAACCCATTTGAGTATCACCAATTTGGAATTCCAGATGTAACAGTGAAATTCTATAGAATTTCTTCTATAGAAGAGTGATAGCATCTACATCATTAATTAGAAGAAAACTTGGAGAAAGTTTTGATGAGGGTGCGGTCTGAGGCAGAGATGGATCTGCAGTCCTGGTCTCCAAAACTTTTTGGCCCAGTTCATAGGGAATGAATTTTGTGTATTCAAGGCTGTGATAAAAAAGCTTTTATTGGTTAGAAAAGACACCAAGATGGCTCACTTGGCGGGCAATATCACTTTCAAGAGAGAAGTGATTTTGCAAAGAGACATTTTCTGAAGGCCTACTTTATACAGAAACAGAACAATAGAACATATTAGACAAGGCCATTTAAGTTTGTATCTGAAAGGGTCTTCCTGCTTCCAGAGGATGTGGAGCCATTTAGGTTTGTATATGAAAAGAATCATTCTCCAGAAAATATAAGTCCATTTAAGTTTGCATAATGTTTTGTTGGGGTTTTTACATAACTTTACAGGGTTGTCTGGTTTCCGCTCTCATCAGTTTCTGCTTAGCTCCTCATGACATTATTGTCATTGAAAATCTGACTGATATTAGTGCAAAATCTCATCCAGGGCAACGAGCTGTTCTGAATTTGCTGTTGCCATTGGTGCTGATGTCTAAGTCTAAGGGAAGAAACATTATTACATTTCTAGGCCAGAATCATTGACAGACAGATTCTTAGAACAATAGCACTCCAAGGTTGGGGACCTCAAAATCATTGCTCTCTTGCCTAGAAGTTATATTACATCACCATCTCCCCTGAACACACATGGGAGGCTATACCTAATCTTTAATTCTACCAGGATCCAGAGGAAATTGAAAAGGAACATCAGGCACAGCTCAGAAGGCAGTAACAAAGGAGGAGTTTCAGAGTGAACAGACTGCACCTGCCCCAGAATTCATCACTAGTTAACCAAAGGTTGGTCTGAGGGTATACAGGTACCATCTGTGTTCACTCAACAGTTCCCTACTGAAGACTGGCCTGTGGCTCCTACCCACTCATGGCAGTGAGCAGGTAGGAACCACCACAGAGTGGTCTTAAGTTTGATCCCAGAAGCTCTAATATTGTTGGGAAAATGCTGGTAGAGAATAAACATTGGTTTCTTACAAAAAAGAAAGAAATGTTTATTGATTGGTTCTATCAGGGAGAAAAGGATGATTGACAATGTCAAAAGTTATAAACAGATCAAAAAGAATGAGAAAAAAGATTACTAGATTTGGCAGTTAAGAGATCAGTGATAACAATGGAGAGAATATTTTCTTTCTTTTTTTTTGCATTCCTTTTTTTTAATTGAAGTTTTTATTTTCAAAATATATGCATAGATAATTTTCAACATTCACCCTTGCAAAACCCTATATTCCAAGTTTTTTTCCCCTCCCTTCCCCCCAATCTCTCCTCAGATGGCAAATAATCCAACATATGTTACATATGTGCAATTCTTTTATATGCATTTCTACAATTATCATGATGCATAAGAAAAATCAAATCAGAAAGGAAAAAAAATGAGAAATAAAACAAAATGTAAACAAAAAACAACAAAAAAGTGAAAATACTATATTGTGATCCACACTCAGTCCCCACAGTCTCTCTGGGTGCAGATGACTCTCTTCATCACAAGACCTTTGGAAATGGCCTCAATCATCTTGCTGTTGAAAAGAACGATGTCTGTCAGAATTGATCATCATATAATCTTGCTGTTGCTGTATAAAATATTCTTCTGTTTCTACTCACTTCACTCAGTATCAGTTCATGTAACTTTGGAGAGAATATTTTTAGAATAATAAGGTGGGCAGTCAGACTGGAGAGAATTGAGAGAGGAAAGAGAAGTAGAAGTTCTGATTATAAACAGCCTTCTCAAGGAGTTTAACAAAAAAGAAAAGATATAGTGCAATAACTAGTAGAGACAGAGAGATTAAGTAGGGATTTATTTTCTAACATTTTTATATTAGACACGTTACAAAAGAAAATGCAAATCCAAAATAAACATCTCTACTCCCAAATAATTTTTTTAAAGTATGCTTCAATCTGCATTTAGATTCTTCTTCTTTTTTTTTTTTTAATAGTTTTTATTTGCCAGATATATGCATGGGTAATTTTACAACATTGACGATTGCCAAACCTTTTGTTCTAATTTTTCCCCTCCTCCCCCTCCCCCACCCCACTAGCAGGCTGATCAATACATGTTAAATACTGCATTTAGATTCTATTAGTTCTTTCTCTGAAGGTGTGACTTTAAAAAGGTTTGAGACAGTTTCAGGGCAACTTAATCATTTTATTAATAAGGTCAGCATATTATTGTTGAGGCTAACACAGGGATCCTAAAAATGTGATTCCAGACAGGTTTCATGAGATATCTCAAAGGAATTTGTAGGCTTAGATTATCTCCAAACTAATGATGAAATTTAGATTTGGGGAACTAAAATGAGATTAGGGTTTCTGGTGGTCAGGGAGTTAAACGATAAGGTCTAGAGGCAGATTCGGGGTTCAGAGAACCAAATGGAGAGGTTTGGCTCCCCTGCAACCCTTATGGATTTGGCACAAGAGTAAGTTTTGGGGAACCCCTTCTGGCGCGCAGAGGTTCTTTGTAAAGGAATTTACAGACCTGAAAACCTAGATTGATAAAAGAGGTTTATTATGGGTATTGGAAGCATAAAGTCTGGTTAGGGAAATAGGTGAGGATAAAGAGAGGATAGGATGGCCCTGGAAAAGAATATTATTCCAGCAGGCAGATCTATGGAAAATGGAGTTTTGCACTGACAATGCAGTTCTCAGTGGGCAGAAAGTCCTGGTAGCTGAATAAACCACCAAGGTCCATCTGCAAAGACCTTAGTTGATAGAAGCTCATTATATTGCTTATCTTGGTGGGGGTTGGGAAACCCGAGCAGATCAGAACCAATGACGGGGCTGGGCAATCCAAGCAAGTCAGAATTGGGGCTGGGACAAGCCCAGATTTCCTATTGAAATTCAAAGGGAAGCTTTTGACCAGGATTTGTGACTCAAAGGCCCTGGATCATCCTAGATTGCTATGCCTCAGCCAGGAGGGGCTGGGAATCTGAAAGGAATTGTGCCTGTTCTGCTTCTAAGGTTAATAATTAAGATAGTTTAAGGAGGCTTAGTTTTACCTCAGGCTTTTCTCAATCAACAGAGATTAGCCAGTTTACAGACTTCTCGAATATCTCCAGGCCATTAGATTATTCTCTAAGCAATTATTTCTTAAATGTTCTCTAGGAAAGTCTTAGTTCTTCCCAGAGCCTAAGGATTAACAGATCTTTAGTGCTAAATCTGGAATTATCAAGTGATTATTGAGAAGTCCTCAGTTTCACATTCCACTCAGAACCTTCCCCCCCTCCCCCTTGAGGCTGGGGTTAAGTGACTTGCCCAAGGTCACACAGCTAGGAAGTGTTAAGGGTCTGAGACCAGATTTGAACTCGGGTCCTCCTGAATTTGGGGCTTGCTCTATCCACTGCACCACCTAGCTGCCCCAGAACCTTACTTCTTGCCACATCCTCTTCAATCCAGTGACTGATCAGTTTGATCTTCCATGAACATGACATTCCTTCTTTTGGCTTTGGATAATTTCTTTGGCCATCTTCTCTTCCTGGATGTTCTTCCTTCTCATCTCCTATTGTCTTCCCTAGCTTGAACTCCCAACTAAAAAATCTACCTCTACAGGAAGCCGTTTCCAATTCCTTTTAATTCTTGTGCCTTCTTTTAGTTTTTTTTTATCCTATAACTTGTAAATGTTTTGTCTCCCTCAATTTTGAGCTACTTGAGGGCAGGGACTGTTTCTTTGTATTTTGTCTCTTTTGGATCTCCACAGTTTAAGATAGAGTCTGGCATATAATAGGTGAGTAATGTTTGACTGATTTGTTTTGTGACTTTTGAGGCTTCACCTATTTGTGTATTTAGCAGGTGTTTTCTTTTTATAGCATCATTGAAAAACTATTATAGCTCATTTGCTTACAATTTTAATCAGCCTCTATATGTTTCATAGTCTAAATAGGTTGGCTGAAACTCTACTGGGGAAAAAAAAAGCTTCAGATGAGGGGACTTTCATGTGAGTGAAACCCCCCCCAAAAATTGTTTTTATTGCCTTCAAAACCAGAGTCTAAATTTAAATGGGTTAAGTAGATAATAAAACTAATAGTGTTTCAAGATTAACAAAGTACTTCACAAAATTATCTTATTTGCTCCTTACAATCACCTTTTTTTTTCTTTAGATTGAATTTTTTTCTTGTAGATGAAGAAACTGAAGCTCAGATTGTGACTTGTCTATTATTACACATATTACACAGTGTCACCTAGTGTCTCTCCTGACTCCAAATGTATAATACTTCACTATCCCCAACAACAGATAAAGCATTTAACAATTGCATGTACATTAAAACACATAGTGTACTCAAACTTCAAATTTATTTTTTGGAAAACTGCTTAATTGAAGCTTGTAAAAGGCTGAAACTCTTGAGTTAATGCACTGAGGTCGAACAATCGAGCACTAAAGGCTAATTACCAACTGGCCAATACTTTATATGAATATGCTAGGAAAACGGCTCTTCCCACTATTGCTGGCCCAATCCTTTGGTGTATAGAGAGAATTGTAGGAGGGACAAGGGGGTAGAGTAAGACTAGACAGGGTCACTTCTGGGCAGGAGACAAAGAGATCCTACGAGTCCATTCCTTTGACTTCTACTGCTAACGACCAAGAATAAAGACTTTTGCTTATCCTGACTGGCTGATTCCAAGGTATCCAGGGTGCTAATGCTGTCATCACAGAAGCTGATATTAAATTAGGCAGTATTCATCATGTCTGTCAACAAAGAGCTGTATAAACTTTAAAGGACTATATTATTATAAGATTGTAAACTCCATGAAGATTAAAGAATTCTTTTTATCTTCTGCATATGGTACTTAATATTGGAAGATAAATGATCACTTTGAAATACATAACTCCTTGTTATTACATAACTAATATGATAAAAAAAAAAAAAGCTATCTCCAGAAAGAGAATTGATGAACTAAACAAACTAAAATTGAAGCATAATTTTTTTCAACTATTTTTCTTTTTTTTAGGGGTGGATGGAGTGGGGGAGTAGTCAACATGGCTAATATGGAAATGTTTTGCATGACTTCACATGTAAAATTGATATCTTGCTTATCTTCTCAATAGGTAGGGGAGAAGCTGGAGAGAATTTGGATATTTTTAAAAAATGATAATCCTCCTCCCCCCCAAAAAGATAAATGCTCCTTGTATCAGAATAGACTCTGGAAGATCATTCTCTCTAAAATATTTAAGATAATCTTATATTTTTGCAGTTGCTTAATTAATTAAATACAGATTACATTTTTTTTTGCTGAGGCAATTGAGGTTAAGTGACTTGCCCAGGGTTACACAGCTAGAAAGTGTTAAGTGTCTGAGACCACATTTGAACTCAGGACCTCCTGACTTCAGGGCTGGTACTCTATCCACTGCGCCACCTAGCTGCCCCTACAGGTTACATTTATCATGACTAAATATTATCTTATGATTTAGCTAAACATTTCAGACTGTCAACTCTCTTTAGTTCCTTCACCATCTAAAAAATTGCTATATTTCCACAAACCTGATAATCCTATCTTCACCCAATCCATTTATGAAACTGTTCAAAGTTAATATTGGTGTCTTATGTTATGCCATTAGAGAGCTCATAATAGATTGACATATAGGTACTATCAAATAAATACACATGCACTCTTCTCTGGGATAGTTCATCATTAGCGTGTTACCAAAACTTGACTTATTAGGGGATATTTTCTAAATATAACTTGACACATTAGAGAGTAGGTTACTTAGAAACATGCTGCAAGATGTGGAGGTTTTGGGGGTTGGTTGTCTTTCTTTTTTGTTGAGGTAACTGGGGTTAAGTGACTTGCTCAGGGTCACACAGCTAGATGTTTTAAATGTCTCGGTCCAGATTTGAACTCAGGTCCTCCTAACTTTGGGGGTAGTACTTTATCCACTGCATCACTAGCTGCCCCTTAGGGGTTGTTTTTCAAGATGCAGTCATGGTTTATTTATTATAATAAGTCATATTAAAAAAAAAAAAGGCAAAGGGTATATTTAAGCAATATATTTAAAACCTCTCCTGTTCTCATATGTCTTCCATATTCAAGCAAGGAAAAGATATTATGAAGATAAAGTAAAAGGCAGGTCATTAACACCAAATTTATGAAAGGGATGAAAATAACTTGTTTGGAGATTAATTTCAAATTGAATATGGTTAAGGTAATATCTGGAAACAGATGGACTGCCATAGTCAGTCTTCACTGGAGCCTTTCTGCAAATAATCAAGTGAACTACTTTCTAGATATCTTCATTTCTTCATATCAGTACTCAATTTTCCTGCTCTCCAACTTTCCTTTCCAAAACATTCACATATTCCTATACTGGCTCTTTTTGGCAACTATGTATAATTTTATCCTATTTGAATGGCAGAGTAATGATAAAAGTTGAGGATAAAATAGGTAGGGAAATTGACCTCAGAAGTAGTTCTAATTAAATCATAGCAGCAGGAAATGTGATGTAGCATTTGACTGGGAGACTGTGAAATAAATTATTCCCTCAAGAGGACAAAGAAGCACAGTGATCCAATCTCAGAAACTCTGTTTAGGGGTACAGTGTTATGGAAATGTGCATGATGGCATATATATATATATTGGCAGTAGTTCACTCCTTGTTAATGCTGCCACCATTGATGATTAATAGTCCAGATGAAAGTTACATAATATGACAGTAATTAGGCTGCAAGTACTAGTGTAAGATCTTTAGTTTTAAGAGAAGTGGTTCTTCTACAATCTTTAGAAAATGTCTGCTAAAATATATACACTAAATAAGCAATGAGAGTGATGTCATAAATATCTAGGTTCCAGGGAAAATAATGGTGTGTATAAACTTTACAAAGCTCAAAATTCTTTAGAACCCAAGTAATTACACTTCTTTTATCATTAATAATAAATATCATGAGCTACACATTTTAAAATTAATTAACAAAATCTTTATGTCAGAAAGTGACAATCTTTTTACTTAGCAATATAAATCTTTCAATACTAAGGACAGATTTAAATAAATACAAGCCAATTTACTTTATAACATATCCGAATCTCAAATAAAGTTAGAAGGTTCAATTTTCTTGTTTTGTGCAATATTTAATATAACAAAAATCCAGCATAAATAATTTTAAGACCCCTCTTGAAACTAAGACACTTCTCATTCATCTCAAACATAAAATATGCATTCTGAAAAACATGTGGCAATAATAATAAAAAAAAATAACAATGTGGGAAAAATTTACAGCAAATGATAAATTAAAAACTTGACATCTATTATTCAGAGACAACAGTTTCTAATAAATAAATGGTCAAAGGGTATAAAGAACTTACAGGAAAAGAAACAAATTGTGAGCAATGACTTGAAAAAATGCTCAGTCTCACCAATAATTAAAAGAATTGCAAATTCAAGAATCATGGAAGCCTCATTTTCACATTCCTCAAATTGATAAACATTATTAAATGAAATGTTGATAGACTCTAGAGAAACAGGTACATTCATTAATTCCCGCTAGTTTCTAAGCTAGATGAACTCTTCCGGAAAGCAATTTTGCAATATGCAGCAAAAATTATAAAGCAATTAATTCTCTGACTCAATGATTCCATCAACATTATTGGGAATTCCCTGATTTCTTTTCCCTGAAGATGAAAAGTATTTGTCACATATGTCTATGTATACAAATATATATGTATACACATACATATATATGCACACATATGTTTATTTGCACACATTTTAAAAATGATTTAGTGGCTATCAAAGAGAATATGTTACTAGCTATCACATTAAAAAAATATTTTGATTAATAGGAATTCCTGGGGAATATAGCCTGAGAATTTTATCAAAAAGAAAAATAAATGTAATTTACCCAAAGATATTTATAGCAACATTATTACTATTGTTTAAAAATTGCAAATGACCCATAATCCAATAATAGAGGAATGGTCAGACAACTCTGGAATATCAATAGCCATAGAAATAGTGTAACTTAATTATGATAAGTATAAGGATTGTAAAGAAATCTGAGATAAAGTAAATTTTTAAAAAGCTGAACTAGAAGAACAGAGGACCCATCAACCACAACTATATAAAGAAATTCAGTAAGAATAGTCAAAAAAGGTAAGAATTGTCAAAAAATGAAGCTTCCACAGGAGTGACTAACAAGTTACCTGCATTTTGTCCATGTAATAATTCATTTACTTAAATAGTTGTCAATCAAGTTTAATTTGTTTCACTAATGGTTAACATTAAGCTTATAATTTTAAAATGTACTGAAACTGCCAAAAAAAAAAAATTTTTTTTCAGATTTAAAATTCATTTAGCCTTTGGGGAATGACCTTAAGATATTTTACAAATATATCTGATAGCAAACAATAACGTTATTTACAATGATAATGATAAGTGATTGTTAGAAATAGAACCTTCCCTTTTCATTCTGGGTCTAAGAAGTGCTTGGATATTAAAAAAGGCACACAGTCACACTGTCAGCAAAATACAGATTACAGGTTAAACTTCAGCTACTTTTCTTGCTTAGCAAACCACAGAGTAAAAGCAAGGAGTGTAAATGAGTCAGTGCAAGCAATCAGTATAAACAACTCATATTTAACTCCTACAGATAGTGGGAAGTTTGGCAAAGAATAATCCCATCAGCAATGTTCTTTTCAAATGTAAAGGTCAAATATAAAGTCTACAATCCTTTACTTCTCTCAAGGACAGCTTTAGCTGTCTAGAAAGAGAATACAATTTGCATACTTCTGAAAATTCCTGGGTTAAATAGTTTATTATTTTTATGACAGAACATTTATAATATGAAAAAAAATACAGATATTGTGAATACCTTAAATATAGTAAGAATTTAATATCTCCTGAAAAGAATTATTTGTGGTTTATTCTCTATTTTAGACCACTTTTCAACAGTTTTAAACAAGAGGGTTTTTTTTTTTGATTGATTTAAAAGTAGAATGATAAGAAAAATCTAATTCCCTGATTTTTTTTCCCTTAAAAGTATTTATTACATATGTATATGTACATATGTAGTGATATACCTACATACTTTAAAAAATGACTTATTGATCGTCAAAGGGAAAATACTACTAGACATTGCATTAGAAAAATATTTTGATTAATAGGAAGAACAACTTTATCAGAACAGCAGATGAGTTTATCTTTAATTTTTAAAAATAAAAGGACCAGTCAGAAGTATAGCAGAAGTTATGTTGGGAATGAGAAATGCTTTGGTACAATGTTTTAAGCAAATAAGCTTTTGCAATGAATAGTATTCATTTAAACATTCATTTAACATTCTATTCTAGTGCACTGAAAACCAAATTCATTTTTATACCTTAAGCTGGAATTTAAATTGCAGACCTAATTTTAAACACCACATGCTTATATTAGTATGATAGCATTAGTGTATTAGTATGATAGCATGCACTAGTGGTAACTGGATTACATTAAGTTGTTTCAAATTTGTTTGCAAATCCTTTGATTGTTATGAGTTCAGTGTGAAGCAAACAGGCAATTTACGTTTAACAATTCTATTCTTAGCTTAATTGTCACATATGGTAATATAGTAGAAATTTCTTAAATTCCATTTTACTAAAACTGCAATTCACAGTTCTCATAAATAACATTCAATTTAATTTTTCAGTAAAAATGGTGCAAAAGAAGACATAGTGAGATATTTTCAAATTTCATTTTTTAAAAAGCATAAATTAAGTCATGATTCTTATCATAATTAAATAAATATAAAACCAAAAGCTTATTTTAGAATATAAGATAATTCTAAGTTTTTATTGCTTTTAAAACTTAAATCATTAATCTCTAGAGGTAGGTAGGAAGTAAGAAATTCTAGAAATGCGGAAAAATAAATACAATTTTCCTTTTGTTTGAAAAGATCTAATTCCTTTCAATTATTACTTAAAGGACTTTCAATATTACATATGTTCTGATGAATTTTGTAAAAACATCCAGATAATTTTACAATGACTATATATACCTAAAAAGCTTAATGTGCCACTTCTCCAGAAACAGACATCTTTATTAACTTTATAGCTTTGCCTTACTTTTTCTTCTCTTCATGGGAATCATTAAGTATACATAGTGCTTAAAATATGAAATTAAAATATGAATGAACAGAATTGAGCTCAAGTCAATGAATGTTTGTGTTCAAGCAAGAAGAGTCAAACCTATCATTTGCACCATTCAAATTCTTACTGATTCTATATATATATATAAAAGATATACACAACCTCTTAAGTGACTAACTTGATCATGATTATGAGACTAACAAGGTATAACTTGGATTAGGGGCCAGAAGACCAGGATTCTAGTGTAATATCTGTAATTTACAGATTATTTACCTTGAGTTTACTCTCTATTAAAAGTAAGTCCTAACTTTATTATCCATTAAGTGGAGGGAAATATTTGTCTTGCAAAACCAAACAAGATTATTTTAAGGATCAAATTTCAAAGTGAAAATACTTTGAAAAATGTAAAATGTAGTGTAGTATTATCATTAGTGGTAAAATAGCATTCCCTGAAGATTATAATTAACGTATGCTTTAAATCTATCATGTCCATACTCGTTTTCACATGTCTCACAAATGATTTTGTGATTAAATTAAGTCTAGGTCTCAAAAAAAAAAAAAAAAAAAAAAAAAAAAAAAAAATTACCATGTCCTGTCACAGGTTTACAGCTGGAAAGGAAATGAGCTAATAAGGTAAGAATCACTGAGCTCTTCCAAGTACTGATGAACTGAATTTTTTTGAGTTAATATATATGGTTCTGGCCAACCTGACAAAATGCCACAGAAATTAGAATTCATCAGTGTCTTTGATAAAGATTCCCTTCTCTCTTCCCTTCAATTAAAACCTTATCCATTTAAGTAAATTTAATATTTACATAATCCAACTGTTTTATGCAGTATTTGTTTTGTTTTATTTGTTAAGAATGTTGGCTTTACTGATTATTTTCCTTCACACTTCCTTCAAAGTGTCTTTAGGGATAATCAAACACTAAAGAACCATTGGTTGGCCAACCTGGTAGTAATCTATCAAAATCTACGTTTCTTACCTGCTTTCAGCTATACTGATGTTGTAATATTAAATTATGTTGTTTTTTGCCTGCACAAAATTTAAATAATTTTATTTGTAAAATTTAGTAGTTCTACTGATCTTATCACAACTTATACCCTTAGAGGCATACCTTTTGGATGAATAATTATGAACTTCAGAAAACTGAAAAATAGTATATTTATATTACTGAATACCTGTAGATAACATGGCATTTATTAAAATAAAATACACACTTAATTTATACTATACCCACGCAAGTTTACACAAGTCTTTTATCCTTAATTTTTAAATACACACACCAATATTTGCAAACATTATTAGTTAAGTTTATATATACAAAACTGAAATTGTTATATATGAGCCAGATAATGATTTTTACAAGAAAGCACCTGTGAATGGCTAATGATGTATAATGTCAAGTTTCTATAGAAAGAAAACAAGATTGATTCTTCTCACAGCACAGATCGATATTTACAAGCAAACATGATCCAAACAGCACAAGCAGATTCAGGGTAGGTAAATACTCGAACTCGGACAGCAAGTCGCACTTGGTCACCTCGGCAACAGATGATTTCTTCACAGAAAGGAGACCTGTACAGAAACAAAATAAAAATGCTAACACCAAAGTTAAATTCTCAAGAAAAATAATCCCCTTATATTTATTAAAAAAGAAATTTTTATAAACATTTGTAGATTCCTGATTGTCTGAAATATTATGCTAGAGTGTAAGAGATATGCTTAGTTGTTAATAAGACAAATATCCCCACTACCATATTTTTGGTCATATGGCTGCCTTAAATGTCAAATCTGATGTTCTTTTCCCAGGCTTGAGCCCTTTCAATTTATCTGTAGATTCGATACTATTTACCACCCTCTCTACCTAGAATTTTGTAATACCATTCTCTCGTGGTTTTCTGTCTATCTTTTCACTTGTTTCTTTTCAGTACCCTTTGCTGGTCCATTCATATCACATTACATATCATATTACACATGTCTATGTGGATAACTCATTGATTTATATATATCCAGTTTCAGAGATTTATATATCTTTTCCTTGAGTTTCAATCTCAAACATTTCAAATTGAATGTTTCACAGACATTTGGAACTCAATATGTCCAAAATGGAATCAATGATCTTTCACAAAAAAAAAATACCCATCTTCCAATCTGAGCTAATTTTTTCAAAGACACCACTACCTTTCCAGTTTCCCTGGTTTGTGACCTTTCCATTATCTTCGCTACACATATACAATCATTTACCAAATCTTACTTCTACAACATCTGTCACAAGAGCCCTTCTTTCTACTTACACAGCTACCAGTAGTTCAAGATCTTTTCGCCCCCTCCTGCCTCATCTCTCTGTCTTGCATTTAATTTTATTTTTTTCTCAATTACATGTAAACAAAAATGCTTAACATTCACTAAAAAAAAAAATCAAATTCCAAATTCTCTTTCTTCCTCTTTCCCTTTCCCAATCCTTGAGAAAGCAAGCAATTTGATACAAAACATTTTCATATCAGTCACAAACCCAAAAAATGAATAATAGTAAAGAAGGTTTAAAAAAAGGGTTGTCAATCTGCACTAAGACCCTCAGTTCTGGGGTAGCTAGATGGCACAGTACTGGCCTTGAAGTCAGGAGGATCTAAGTTCAAATCCTGCCTCAGAAACTTGGATAAATAATACTTCGCTGCTGTGTGACCCTGGGCAAATCACTAATCCCAAATGCCTAAACAAAAACAAAAAACAAACAAACAAAAAAATTATTATTAAAAAAAAAAAAGACTTGGTTCTTTCTCTGGAGGTAGATAACATTTTTCATCACAAGTCCTTCAGAAAAGTCTTAAATCAATGTATTGCTGAAGAAAAGCTAAATCAGTCTCTTTTTAAATCATCACTTCTTGCCTTTGCCTGCTGAATGGTTTTCCTGCTTCAGTTTTTCTTCTATTCCAGTCTATTCTACATGCTGTTGTAAAAAAAGAGTTTTTTCCTTAAACACTAATCTGATAGTGTCATTCTCTGAAATGAAACTACTCTAGTGGCTCAATAGGGTCCTTGATTTAGCTTTTAAATCCCTTTATAAATTGATTCCATCTATCACTTTAGCTTCAATGGATGTTTTTTCCTCTTCTGCATTCTACAACTTAACCAAACAGGCCTTCTCTTCATTCCTCACAGACAACATTCTATCCCTTGTCTCCTATATCCACACCTAAACACCTTGAATCCCTGAAATGCCCTCTTTACTCTTCTCAACTTCACATTATCCTTCTCTTCCCTCAACACATAACTCAAGCCGCTGGACCCAGATGGTTCTAGAAGAGGTGAGGTTGGCCTTACTTTACACAGGCCTCCCTCAAATCCAATTCATTTGCATGTCACAGCATCACTTCCCTAATGTCCTGATCCTCTTCAAGAACAAAGGATAAACAACAACTTCTGTGTGTAGGAGCTGTCCCACTAAGAACAGGCAACACAACTAGTTGCATGCCCACCTTCCTTTTTTCCTCCTATCCTCATTATCTTGGGGTCCACGAATTAAATTTCCTCCTTAAGGACTGTCTTAAATCCAAATCACTATAGCTCTCACTGACTGGCCAACAAAAGATCCAAGGTCAAGCACACTTGGTCTTTGTTTTGGCCCCGATTGCCTCAGAGTGAATGTAAATAACAATTATTACTATTTTAGTCAGAAACCAGGAGGGAATTCCCTTCCTGTTTTTCTGACTAGGTAAAAAAGTCCAGGCTTTCCTCATTTTTTAATTACCTAGATCTATGAATGGGTGTTTGCCTCACTCAAAGTGAGACTGTTAAAGACCTTAGCTTAAAAAGGCCAAGGTCTCCCACTGAATCCAGGACTATCTCCAATTGTCCAGATCCATTATCTCATCATGGGACCCAATTGCTTCTAGAGAGAAAGTGAGGCTTATTAGCTTGCACAGTCCACTCTCCCTCAAATCCAATTCATTTGCATGTCATGCAATTCATTAGCACCTCCCTGATGTCATGGTCCTCTTCAAGAATGAAGGACAAAAAAACAACAAGGTGTGGGCTAAATGTTCTCTATAATCTGTTCTCAATCTAAGGGTCTCATTCTATGAAAATCCTACCGGAGACATGTAGCAAATGCTCGTCTTGCATTTCTATATACAAAATGTATAGGGAACCCTTTAAATGTATGACCATCAGGTACAGCTCTCCGTATGGCATCTTGAAATTCTTCATTTCCTGCAGATATGCTAGTTGTACGTTCAAATTCATAAGATGCCAAAGCTGGTGACAAAAGATAGGAGAGCTGGTCTTCCCAAATAGTAGTGAGGCCAAGATCCTGTAACAGAAAGTAAACCATAACAAACTTAGTTTCTATCTATAAAGCTAAAGAAAATCACACATTTTGGTAATTTTCTTTCTTTCTTTTTTTTTGAGGCTGGGGCTAAGTGACTTGCCCAGGGTCACACAGCTAGGAAGTGTTAAGTGTCTGAGACCAAATTTGAACTTAGGTCCTCCTGAATTCAAGGCTGGTGCTCTATCCACTGCGCCACCTAGCTGCCCTCTTTGGTAATTTTCAACAAATAATCAAAATTTTATAATTGTTTTTGCTACAGCAATTGGGGTTAAGTGACTTGCCCAGCTAAGAAGTGTTTGTTGTTTTTTTTTTTTTTCTTTTCTTAATACATTTTTATTTTCCCAGTTACATGTAAAACAATTTTTTTTAATATTTGTTTTTAAAACTTGGAGTTCCAAATTCTTTCTCTTCCTACCTCCCCCCCCCCCTTTTTTTTATTATAGCTTTATATGGAAAACATATGTATGGGTAATTTTTCAGCATTGATCCTTGCAAAACCTTCTGTTCCAACTTTTCCCCTCCTTTCCCCCATCCTCTCCCCTAGATGTCAGGCAGTCCCATACATGTTAAATATGTTAAAGTATATGTTAAATACAATAAATGTATACATACAGTTATCTTGTTGCACAGGAAAGATTGTATTTAGAAAGAACGTAAAAATAACCTGAGAAGAATAAAAACAAAAATGCAGGCAAACAGTAATAGAAAGAGTGAGAAAATGTCATGTTGAAGTCCATACTCATTTTCTAGTGTTTTTTCTCTGAGTGTAGCTGGTTCTGTTCATTACAGATCAATTGGAACTGATTTGGATCCTCTCATTGTTGAAGAGGGCCACGTTCATCAGAATTGATCATCATGTAGTATTGTTGTTGAAGTGTATAATGATCTTCTGGTTCTGCTCATTTCACTTAGCATCAGTTCATATATGTCTCTCCAAGCCTCTCTGTATTAATCCTGCTGGTCATTTCTTAAAGAACAATAATATTCCATAACATTCAGATACCACATTTTATTCAGCCATTCTCCAACTAATGGACATCCCTTCAATTTCCAGTTTCTAGCCACTACAAAAAGGACTGCCACAAACATTTTTGCACACTTAGATCCTTTTCCCTTCTTTAAAATCTCTTTGGGATATAAGCGCAGTAGTAATACTGCTGGATCAAAGGGTATGCACAGTTTGATAACTCTTTGAGCATAATTCCAAATTGCTTTCCAGAATGGTTGGATCCATTCACAACTCCACTAACAATGCATCAGTGTCCCAGTTTTCCCACATCTTTTCCTGTCATTTTAGCCAATCTGACATACAGGTATGTAGGGTATCTCAGAGTTGTCTTAATTTGCATTTCTCTGATCAACAATGATTTGGAACACCTTTTCATATGAGTAGAAATAGTTTTAATTTCTTCATCTGAAAATTGTTCATATCCTTTGACCATTTATCAATTGGAGAATGGCTTGATTTCTTATAAATTAAGAGTCAATTCTCCATATATTTTGGAGATGAGGCCTTTATCACAACCTTTAACAGCTAGGAAGTGTTAAGTGTCTGAGGACAGATTTGAATTCAGGTTGTCCTGACTTCAGGACTGGTGCTCTATTTATTGCACCACCAAGCTGCCTCATAATCAAAATTTTAAAAGAAAATTACCAGAGTCTATGTCTGGAAAGTACAGTAATACTTAACCCTGGGCAGTCACTTCATTTGTGAATGCCCTAGTATTACTCTATACTTTTACATTGCCAGTCTCTCTTAATTTCCAGGGTGCCAGGGTATCTCTGGCCACTGACCTTTGCAGTGTCAACTAACTTTAACCTGACTCGCCTTCTCTGAGGCCTTCAGAGGTCTCTGGCTATGATTTCTTGAATCATAGTTGAATAACCGATAGCGCGCTCAAGAACAGCCGTGTGCAAACTTAAAGTCTTTATTTTACTTGCTCACATAATGCTTTGATCTGTTAACTCCTGAGTGAACACATGATCTGCAAGAGATCCACGTTTTCACTATCAAGCTTCTTACCTCTCGTGGCTATCCATCCACTTGGTTTAGCTATCCCATGATAAAGAGGGAGACTTCCTGCTTCAGTGGGCTTAAAAAGAGTCTGTGAGGTATAACACACAGAGCCGTCTCCCGTTAGGAAGCTATCTCAATATGACCAGAGTCCTGCCCATGGGGCAGTCTTCTGTCCACAGAAATTACTTCTGGGCCGTTCAAGAATTTCTGGCTTCTTACTTCCTGTTTGCACTGTGCTGACTCATTGTAAAAAGACCCTAACATATGTCAACAAAGTATTTTGATGAAAAACATTACAAAGAGATATAAGAAACTATTGGTATGTGTTTTTACTTTTAAAATAATCTAAACATACTAAAAAGATGATAGAATGCAGTGCCAAATACTATATATATATATATATATATATATATATATATGTATATATAGATATTTTAAAAGATACTTACTACCACAGAATACTTCCAATATAAAAACAAAATACTAGTAACATAATTTTAGTGGAACAAGAATTAGCTTACTAGTCAGAAGAATAGGATTCCAGTCCCAGCTCTGCCATTAATTAATCTCTCTGGGCTTTAGATTGCTTACTAGAAAAATGAGTTGAATAGACTAGATGGTTTCTGAGATCTCTTTTGCCTTTAAATTCTGTGATTCCTTCTCAGTTTTGTACATTCTCTCAAGGCATAAAATGTTTCATATTATAATAAGCAGAAAAGATAACTTAAGAAAATAGTACTTTACAGATTGGCCAGAATGACAGGGAAAGATAATGCACAATGTTGGAAGGGATGTGGGAAAACAGGGACACTGATACATTGTTGGTGGAATTATGAATACATCCAGCCATTCTGGAGAGCAATTTGGAACTATGTTCAAAAAGTTATCAAACTGTGCATACCCTTTGATCCAGGGTGTTACTACTGGGCTTATGTCCCAAAGAGATTTTAAAGAAGGGAAAGAGACCTGTATGTGCAAGAATGTTTGTGGCAGCCCTCTTTGTAGTGGCCAGAAACTGGAAACTGAATGGATGCCCATCAATTGGAGAATGGCTGAATAAATTGTGGTATATGAATATTATTGTTCTGTAAGAAATGATCAACAGGATGATTTCAGAAAGGCCTGAAGAGACTTACATGAACTGAAGCTGAGGGAAATGAGGAGGACCAGGAGATCATTATATACTTCAACAACAATAATATATGATGATCAATTCTGATGGACAGGGCCCTCTTCAACAATGAGATGAACCAAATCAGTTCCAATAGAGGAGTAATGAACTGAACCAGCTACACCCAGTGGTAGAACTCTGAGAGATGACTATGAACCTTTATATAGAATTCTCAATCTCTCTATTTTTGTCTGCCTGCATTTTTTATTTCCTTCACAGGCTAATTGTACACTATTTCAAAGTCTGATTCTTTTTGTACAGCAAAATAACTGTTTGGACATGTATACATATATTAATTTATACTTTAACATATTTAACATGTATTGGTCAACCTGCCATCTGGGGGAGGGGGTGGGGGGAAGGAGGGGAAAAATTGGGACAAAAGGTTTGGCAATTGTCAATGCTGTAAAATTACCCATGCATATATCTTGTAAATAAAAAGCTATAATAAAAAAAAAAAAAGATTTTTAAAAAACCTTACATAATTTAGAAAATAATCTGATTTTATAATTTCTTACCTACATTAGGGAAAACCTATACAAAATAAAGTTTCAAATTCCTAATATTTGCTTAGTCAAAGGAAGTTTAATCATACTTACTTGTGATGCCAAAGGCAAGTATAGTAAATTTCACCTTATTTTTTAAATTTAAAAAAAATTTCTATCCCTGACTACAAAATTACTAAAACAAACAAATAAATAAATAAAATAAAAAAGTATCAATTTTTTGTTTGATTGTGAACAGTTGCTTTTTAAAAATTTGATACTTAAGTTATAAAAATACTTACCTGCCTGTGTTCTGACACCAGCAATCTCAGTTGCATCTCAATTTCATTACTTGTTACTGAAGAATCAATCACTGAAGCACAAAGAGGGGGAAAGGGAGGAAGAGAAGTTGTGGCACCAGGAGCACAAACTGATTTGATTGCTTCTTCACTCATAGGTTTCCATTTGGACTCATCATTTAGATCAAATACACAAAGTTCTACTGAGTCAGAAGATTGGCAATTTCCCAAAAACATCTGATGATTGAAAACACACCCTATAGTTCGATAAGGGTACAGTGGTTTGGGTTGTTCAACAGCTGGAGGATCATCAGGATTTATGGGCTGATGGATATACCTGAAGGTATAAAGGTAAAACATCCTTTTACATTAAAGAGTTTTAAAAGTACCGATATGCCATTTTAACACTAAAACTAACTAAACTAAAAACCTTCACCTATCACTGGAGGACAGCACTGTTCCCCAGAGCTGGTCACTGACTTGTTTTCTTTCTTGTACCTTGTCATAATTGAATCACTCACTTTATTTGAATGATAACTAGTGAACTAAGGTCTCTTGTGATTTATGTCTAACACAAAATATGTAGTTTAATCAAGAGAAAGTATCATAATAGTGTATGTAGATACTTAAATATAAATTATCATGAAACGTGGATACAATTACGGTTATTTTTCCTAGATATGGATTCTGTCACATATACATACATATATTTCCACATATATATACATGCAAGCATTTATATATTTGCTTTTCAGAGAACTCCTTTTAGGAAAGTTGCCTATGTTGAACCAATACTATTAAGTATACAAGTCAAATTGAGCACACAGTGTAGAATTAAAATAAAGCAGCTATTATCAAACACAACTAAGACTAGTGCTTTTTCTACATAGAAAAAGCTTACATTTATATGGCACTTTAACTTATAATTAAAATTTTCTGAGGTAGGTATTAGCACAATTATTATTATTACTAGAAAAATTATTATTCCTATTTTTTATATGAAGAAACTTGGCTTCAGGGAAATTGTAGCTTGACCATGATTAGAAGCCAGAATTAAAGTGAAAACTCAATTTCAAGGTAAGTACTCTTTCTTCCACAGCAGATTATTTCATATATATATATATATATATATATATATATATATATAAAAGGCACCCATTAAATCAAAATTGTTGTTTTGGTTATTTTTTCAGCTGCATCTGATTCTTTGTGACCCCATTTGGGATTTTCTTTGCCAAGAATAATTGGAATAATTTCCTATTTCCTTCTCCAGCTCATTTGATAGATGAGGAAACTGAAGCAAATTGGTTTTAGTGACTTGCCCAGGGTCACAATGATATTAAGTGAATGAAGCTGGAATGTCAATTTTCCTGACCCCAGGCATGGAGCTCTATCTACTATGTCATACAACTGCCCCAATTAAAATTGTTCACTTCAAAATTGGAATATAAAACTTTTCTTTTCTTTTTTTTAATTGATTATATAATTACTTTATTTTTAAATCTTTATTTTCCCCAGTAACAAGTAAAAACAACATTTTTTCTTTTGGTTATACATGTACATTCATTTTGTTTTGGAATATAAAACTTCCTAAAGATAAACATGATAAATTTCTTGTGAAATTCTTTATATCACACTTCTATATTGTAACTTAAAAATCTACTTCTATCCAATCTTAGTAATAGTTAGTAATAAACTTGTTCATAATAACAATTCATGTCAAATAATTGATTTAATTTTCCTATTAGTGTATCTAAATAAGAGATAATCTAGTAAAAAAACCTTTTATATATCAAAAGTTTCTTGTTATTCATTTACATAGCTGCCTTAATTCAAATATTTAGATGACTATATAAAGACTAGAAAATTAAACTTATTCTACTACAGACATTTAAAATCACATGTTGACTTCAACACTGAAGTTACTTAAAAATAATGTAATCTTTGTCTAATGAATTTTTAAAAATTAAGTTTACTGACCTATGTCCTGTTAAACTTTCCCAAAAAGTGATGGTGCCATCAGTCCCACATGTCATGACCCAGGCATGAGGGACTCCTTTAGCTTTTGTCCCTACACAAACAAAGGCTTCTAATCCATATCCAAGGAGAAGGCTACATAAAAGGTTAGCATGATCTTCACAGTCACCCTAGGAAATGAAGAAAGTGGAGTCAAATATTTATTATTTTCTAGCAACATAAAAATACAAAACAGAGATCTACAACAGAGATTGGCTTCTAATCAGTCAAAAATTGTAAGAGCCAAGGTGATAAAATGTCTATGAAGTTAAAAAGTAAAAGATTTTAGTTTTAGTTTAAGGGTCACAGACCTATCACAAATTACCAACTTTCCTTTTAGTCTCAATTGTAGTAACTTTGAAGAATTAATTTTATTTTTGACCTATAGTCTTGCTTGAAATAGATAAAGAGATCAAATTAGGGTTCAAGTTAAATGCCCTTATAACACCAAGATAATAAAGTAGTTGTCAAAAGAGTGAATGCATTGGCCATTAAATAGAAAAAATGGAAAATAGCAATTTTTTTGGACAGAAAATGAAGCTCAGTGACCTATCAGAGGTAAGACAATCTCTGACACTGGACTCAGAATTTCCACTTCCTTGGATTCCAAATTCAAAATATTATCTGTAAAAATAGAATTGCACATTAAGGAAAATCATGTTTTGTGGCATTACATATTTGGTGCACCTTAAATTTATAGCGGAATTTGTGTTTGACCCTAAAACTAATGATTATTTTAAAACTTCATAGACATTTTATCACCTTGACTCTGATGTTTTTGACTGGTTAGAAGCCAAAGAAGCTTATAGATCTGTTTTGTATTGTGGGTTTGTTTTTTTTTTTTAGTGAACCTTAAATTTATAGCAGAATTTGTGTCTGGCAATCTAGAGGCTTCTGTAAGTAATAAAATGCTATTTTCCTATTATCTTAAAGTGTTCCCATCTATGTTTCATTTAAATTTTTAGTTCTAGAATTGACTATCATGACATTATCTGTCACCTTAAATATGGCAAATTAATTAAATATGACATATTTAATTATAAACTCATTTCTAAAATTTCTTTTCAAATATAAAACCTCAAACTTTGTCTATATATACATATCTTCACTGAGATTACTTAAACAGGTAAATAGCTAAATTTACTAAACAAGTATAGGAGAACATGATTTCTTGCTTTGTAAAAGGAGTCACCATATGATTCTCTAAAATATTAAACAGCCTAAATAAACCGTAATACAAATTTAGCCCAAACCCTTCCTGTGTAAATAACTTTCCTTAAAAATAAATAATATAAACGTTTGACATTCCTAGAACCCAGCAAGAGCAACAAAACAGACTTATTTAAAATTTTTAAATGACTGATCAGATATATTTTTCCAAACATTTTTATACATATTATCTCACTTAAAAAATAAACCAGAATATTGTCTTTCACTTCAGTTAGGTGTTCATATTTCTGAATATATACCATATATAATCTCTATCCAACAGAGGTTAGATCAAAGTAAGATTGTGCTGAAAAAAATCTCTATTTTTTTGTATTGACGTTATTTTTATAATGTGAATTCTAGAAAGTACCTCTGCTTTTCTATTACTATTTTAAAAGCTATTTTAGAAAAATCTCCAACAATATCCTTAAATTATTTAAAATTATTCAAAATTTTGAATTTTTAAATGTTATAATTTCAATATATTTAAATTTCCCCCATTTATTTTAAAACTGTCAAATATTCCTTTTAATTTACTGCCCAAGAAAATGGAACACAAGTAGGATAAGGAGACGAGTTGTAGTGTGGATTCCACCGCGATTTACTTTTTCTTAACTATTTTTTGTGACTCACTGGCTTTTATTATTCAGTCTTGTCATTATTTATCTTCTTTGACTTTTCAATGTGTTCTCCCCTCCCCAAATGGTAAAAGTAATAGGTTAGAATTTTAAATAATGATATAATGTTTAGGTTGTTATCTAAACATTTTAGGGGTAAAAATTTAAATAAAAAGTTCAGAGTAACTATAACCGACTGCTGTAATAATCCTATACCTTGTTTCTACAGAGAAAGGCCAGTAGAGTGCACCACTGTTCGTGTTTACCTCCTCCTCCAATAACAGAGGCTCTTTCATAACCAAGCACATTAACAAATCTTGCTGCTTGCCTTGGAGTATCCAGGAGCCGTCCAGCTCGAAGGGGTCTGACATAAGAGCATACAGGTCTATTTATTCCATTTTCATCCTAAAAATAAGGTATCATTTATGATTAATTTCCACTGTACTTTATCATCTTTTTTTTTTTTTAAGAATAAGTTATCTAGAATAAAAGAAAAATAAACTTAAATTTCTTTAAAAATAAAGTTTTAATGCTATTTATATAGATCTCCATTCATTAATTCAACAAGCATGTATTAACCACCTACTATGTGCCAAGTATCATACAAGGTACAGGGAATATAAGGATAAATATGAAATAGCCCCTGCCCTCAAGGAGTTTATATTCTGAGGAAGGGGTATCCCACCCCTCTTCCTGCTGAGGGTGTTCTACCAGTCTTCTAGGCTCACAACATAGTTATCATTCTCAACTCCTCATATCCGATTTGTTGCCAAATCCCATCAATTTTATTCTCACAACATTTCTTTTCTAACACTGCCCTGACCCTGGGAGCAGGTTGGGAGTCCCCTCACACCTGGACTGATATGACACATATTTCTCCCCACCAAGTCTACTTTCTACCCAGCTGTCAAAGCAATCTTCTCAAAGCTTAGGTGTGACCAGATATCTTCCCTCCTCTCCTTCAGTGGCTCTTTATCATTTATAGGAACAAATATAGAATGAACTCTGTGGCATTACAATCTGGCTCTCTCCTACCTCTTCAGTATTCTTATCCTTTAAGTTCCTCAGGTACTTTATAAACCAGAGATCCTGACCTTGGTCTTCTTCAAACAAGACACCCCAATCTCAGACTCTGGGCATTTTCTAAGATGTTCCTCTTGACCTGGAATGCTGTCCCTCCTACCTCTCTGGATTCTACTCCCAGCTAAAAATCCCAACTTCTACAGCAAGTTTTTCCTAATGCTTCATAACAATTACTTTTATTGATTATGTGCAGTTTAATCTATATATAATTTGACTGTAGTTGTTTGCATGTTGCCTTCCCCACTAGACTGTGAATTCCCTAAGACTAGTGATCCTCAGCATGTAGCACAGTAGCTGGCACATAGTATGTATTTAATAAAGGTTTATTGATTACCACCTGTACACAGAAAACAAAACACAAACTATATACAAAGTAATTTCTGTAGAGAGAGCACTCACAACTGGAGGGATCAGAAGCGGCTTGCTGTTGGATATGGTACTCCAGCTGAGTTTAGAAGAAAGCTATGGATTCTATAACAGGGTGAGGAGGAAGCACACTCTGCCTGCACAAAGGAGATAGGAGAGGGAATGCTGGAAACTAAACCAGTCTGGCTGGAATGTAGAAGACATAAGGATAGAGAACTGGCCTTGAAAGTAGGAAGATCTGAGTTCAAGTTCTGTCTCTTGCTATGTGACCCTGAGCAAGTTAATACCTTAGGATCCATGGCAACTCTCTAATAACATACATTGCAGAGAAGGCACCTATATTGGTAAAAGGAGTTTTCTAATCTAGGAGGTTACATAAATCAATGAAATCACAAATCTAGTGTCATATTAGTCATTATCCCTACTCTTTATGAAAGAAAATAACATGCAATAATTTGGGGAAATAGACTGGAGTCATATTGTGAAGGGCTTTAAAAAGCCAAAGGAATTTATATTTTACCCTGGAGTAAGTAGCTTCTTGAGCAGGGGAGTAACATCATCGGGCCTGTAATTTAGGAATATCAATTTGATGCTGTGTGGAAGACAAACTTGTTACAGGAGAAATTGGAGAATGAGAAATCAATTAGGAGGCTATTGCAAAAGTCCAGGCAAGACACATAACTAGAGTGAATTTAGCAAAATCAGAAAAAAAAAAAAAAATAAGCCTACAATTCCAATATCCAGATACAATAAAGATTATAAGATTTTTATAATGTTAATACCCTTATATGACTAACACAAAAACAGCTATTGGCACTAAGATTTCTTATTTGCTCCTATTTCATGCATGTTAAATTCTAATTATTGGATTTTCTTTAGGAAATGGTGATTTGGTTTTGACAAATAGCTTCGAAAGTTTTGGAAAGAAAGTTTTTAAAAACTTTTAAAGAAAAGATTTTTTAAATCCCAACTAAAATGTCAGGGTTTAGTTAGGTTTAGCTGGGGCATCTAGGCTCTGGAGTCAGAAGAACATGAGTTCAAATCTGCTCATAGATACTAACTTGGGCAAGTGGCTTAACCCTGTTTGCTAAAACTGAGGTTTTCTCTTTAGTAAAATGTGCTGGAGAAGGAAATGGCAAGCCATTCTAGCATCTTTGTCAAGAAAATGGGGTCATGAAAAGTTGGACACAAAGAACAATAAATTAAAGAGGATGTTATGTACACTGAGGTAAAAAAAAAAATCTTTTTGCAATTATCCTGTTACTTAGCAATGAATAAAAACTCATGATTCGTTTGACCTTCTGCTCAGTTTTACGGAGATCTCAAAAGTATAAAAATTACTTATTAGTTTTTAAAATTCAAAACAAACTTAAGACAACATATAAAGACATGTTCTCTACTGCAATTAATACCTTCTAATAGAACCAGTAGTTCTTCCCTAGCACCTCCCTCTAATTAATTCTTGGGCTGCAGCCAATCTCAGGTAAAGAAAAAGCCTTAATTATCTAGACAGTTAATTTATATAAAATACCTCCTTTCAAGTTAAGAAACTTAGTAGTTTTTTTTTAAGTTAAAAAGCAAAGTGGCTAATGAATATTGTTAATACTGTTTCAGTCATAGTCATAGTACCAAACTGTAAAAAGCAATGTAATATCAAAAGCAAAAACTTATTAGTCTAATAAGGTTTTTCCCCATTCAGACTCAAATAAGTGACATAGTATGGGCAATAATTGTGATACTAAAATGCTGAATATGGTAGTTTACAAAACTAAAAACTTTGAAGAAACTTCAATATTGAAACTAGTTTACAATCAGCTTGTATAAACTACCCAATATTATCAGACTAAGTGCTTGAAATTATTACTGTTAACTTATTCTAATTATTTCTTATAAGAAATCCAAAAACAATTACAAATGTGAGTTACTAGCTTATTACTGGCAAATTAATAAGGAATTATATATAAAAAGCTAGAAAGGACATGAAGTTCTTTTAGTTCCAACCCATTCATTTATAGATGAAGAAACTAAGGTCTGAACAGAGCCAGGATCTAAACTCAGATCCTATATCTCCAAGTTCAGCACCCTTTTTATTTAATCATGCTGACTAATAACTAGAACAGAAGAACAAATAAATTAACCATATTGATCCAACTATAGGTCACTTATTCCTACCATCCAAATGTGACTTGTATAAAACTTAATTATAAGTTCTAACATATCTCTCATGGCCTAATGAGCTGCTACTCACATTGTGGAAATGATACATCAATCTAGTTCTTTATTTTCTTTTACTTTCTTTTTCTTATCTCTGTGCCCCCTTCCCCTTTTTCTATCTTTTGTTCTCCACTGAGAACCACAAAAACACTATCTTTCTGGTATCCTCTTAATCCCTTCTCCATATGTAGAAAATGATTTTCTAGTGATTTAGGTTAGATAGGTAGGTAGGTAATATAGGTATAGCTGGGGCAAATCTGAAATTAAAACAATAATAATAAAGAAAAGAAGAAGCAACTTGGTGATAGTATAATTTTACAGGCTATTTAAGACACAGATAATGCTATTGCCAAACTTAAGAGTAAACAGATCCCACAAGCTTTCCCTTCTCTCCACCACCACTACCACCACCAACAATCTTCAATCTGAAAAGTGTATCCTTTCCTCACCCCCCCCAATTTAGGACGTACATGCAGATAAAGAGGAAAATGAGTCCCAGAGTTTCAAGATAGAGTGAGATACATTAGAAATTACGTTTTTAAACAAAAGAAAAACAATTGGACCTTCCTCAATCATATTTCATCAAAAAGAAACCTATATTATATACTGAGATAACAAGATTTAATTTGTATACACAAAGTATCAATTCATTTTTTAAAGTATCAAAGCAGTATTTGTAAAGGTCACAAGGATCAAGTAAAAAGATTTCTCTAATTAAATGAACTGGTTTTTATTTTAAATATTTACAAAAAATTTAGAGAAGTGTAGAATCAAACCAGTTTTATAAATTATAAATCAGGTTGGTCAGCCTATTCTTCCACTTAGGAGATACTCAAATAGAAAAAGAAAATGAATGTGGCATTCTATCCCATTTGCTTGGTACAAACTTTCACTTTCCTTGCATGACCATGCTAAATGAAACACATATACTAAAACAGATAATGGATATATGTTGAGAAATCACTTTGATGCAATCCACAAACCTGTGCAAAAATCTTTACCAGCCTTGAGTTATGGGAAGGTCTTATTTGCAGATATTCTCTCCACCACTGCTTAGCATATACAAGAAATAAACGCTCTCTCTCTGCTGTTTTCTGTCGTTCCAAAGCAAGCTTTAATAATAAAAAGAATTACCCAATTTGTTAGTTAAAATTTTTTTTATTATGTCCATTTCAAACACTTGAAATAATGTGCACATTAAAAAAGTAACTTGGTTATTAAATGTTATAAATTACAATACAAAAAAAAAAATCAAAATTCATATCTTAAAGGCTTTAAAAAATGTATACAAGAATAGCAAAATAACTGTATGGACATGTAAACATATAATGTATTTAACTTATACTTTAACATATTTAACATGTATTGGTCAACCTGATATCTGGGGGAGGAGGTGGGGGGAAGGAGGGGAAAAATTGGAACAATGCTGAAAAATTACCCATGCATAAATAAAAAGCTATGATAAAAAAAAAGTGTATAAGATTGATTTCCAACTTTATATATATTTATTAAAATTTACTTATTTTCAATCTTTCCAGATGTCTTTTGTTTTTACATTGCATTTATTTGCAGATATAATCCTCCAGAATCATTTGTTTCAACAGTGTTTTTTTTTAAATAGGAAAGCAGTTATATAAAACCAACCAACTCATTAATATGTTATATGTGATATTCCACGCAGTCTCCCACAAGGATTTATCATTAGGGAGAAAATTGCCTTTCACTTTATCAGAAAATAAAGGTTTTTCATTTGCAACTTTTTTTTTTTCCCCCTGAGGCTGGGGTTAAGTGACTTGCCCAGGGTCATAAAGCTAGGAAGTGTTAAGTGTCTGAGACCAAATTTGAACTCAGGTCCTCCTGAATTCAAGGCTGGTGCTCTATCCACTTCTCCACCTAGCTGCCCCTCATTTGCAACTATTAAAAAATAAAAATAGCTTTCAGAAAAAAAGTTATGAAATAGATGCTATCAAATGAAGCACTGTCTTCACTGGTCTGAAATATGGATCAACTTTGTACTTTTCATTTGTGTTATAAACATGAAAATCAGAATTGGAAAGGACCTCAGAAACTATCTAGTCCAACTTCTTTATTCTTTTGATAAGGCACCTTAGGCCCTTAGAAGTTCGATGACTTGTACAAGGTCACAGAGGTAATAGCAAATTAGTAGCTAAATTGAAATTCGAGTATTCTAAAACTCTAAATCCATTTCCAGAAACCAGAAAACAACATGCTACAGCATGAGTGAATAGTAATTTCCCAATATCATGGCTAGGGTCTACTTTGCACAAGTCCACATAAGGAAAAAATAAAGAGAAAAATGTAGCATAAAAACAGGATAAAAAATATTGCTAAGTCACTATGCAAACAAAGGAGTCAGGTTTCTTTTCTAACCCGAAACTCCATTTTTTTTTTCCTTCCACCACACTACAGAATCCAAAACTACATAGACCCTTCCACTTAATGTTTTCCCCAGTTTTAAAAATCTGCTTTTCTACAAAATATAATTTATACTAATTTTAATCCATTTTAGAAAGTGAGATTACTGAAGGACAGTTTTCAATTTTCCTCTAATTCCACCTAATCCTAATTAGATCTTTATTCCATAACCCCTCAGAATTTAAGTATTCAATGTCATCTACCTCTTGTAATTCTTATCTCATTTCTTTCATATATGCACACACCCCCACACATTAATTCTCCTTAGAATACAATTTCTAGAGCAGGTTTTACATCTTTTGTATCCCCTCTGAACATCTCTATGTACTTAACACAGAATGGTATTCCATAAAAGTTTAATAATTTACAGGTAAACAGACAAACATATTCTTATAAAAGGAGAACCAAGATTAAAAAAATTCAGGATTACTTACTTGTGTATTAACTATTTCTTGCGACAATGTTTGATTAAGTTGTGGATATACTTCAAGTTTTACATTTAAAATTCCAACAGAAACTTTTGATTCTGTACCTACAAATGTAAGAATTAGAACGTTAGCAATTTTAACATCACCTAAGTTCTAGATAACAAATGTGTCCCTCAAATAGAATTAAAACTACTTTAACATTTATGTGAAAAAAAGAAACTTTACCATTTATATTCAATAATGAATCAAAGTAATAAATTTAATATTACCATATTTTTATTTTTAAGTTCATTAACTTGAGAAACTGAGTCAGGTAAATGATAGGGTATTCAATTATATATAGTTCTATATTGATCTTGAAAATAAGTATAAAATAAATTGTACTAGTAAATATTAAAGTATAGCTTTTTAAAAAAAGTGAAATGATGAACAAAAAAATGAATAAAAAAACTTGCCCTCATCTTCACTTGAACTAATAGGAAAAAAAAAAAAACTTTTACTATTAATTTTGCAGGGACAACATACATCCATTTTCCTAGGACAGTTTAATATTATCATCACATTTAGTACAATCCTAGATTTAGAGTTGGAAGGGATCTAAGAAGTCATCTAATCCAATTCCCTCACTTTAAAAATATATAAATTAAAGTTCAGAGAGAATAAATACTTCGCCCAAAGTCATATAGGTCCTCTGACTCCAAAGCCAATGTTTACTCCACTGAACCATGCCGGCTTTCATTTGGATTGTGCTTTATAATTTACTAAATACTTTCGCATACTTTAAGTTCACTTGACCTTTTAACTTTATAGGGCAGTCATTTTTCCAAAGATTAGACTAAATTCTTCCTAACCAAAATAAAGCATAATGTTATATTTGATAGCTCAGAAGACATCAAATCTGAATCTTATAGTGTTTTAGGGTTGCCATTATTACCAACCATCAGTAAACATATTATATTTTGGCAAGATATTAGAGTTGATACTCAATGTTCTTGAAGGACATTTCAGACATTATCTTGTTTGTAATCTGACTTTTATCAAAAAACAGAATACCAAATATAAATCAGTTTTTTGAAATTTCCAGGTGTCTAAAATTTGGATATTCATTAATTTACTGTATTACTGATAAAGAATGGGGAGATTTACATGATTTACTGATTCTGCTACCTAGATGATTTAGTGAACATTATCATTTACTAATGCTGACCAATAATGTATAGATTAGTACTGCAATATATATACTGCAGTATATATTTAAAATAAAATATGAGGAATCTAGTCTGAAGTAGCAAAGCTTAAATTTTAAAAAAAAGTCTAAATACAGTTTTCTTAAAGTGAATGCAAATATAAACAAAAAGAATATATATGATAGTATTAGATATAATGACTTACACTTTAAAAAATTAATTTACTATACACCTATATCATATAATTGTAAATGTAAAAGTTCTTATTTCATTTATTTATTTATTCATTCATTCATTCATTCATTCATTCATTTATTTATTTTTCCAAATTATCCCCTCCCTCCCTCCATTCCCTTCCCCCGATGGCAGGTAATCCCATATATTTTACATGTGTTACAATATAACCTAGATACAATATATGTGTGTAAATACCTTTTTCTTGTTGCACATTAATTATTTTTTTTATTTATTATTATTTTTTTTGTAAAAGTTCTTTAACACATACTTTAAGAAACTCCAGATTTTAAGACATAGTATGTGAATTTTTAGTTTCATCAGTGATTACCTTTAAAATGCTACTAATTTTAGCATTGAGAGTTCTGTATTAGACAACAAAAATATTTAAACAAAGCAATTGTCTCTTTTAATTTGATATAAACATTCCCAAATTGGGAACTTCTATTCTCAAATTACTGAGAATTTAGTTTTCTTAACAAATACCAAACTATATTTTGCTATTGTTCAGTAAGTTCAATACTGAAATAAACAGCATTGTAATTCACACATAGACAAAAGTAATTTTAATCATTTATTTTTATATACCATAGTTGAAGAAACAAAGAAATTAACCAAACTTTCTATGTTCATTTTAAAAGAAAATTTATGTCAAAACCAGATTGAGTATGAAAAGATAACCTTATATTCCCTCTGGATCTTTTCCAGTAATAGGATATAAGAATCTAATTGGGGGGAAAAAACAAACAGCTCCAAAGATGAAATGTGAGAAAACACCTGTCCTACCACCATGGTAAGAGCCATGATGGTATTCAGCAATGCATAGAACATCAAACTTATTTGATGTGCTGTTTTTGCTGAACTTATTTTACTTTTTACCTTCTTTTTCTTTGGTTCTTTGTTATAACAGATAACTCTGAGAGAAGGTAAAGGAACACTGGGGAAAGTTAGGTGGTGGTAAAAGATATCAATAGCAAAAAAAAAAAAAAAAACACCCACAAAACCCCCCCCACACACACACACCCAAAAAACTCCATGTAATCTTAATTTTTAATTGTCATACCTACACCCAGAAGTTCCACAGCAATATTGGTCATCCCATTATCTGAGCCAAGGACTGATCGCCATTCCAAAAAGTAGGATGCTACTAAAGTGGTCTCACCAAATATATCAGTTTTTATTAGAACCATATGTATTGGATCACATATTGACAACATTGTTGTTGCATCAGCCATTCTAGTTCCATCACCTAGCAATATTAAACAAAGAGAAAGTTACATAAGTGTTATATATCATCCTATTAACCTTAATAATTTCATCAAAAAGCATATTCACTAAGAAAAAAATCAAATAAAATTTTATACTGTTTTCAAAGTGAAATATGTACAATGATAAAAACACAGAAACCCCTAACCCTTAGTTCTCTTCAGTTAAACTTTTACATAAATTTTATTTAAATAGCAAAGCATGATTATAGTTTTATTTCTAAGATATTTGGGTCAAGTTGGGACAACAAAACACTAGATATTAAACAAATTGTATTACTCTATTGTTTTTTTCATTTTGGTAAGGCAATCAAGATGAAATGATTTACCCGAGGTCACATAGCTAATTAGTGTTAAGGATCTGAGGCCAGATTTGAACTACAACTCTCCTGACTCCAGGGCCAGTGTTCTATCCACTGTCATCTAGCTGCCCTGGAAGTGTCTATTTTAAAGTGAGAAAATATTATCTCATGGTTTTCTTAGTAGCTGGTTGGAAAAGTACTGAAGAAACCATATTATACTATGTAAATAAAACTGGCTGCTAAATATTTTGCAAATACTGTTCAAAACTTCAATTATGGCAAAAACCTTTCAAATATACCAAAATAATCCACAAATAGGTGAAAGTAATTTATTACATGCCAAAATGAAAAATGAACTGGCATAAAGTATAATAAAAGATTCTATTACTATAACTTCAAGACTATGAAGTATTCTCAAAATATGTATTTAAATGACTCTAGAAATGTAGCCATCTACCATTAATTACAAAGTAAAAACAATCACTATAAACGGCCAAGAAAAATCTGAGGACAAAAGATGAAAGGAGAAGGTGGGTGACAGCTGGCACAAAAGAGAAATAATGAAGTGAAACTCAGATATAAAACACTTCCAAACAGGAAAGGGGGGAGGGGAGTAAAGAAAATGAGTGAGCAAAAATAAGAAATAGAGGGGAGGGTGTGAACATTATCTTGTAGAAAAAATTTAATTGTTTAATTTTCTCTCATACATATCAAACACATAAACATATATTGACATGCAAAATAAATTAAACTGAGCTAATTCAATGGATTTCTTACCTAAGCTTTCTCTGTGTACTTCAAGCAAAAAGCCATCATGAAAATCTGGTTCACAGGCACATGGGACAGGTTTAGAGCGGAAACGTTGGTTTCGAAAATGTAAACATAAAGTGAAGGTAGAACAAATTTGTCCAGGTAAAGGATCAGGTTCTTGTAGATGTTCCAAGAAAGCTTTTCCACCCAAAACCTGAAGGTAAAGATACCTCCGTGTTGGATCAATATTAGCTGTAAAGTGTAGCAATACATATGAGGAAACTGCCAGCATATTTTAAGGAATGTGATTAAAACAATAGGAAATGTTAAGTTAATAGAAATAAAATAAAAGACATATAAAATAACTTTTAAGAGCCATTTGCTCATTAGGAGTAAATGTCACATGGAAGTTGGTGATCTTTTCTTACATTATGGTTCAAAGAAGGAGTTAATTCAGATTTTGGGTTATTATTTATTTATTTTGAGGCTGGGGTTAAGTGACTTGCCCAGGGTCACACAGCTAGGAAGTGTTAAGTGACTGAGATCAGATTTGAACTCAGGTCCTCCTGAATTCAAGGCTGGTGCTCTATCCACTGCACCACCTAGCTGCCCCCTATCTATTTTTTAAAAAAGATTTTTGGCATTTTAAATTTCATCCAACCACCAACTGTCCACTTAAAGCATGTCTATTTTCTGGATAGACAAATGCATTTAAAATCATGTACAGATTATGTGACATGAATTGGTCAATCTGCCATCTGGAGGAGGGGGGTGGGGATAAGGAGGGGAAAAAAATGGAACAAAGGCTTGGCAATTGTCAGTGCTGTAAAATTACCCATGCATATATCTTGTAAATAAAAAGCTATAATAAAAAAATTTTTTAAAAAATAAAATAAAATTATGTATAGATATTACTTTTAAAAAGAGGATGCACACCTGATATAAAATGTAGCATTATAACACATGAAAAAGAATTTATTTACTTTGTTTCATAAAATGGGATATTGCCCCAACGAAGTTTATTTATTTTTGTTATGAAATTTTAATGTTTTCAAATGTGCACTACCAAAAAAAGTATACTATAATGCATAGATATTTAACAGCAACTAAATTAATATCAAGATTAATATACACACTTTTTTTCAATAGAGTTGATTGCTTATCATTAAAATTAGATGGTTTTGGAGAGGAAGTCAATTCTCCATCAGCTACGTCCTAGAAAGGGAGAAAAACATAGAAATAAAAGTCACTATTATATAAGAAAACAACAATTGAGATTTACGGAATCAATTTCCATTCCTTACACAAGAACAAAGAATAGCACTTTAGATACCATCAACATCATTCTTTATTGTGTCAAAGATCTCTGTAATAAAAAGCAAAGCAATTTTATACTTACGTGAAATAAAAACATACTATAATAATAACATGTTAAGACTAATGCACAAGGGTTTAAAAGCCTGGTTCATAAACTAATATAATGTATGAATCTTGAAATTCTGGAATAAAATTTAAATTTTGTATATCTTTCAGAATTTTGACACTTTTTCCTGCTATGAACTAGTTTTAATGAAGTAATGATAATTATGCAGCAGGAACTGTTACTAGGTTAATTACAACAAATGGGTTTATGAGTCTCAGTCACCAAAAAAAAGTAAGCTGTCTTAAATTACTTAGTCTCTAGTGTATTATCAAAATCATGTCAATTCTTACAACATATTACAAAGTAATTTAGGTCACAGTTTCTCATTTTATAACTTATTTTTACAAAAGAGGTCTGGTCACTATCACTACTGCATTTGGAGTTTGTTATATCACTAAATGACCTGTTTTTGCCAATTGATTTTATGGGATTAAAATTTATGAAATTTTGCTTAAAAGAAATGAACAGATTTATTTTTATTTACTAAGACTGTTTCACATAAGGGAATTTGATATCAATAATCAAACTTAATTTAAAAAATAGAGTACAGTTTAACCTTTGGTGTAGAAAGTTTGTAAAGTTATTTTAGAAATAGATTGAAAAATTTGTGAGGTTTAAGTCTATGGATAGAAGAATTTAGGGAAGGCTTGTCTCTGATAAATTTTATTAAACTAGTAGACCAAAGAAACAATAGGAAAAAATATAAGAATTGTTTCAGGATATCATACTAATAACTAAACTAATCTGCCTTAAAGACATCTTCATAAACATGTTTGAAAAACAACAAGAGAAAATTTTATCATTTTGCAAGATGGAAACTTGCATAATAGAAATATTGTAGAACCACACTAAAATACTATTTACCACAAAGCAGAATTTATTACAAGCAATTCATTAACTAAACAAAGGATGTTTTTGTTTTTGTTTTTTTTTAAATATCAAGACCTATTTTAGGATGGTTTTCCCTATAAAACAACTCCACAACATGGACCTTGGGTCCAGTGTTATTGTGAGGTTCCAATGAATTTATAAAAATACAGTTATTTCTTTTCTTTCTTTCTTTTTTTTTTTAAATACAGTTATTTCTAAAAGGTTACTCACAGTAACAAAAGTGAGCTCTTTCATGACATCATCTATGATTCCTCGACGTCTAAGAGCTTTTATTAAATCTTCTGTTGAAAGCTGTTGCTCAGGTGCCAATTCTTCCCGTATAGTTTCAGCAAGAACTTCTCTTATCCTGCCATGGACATCCATCTATATAGAGAACTTAACATTACATTTTCCCTATACTATGTAGTAATCAACAAATCTTCAAGAGGTGTGATGATAGTTAAACATTTTAAAAAACAAGTTTGCTTTTACAAAGGAATATACCACAGTAAAGCAAAAATAACTGTAAAAAATATAGAATAAACACCTAAGTTTGAATCTTGGCTTTTTGACATCAACAATAAATAAAAGGCTATATAACTATTTGGTAAAAAATAACAGTTTGTTAAAAAGCAATTCTATCATTTACTTTTTAAGAATTAAAATTTAATACCAAATAATGGAAATTTTTACTATTTGGAATGTTCATCAAAATTTCCCAACTGGTATTCAACAAATCAAAACACATTGTCTTGATTGAGTACCTCAAACACCAAATTATTGTTCGAATGGCAAGGCAGCATTCTCAAGTAATGCCTTTCCCTCTTTTCTAATGTTTGTTTCTGTCCCTTGCTACCAGAACCTGGGGATCTCTTTCTTAATCTCATTAACCACATGGTAGATTATATTGTCCTGGCTTGAATTCCTATCTCTGGTCTGCACGGTCATTCCAGCTTTCAACAAGTACCAATAAATAGAAAACTTCGGTAGCATGTTCACATAAATGTGCCGTTAAGTATATACTGGTCTCAATCAAGACTACAACAAAGACTAAACAAGCATGTAGATTTCGATGCGCAAGTATACACATGTAACAGCTACCTTGGTCTTTCCACATTAATAATAGATCTCTATACATTGACTGAAAATTCACGACCAACAAACGTTTGTGTGAATATGTATGTGCATTATCTATAGGTATGTGCGCATACCTATAGATGGATGTATGTGTGTATACACACACGCACAAATGAGAGTTCCAAAACTCATTTGACTTCTGGGGTACCACATGAACATGGGTGAATATGTGGGTACATGTGAGTGTGTTTATGTACAACTTATGTGTACATTTTTAACGCTGGCTCAGAAAGCTACCATTTAGAAGATACGCAATCACATTTGTTCCCTGGAGTTTCCTACAAAGTTACTGACATAAACCAAAGAGACGGGCACTCCAGCTTAATAAACGCCTGTGTGATGGGATCCCCTTCTGATTCTGGGGGAGCAAACCCACGTCCTGGCTAGCCCTGCGCCTTCCAGAGTTCGCCTTAAGCCCCGGGAGGCCCCGCAGCCTCACGGGCTCATCCCTGGGGCTGGAAGTGCTGCCTTGGACAGCTCCCGTGGTCACCAGGGTTCCGTTTCCTCTCGAAGTCTAATTCCAACCGTCCCAACGTCCTCGCCCGGCGCAGACCTTTTCTTAGGCGGCTAGGGAAAAGCCCTCGGCCGGGCCAAGGACGAGCCCCGCCACGAAGAGGTTGGGGGAAAAGATGGCTCTCTGCTCCTGCAGCCCCAGGGTCCCAGTCCCACCTCAGGCCGAGCGCGCCCCGGGCTGTTCCTCTCACCTTGTTGAGCTGCTGATGGATGAGCTGCTTGAGCTCAGTCGCTTTCTCCGGCGGTAGGGACATGGCGAAGCCCGGCGGTTCCCCCGCCACTTGCCTTCCCCTTCCCTCCTCTCCCGCCGGGAGCTCCAAGCGACCCTCCCGCTGCGCCCCTAGGTATTACGGTACGCTGAGATCCGGGCAGGCCGCGCGCCGTCTCCCCGCGCAGACTGCCCGGCCCGCGTAAGCGTACCACTCTGGGCGGGAACCGAGACCGCAACCCAGGCGACAACAGCGGGCCGGCAACTGCTTTCAAACTGAACCGAAGAGGAAGGATACCAGGGTGGCCGTCGCAGTGCCTGATATCTGCCTGCCTGTCTTCAGCAGTCGCCGTCTTCTTCCAATCCCTCCTCCCCACATGGTTTTCTTCGGTTTCCCCACTTCCGTTGTCCACCTCCCCTGACGCGATCCTCTCCCCGCCAGAAGAAGATTAGTCCACCAGCGAAACAGGCTTTTAGTTCAGAAGGTCCGGCCTTTTCGCCGGCGCCGACGGAAACGAAGGCCCCCGCCCCGCCCCTTTTCCCTGGAGCCCGGAGTCGCATCCCCGCATTGCTGAGCGGACGTGCTGTGAAACGCTTGCTTCTTGTTGCGTCTCCTAATCTTTCCTCCTGTTCCGCTTCCCTTCTTTGGGCTAATGATGTTTGTTCCCTGCGGGACGTCGGAGCCCGACTTTAAGGGGTTCACCCTTCTGATGGTGAGTCCTTCCCCACTCCCTCTGTCTCCGCATTGCCATTTCGGGGTTCCGCAGGTGCTTTGTACCGTGGTGGGAACTGGTACGGGGCCTACTCGCGCTTGTGAGCCTGGGCTAGTCCGCGAGCCAGCCTTTGTTAAACACCTGCTAAGGGCCAGACTGTGCTGAGCGCTGGGGATACGAGGAAAGAAGAAAAGGCAGAGACAGTCTCTGCCCTCAAGGAGCTTCTACTCTGAGCAGGAGAGACAGTATGCGGAAGGTTATGTACAAAAACATTTAGGCTGGAATAGTGGGAGATAATCCAGAGGGAAGGCACTAGAATCGAGAATTGAAAAAGCTTTTTGTAGAAGGTGAAGCTTTGCCTGAGAATGGAAAGAAACCAGGAAAACCTTCGTGAAGGGAGGGTCAGGGGAGAGCGAAAACGCTCTCGTGTAAATGGTGCGTGATAAACGGCCGAGAAGTTCGTGTCACTGGGCTGCCGATTAAATGGCGGGAGTTCAATGAAGAGGATACGTCAGGCTCACTTGTGGATCATAAGGTCACAGATTTTGAGCTGAAAGGATTTTTAGAAGTCTGGAATTCAGTTCCCTGAGAGAGGGGAAGAAACTTGCCCAATGTAGCAAAGCTATTAAATGTCTGAGGCAGGATTCTTAACGCAGATCTTTATTCCCAAATCCAGCCTCGTATATGATACACCGCTGAATAAGGAGAAAATAACAAGATCATCATTGTGTTTGTCATAGCCCTTTTAAATTCCCCACGTGCTGAAGTGTCTTCTTATGTATTCATTTTCCTCACTCCCTCCTCTTGGAATTACTATATTTCTTCAAGGTTCATCTCAACTATTGCCTCTTGCAAAAAGTCATTACGGATCTCTCCTCCAATTGCTCTCTCCCTGAAATTTCTTTGAATTTATTTTGCATCTTTTGTATTTACTTTTGAGGGGCACTTACTCTGTGCGCTCCCTTTCTCAATAGAGTATAACATTCATTTATGTTATGGATAACATAACAAATAAGACTATTCTGAAATAGATAAGAAAGAAGTAAATTCTAGGTACGGTGAGATGGGAGAAGAGATGACAGATCTTGTACAGTTAGAGAGGGAAAGGATGGAGTCAGAGATGGGAAAACTGCTGGAGAGAAAAGTTATTTTTCTGTATCTATACTCTGTCAATAACTGTCTTAAGAAGGACATTAGGATATAGACTTGTAAGATTTCAAACTGGAAGAGATGATAAAGGTTATCCAGTCCACTCTTCACATTTTACATTTTAGGAAACTAAGATGAAGCCAGATTTAGTGACTTTTTTATTTAGGACCAGAATTCAAACCCAAGTCTTTAGATTCTAAATCCAATTGTCTTTCCATTACAGATACTTGGGTTTATATTTAAATCTCACCTGGATAGAGACAAAAAGATTACCCTGAACATAGCAGTTTACCTAATCCCAAATCCTTGGTAAAGGAGAATAGAGTGGAAAGAGCCTTTTGGAATCAATTTAGTGACCTTAAATATAAGCTCTCAGGACCTTAGATTTCTCATCTGTAAAGTAGGTACAGGGGAACTAAGCTTTTCTGGCTCTAATATCTAATCTGTCTTGTTTCATAGTTGCTGGATTTTTCACTATAGTTCAGACTTACTTGGACTAAATCTCCTAATTGGTCTGTTTGCAGTCAGTCTCTTACTCTCTTCTATCTTGTCCTTTACAACAATTGCCAAAGCAATCAGTAAGTCTGTCAATAAGCATTTGTTAAAGTACCTACTATGTGCCAGCTACTGTACTAAATGATAGGGATACCAAAAAAAAAAAAAAAAGTAAAACACAATTCCTGCTCACAATCTAATAGTGGGAATCAACAAAAAAATGTACAAACTAGGTATAATTAGGATAAATAAGAAATAGAGATGGCACTTGAATGAAGAAATCAATCAAGAATCGAGAAAGACTTCTGTAGAAGATAGAATTTATTTTTATTAATTTTATAATTATAATTTTTTGACAGTATATATGCATGAGTAATTTTTTTATAACATTATCCCTTGTATTCATTTTTCCAAATTTTCCCCTCCCTCCCTCCCTCTACTCCCTCCCCTAGATGACAGGCAATCCCATACATATTAAATGTGTTACAGTATAACATAGATACAATATATGTGTGTAAATCCAATTTTCTTATTGCATGTTAAGAATTGGATTCCGAAGGTTTAAGTAACCTGGGTAGATAGACAATTTACATTCAATTCCCAGTGTTCCTTCTCTGGGTGTAGTTGTTTCTGTCCATCATTGATCAGCTGGAAGTGAGTTGGATCTTCTTTATGTTGAAGATATCCACTTCCATCAGAATACATAGAAGATAGAATTTTAGCTAGAATCCAAGGAAGCCAGGAAGTAGAGATGAAGAGAGAGAACATTTGGGATATGGAGGCAGCCAGAGGTAATACCCAGATTTGCAACATGGAAGTTTCTGGGGGAACAGTAAGGAAGCCAGCATTATTGGATTGAATAGTACTTGAGGGCCAGGGGAAGTAGAAGGTGTAAGAAGACTGGAAAGGTGTGTGTGTGTGTGTTTGGCTTGTTGAGATAGGAACTAGGTTATAAAGAGTTTGGACACTAGAGGACTTTTGTGTTTGATCCTGGAAGTGATAGGGAGCTTTTGGAGTTTATTGGGGAGAGGAGGGGAAATAAAGTGTTTGACATAGATTGGCAATTTAGCAAAGTCACTTTGGTGTCTAGATGTACGATGGAATAGAATAGTGAGAGATTTGTGGCCTGAAGACCCACTAATGTATTATTGCAATAATCTAGGTATGATATGATAAAGTCCTAAACTAAAATGATGGTGTTGCTGAGACAGAGACAGATATGGATTGTTGCAAAGGTTACATTGACATTGGCCAACAGATTGGACATGGGGTGACTCTTAGTTTAGCCTGAGAGGGGATAGTGTAACTAAAGATAGTAATAGGGAAGTGTGAGGAAATTTAGGGAGAAAGATAATGAAATATATATTTACCTGCTATTCAAAACTTTCTGAATTATGGCTTTGCCTGTCTTTCTAACTATATTTTATAATATCTTCCTTCATGTATTCTGTTCCAATCATAGTGAACTTCTAGCTGTTACCCCACCTCTGACTCCATCTTTTACTTTTATATCTGCATAAGATCTTTCATCTCTCTCCCTGCCCACTCTATGACTGGAATTTACTTCTTCGTTATTTCTGTGTTTCAGAATAGTCTTATCTAGCCTTCATCATGAATGAATGAATGGGTATTGCCTCAGACAAATTGACTTATAGGAAAGCTTAAAAGACCAAGATCTCCCACTAATCCAGGGCAATTTCCAATCTTTCTGATCTATATTTTGTCACTGGACCCAGGAGGTTGATGATTTTGCACAGCTCTCCCTCACTTAAATCCAATTTATTTGCAGATCAGGACATCAAATCCCTGATGTCATGGTCCTCTTTGACAGTGAAGGACAAACAACAACAAACATTTTCAGAATAAGAATGAATAGAATGGCAAATATGACAAATGAGACAAGGCCGGACTACTCTTTTTGGCTTCTAATTTCCCTTTTGAGATGAAGGAAATTTGCCCTGGAAATGAAAGGATAAAAATGCCTAATGGTGCTAATGACCCAGATAGGTAATGAGTAGTAATAAGAAAGCACTTAATTGCCCTTTAGTAATTAGAGTCCACTGGTCCAGATGAACTACATTTTCCATACTGAAAATTTGGCAGATTTAATTGCTAAGCCGTTGTCAATAATACTTAAAATATCGTGGGGTGTTTAACTTCTAGTGGGTTTCTTGCTATTCCCCTAGGAAGGAGAGAGGGAGAGGAAGGGAGGGAGAAAAATTTGGAACAGAAGATTTTGCAAGGATGAATGCTGATATAATTTAACATATTTAACATGTATTGGACTGCCTGCCATCTAGGGGAGGGGGGAAGGGGAAGGAGGGGAAAATTTGGAACAGAAGGTTTTGCAAGGGTCAATGCTGAAAAAATTACACATGCATGTATTTTGTAAATAAAAAGATAAAATATACAAATAAGATATTTTTTTAAAAAATGAATGTTGAAAACTATTTGTATATATTTGGAAAAATAAGAAGCTATTATAAAAAAGAAACTATAATAAAATAATTTTTAATATTGTGGGAAATGGTCAAGGTGCCATTGTTTTAGAAAAGTCAAATATTCTAGTGTGGGTTTTTTTGTTTGTTTTTAAAGGTTTGAAGGGTGGGGAGAGGATAGTGGACCAGTGAGTTTGACTTTGATTCCTAGAAAAATTCTAAAACAGTCATTAAAGAGATGGTTCATGGATATGTACAAAAAGAAGCAGTGATGATAGTAGTAAGCTTATATGGTTTCATCAAGAATTAGTCATGCCAGGTGGATATTTTATTCTATTTTAGTAGATCAAGGAAATGCTATAGGTATGGCTTATTTAGATTTTAGCAAAGCATTAAAAATATCTTATGCTAGTCTTATGAATGGAGATAGATGATAAATACAATTAAGTGGATTTGGAATTACATGAAAAAGTTGCCATTTAATTGTTCTCTGTCTACTTCTCAGGGATTTCTAGTGGATTGCCTCAAGGATATTTGCTTAGATTTGGACTATACACTATTTTTAATAGCTTCTTGGATAAAGATATAGATAATCTAGAGAGCTGCATAGTTATCAGATTTTCAAGTAACACAAACCTGGGAGCAGTTATTAATAGCTTGATTGAGAGAGTGACAATACAGAGGGATATTGATAGCCTATAGCAGTGGAATAATTGAAAAAGGAACCAATTAATTAATAACAAGCATAAAGCTTCACACTATCTTTTCACAGAATCTAATTGGAGGTATGGTTAGACCATAGGTTGAATAAGATTGAAAGTAGGAATTTTGTGTGAATTAGCAGTGTGATGTGGCAGCCAGAATAGCTAATGCCATCTTGGCTTACATTTTAAGAGGCAAAAGAAAAGATAGTTCCTTTATCCTAAGTTCTAGATGCCTGAATTTAAGAACAACATCAATGATCTGAGAGAATTCAGAAAATAATAACCAGGATGATGAAAGACTTTGAATCCATCCATACCATATAAGAATTGACTGAAGGTGTTTATTCTAGAGAAGAGAAAACTCAGGGATGAGTTTTCAAGTATTTGATGACCTGTTCTTTGAATAAGGGACTAGACTTATTCTATTATTGGAGGTCGGAACCAAGAGCAATGGGTGGAGATTGCAAAGGGACAAATTTAGGCTTGATACCAGAAAAAAACTTTGTAAAGGATAGGATGATCACTGAGTTTCCAACTCTGAAATTCTATGGCTTTTTCTCAAAGTTAAGCTCAGGTACCAACCTTCCCTGATGCTCCCAGTTGCTCATATTTTCTTCCTCATCAAATTATCTTGTATATTTTCTACATATTATAACCTTTTAAATATAATATAGGTGCCTTAAATACTATTTTATTTTTGTCTTTGTATACCCAGTGCTTGGCATAAAGTTGGAACAATGCTGGTCTTGTTACCATGACAGAGATAATTATAAAGGAAGTCTATCAATCTCTTACTTTGAGTTTCCTCATTTGTAAAGTGAGTGGTATCTATCTTATAGAGATATTGCAAAGATCAAAAAAATATATTTTAAAATATTTTATAAACCATCAGGCAGTATATAAATTTCAGCTTTTACTGTTAGGAGTTTAATAAATGGTTATTGAGTTGAATTCAGAAACATTAAAGTCAACCTTATTTTCTGGGACCATACAACTCTGGAAGGACCAGTTTAAAATATGGAAATTCATTCTCTATTCCCATTGCCACTACCATTGTTCATGTCTGCTGTTATTTTCCCACTTTTACAGATGAGGAAACAAACAAATAGAGGCTAAATGACTTAGCTACTGTCATACAACTAGTGAGTATCTGAGACCAAATTTGAAGTCAGGAGTTCTTAACTTAAGACCCAAAACACTATCTACCTGGCTGCCCTACTTCCTCCTCCTCCCCTTTTCAATTTAGTCTTTATATTATGGTTAGACTCTTGCCTGGATCTAGTTGGGTTAATTATTGCTTAAAGATTTCCACTCCTTTCCTATTGTCTGTTGTTTCAAGTTGACATTTCTTTATATGACATTGAGGTTCTTCCACAATTAGCCCTTTCACCACCTAAGTGCCCTGCCTTTCAAATCTTGTTTCATTGCTCCGAGATAAAATATAAGCTTCTTAAAGATAGGAATTGCTCCATTTTTTTCTCTGTTTCCCACTACTAGAACATATAGTTGATGTTTACTAAATGTTTATTGATTCACAGTCTTCATTTTTTATGCTTCATTCATACTACACAACTCTCTCTTCCCCAAATATACCCTAACTCTCCTAACTCTGTGCCTTTACTCTCAGTGTTCCTTTACCTGGAGTAATTTCCCTTTCTCTGTTGACTTCTTCCCATCGTAAAAGTACAATTCTAATGCTGTCTTTCCCAGTGAAGCCTTTCCTGATCTTCTCTGCATTGTCCCCCAACTTAGTAACTCTTTTTTTCCCCCTTGAATCTCACACCACATTTTGTTTGGCAGTTTTATTGTTATTATCCTAAATAATAGTTTATTTAGAGACATTTTGTGAGGGCAGGAATTATTTGTTTCAAAGAAATAATATATAAATTACCATATTAATACCTTTACGCTTTTTTTGTATCTCCCCCAGGGCTGGTATGGTGCTTCATGGACAATAGTTCCTTAATAACTATTTGTGGAATGAATGAAAAGTGCTTACTGAGGGGAAGCAAAGTCTAGTAGAAAGTTGTGTACAATATTAGCCATGAAATGCTGTCAAAAGTCACTTAAGCTTTATGAGCCTCAGTATGATGAGTTGAAGGTTTCATTCAACTCTTATTATTTGATGATTCCCTGCAAGATATGAAGATTTGAGGGTCTTGGTTAAAATATTCTTCAATTGTGTCCCCTTACCCCTGCTACAGGACTTCTCCCAAACATTTGGTGACTTGGAAGCACAGCTACTAAAGATACATATTGGAATGAAATTGAGATTTACATTCATGCACAAAAATAAGAGAACAAATCAGATAAGGTCACAATTATTTGATTTTCCAGGGTACGCTATGTAAAATGCTAGAAATTTTAGTTTTAAATATGTGAGTTATACATACCCAAGTTTAGAGCTTAAATTTTAAAAGTATTTTGCTAATTTTAGTAGATGATTTAATATTATTCTTTGTGATTTCAGCCAGCAGTATCTGTGGGAAATGTTGGCCAGCTTGCAATTGATCTGATTATTTCTACGCTGAATATGTGTAAGGTTGGCTATTTTTACACCGACTGCCTTGTTCCAATGGTTGGAAACAATCCATATGCAACTGCAGAGGAAAACTCAACGGAACTCAGTATAAACGCTGAAGGTACATGCATGTAATTTGAACTTATATCATTGTAGCCATCAATCATTAAACATTTATTATACACCTGCTATATACCAAGCACTATGCTAAGTTTTTGCCTTCAAAGAGCTTACAATCTTATGGGGGAAACAACATTCAGATAAATATAGGCAAAATGAGCTAAATACAGGAGAAACCAAAAATAATAGAGAAAAGGACTAAAATTAAGAGAGGTTGAGAAAGGCTTCTGATAGAAGATGGACTTTTAGTTGAGATTCAAGTAAGCCAGTAAGATCAATAAATGGAGCAGAGAAAGGAGAATGCTCCAGACATGGGGGACTGCCAGAGAAAATATTCTAATACAGATAGGGTTGTTCTTGAGGTATTTATGCTACCCTCCTATATCAGACAATTATACTGAGCAGAGAATTAGGAATGAGCACTTTCCTTGTGAAATAAGTTTGAGTTTTCTTACTCTCATGTCTAGCATGTAACTTTAAAATATTGACCTTTAGGACAGCTAGATGGTGCAGAGGATAGAGCACATACCCTGAAGTCAGGAAGACCTGAGTTCAAATTGGGCCTCAGACACTTAATGCAACCTAGCTGTGTGACCCAAGACAAGTCACTTAACCCCAATTACCTCAGCAAAAAAGGAAAAAAAGTGTGTGTGTATGTGTGTGTGTGTGTGTGTGTGTGTGTGTGTATTATATATGTATATATATGGGCCCTATTAAAAACAATGTTTTTCTTCTAATGACCTTTTGAAGATGGTAACTTAAAAAAAAAATATATATATATATATATATATATATATATATATATTTTTTTTTTTGTGTGTGTGTGTGTCCTTAATTTAACATTGTGCGCTATTTCTTTTAGCTACCTTACATTCTTGTCACTTTTTTTTCTTTTTCCTTTTTATACTCAGTTTTCTTTCTTCTTTTTTTTTTTCTTTCTTTTTTTTTTTTTTGTGTGTGATCATAGATTAAAACTGGACGAGTCCTTAGAGACATCTAGTCCAAATCCTTCTTTTTCAAATAAAGGAACTGATCTAGAAGAGATAACATGATTTACCCAGTCAAACAACTTCAAATCGCAGAGAAAACTCTCCTGAGTCTTTTGATTCTTTAAATCCAGTGCTTTTTCCATCAAATTTTAGTAAGATATGAATAAGGGAACTGAGGCTTTCAGAGGTTGTGACTTTGACCATGGTCACACAGTTTGTCAGTGTCAGAGCCAGGATTTCAACTAGGGTCTCTTTGCTCCTATAGCTAGCTGCTGCCTAATGAATCCCTGCTTCTAAAGCATTTTTCCTTTAAGTTAAAGTAATTTATAAATGATTTGAGATACACATTAATGTCTAAAAGATATAAGCATTTATAGAAGTCCTGAGGAACACAGCCTTAGCCATTAAACATAGTAATGTTTTATCTTGCTAGGATGTTAGTGTTGCTATTTTATTAGCTTTTGTAGCATTTTCTTTTCAATATGTCATAATTAAAGGGTATATGAAATTCACTTGTATATTTTTGTGTGCTTTTTGATAACTGATGTTTAGATAAAATAATTAAGCTTATGTGTGTGCCCAATATTTTAGTAATTGAGGGAAATGATGACATACAGAAATTTAATAGAATTTAATTTTAAAGCTTTTCCACCTTAAAGAATACCAATTGTAATTCCTTTTTGTCATGATTTTCTTAAATTTTTTTCTTTCTCTTTTGCTATAGTATATTCATTGCCTTCAATGAATCTGATGGCTCTCCAACTAAGATCAATTTTTATAAAGGTTAGTATTATTTTGCCTATAGTAAAGTTCTTTTTTAAAAAATAAAGCTTAGTTATAAAGTATAAAATAGTTCTAGAAATTAAGATTCAAAAAAATTAATTGAGTTTATCTTATTATAGATAATATTCAGCCCTTAAGTTTGGAACAAGGCTTTTGCTTTGGGAAAGAGTAATATCTTCTAAGTTTCTTCTTCTAAGATGTTATAAGATCTTCTGACTTTTCAGATCTAAATACTTTTATTTGGAATCCATAAGGAAAAAGCAACAGAATGAAAGGTCCTATCTAACGCTTAATAGAATGTAAATGAAAATTGATCACAGAGTATATCCCTAATTTTTAAAAAAATCTTTTTACTTTTCAAAATATATGCAAAGATCGTTTTCAGTATTTGCCCTTACAAAATCTTGTTTTTGTTTTTTAAATTTCTTCAAAGCTTATTACCTGTGCCTGTATTTATTTATTTATTTATTATTAATTATAGTTTTTATTTACCAGATATATTCATGGGTAATTTTACAGCATTGACAATTGCCAATCCTTTTGTTTCAATTTCCCCCCCTCCCTCCCTCACCCCCCCACAATGGCAGGTTGACCAATACATGTTAAATATGTTAAAGTATAATTAAATACAATATATGTATATATGTCCAGTTGTTTTGCTGTGCACAATGAATCGGACTTTGAAATAGTGTACAATTAGCCTGTGAAGGAAATAAAAAATGCAGGTGGACAAAAATAGAGGGATTGGGAATTCTATATAATGTCAAAATCTTGTTTTTCAAATTCTTCTCTCTCCCTCCCCATTTTCTATCTTCCTTGGACAGTGAATAATCCAAAATAGGTTAAACACATGCAATTTTTCTAAACATATTTCCATATTTATCATGTTGTGCAAGAAAAATCAGATCAAAAGGGAAATAATGAGAAAAAAAAAAAACAAGCAAACAACAAAAAAGGTGAAAATCCTATGCTGTGATTCACATTCAGTCTTTATAGTTTTCTCTTTCCATCCCAAGTCTATTGGAATTTGCTTGAATCACTTCATTGTTGAAAAGAGTTGGCCTATTACAGTTGATCATCATATAATCTTGTTGCTGTGTACAATGTTTTCTTTGTAAGTCACCTTACTTAACATCAGTTCATTTTTAAGTCTTTCCAGACTTTTATGAAATCAGCCTGCTCATCATTTCTTATAAAATAGTGTTTCATTACACTGATATACCATAACTTATTCAGCCATTCCCCAACTGATGGGCTTCCTCTCACTTTCCAGATCCTTGCTGCTACAAAAAGAGCTTCTTTAAACATTGTTGCATATGTGGGTCCTTTTCCCTCCTCTATGAATTCCTTGGGATACAGACTATGCTTTTTAAAAAAGCTGAATTAAAGGGTATGCAGTTTGATAGCCCTTTGGACAATAGTTCCAAATTGCTCTTCAGAATGGTTGGATCAGTTCACAGCTCTACCAATAATGCATTGGTGTCCCAGTTTTTCCACATCCCCTCCAATATTTATCATTTATCTTTTCCTGTCATCTTGGTCTATTTGAGAGGTGTGTAGTCATACTTCTAATTTTTCGTGTTTAATCAGTTCCAAAAATGACATGGTAGAGTGGAGGAATGTTGAGCTTGCAATTAGAAAGAAAGGTTTTGAAATCCAACCTCAGACATCTTGCAAGGTGTAACTCCTCAATCCGTGTTCTTTAGACAGCTCTCTAGGACCTACCTGTTAAGGCATAAAGACTTGCAGTATGCATTGATGAAAATATTTCCCATACCTAATGTGTATTCTCTAAACCTACAAAATCTCTTGAGTCTTCTGTGATTTCTCATCGGCCAACAGTAGCGGACCAAAAAATTGTGTTTTAAGTACTGAAACATTCTGATCTTATTGCTGCAGTTATATTATTATATTACTACAAGTGGAGGAACGACAATTTGTTGGCTAAAACAAAGAGGTCTCAATTAGTAAAAGAACCTGATTGTGAATCCTGCCTGAATAACTTTGGGCAAGATTTCCATTTCCTAATATGCAAAATAGCAGATGGGAATTTAAATCTTAAATCTCCAAGATCCCTTCTAAATCTTAAGTCCTGCAATCTTCAGAATTTCTTATCAGTTACAGAAAAATTAATGACCTATCCTTACAAAACAGAAGCTTTTTCAAATAGCTAGTAATATGAAAATTACTTTTATATTTTATTACTTTTGTTATTTGTTATTTACTTTTCAGCTATTAAGAATGGCAATTAGATTGAACTTTCCACAATTGTAAAGGCTACCAGTTTATGCTTTTGACATGTGCTTCTGTCAGAGGTCATGATCAGGAAAGTATAAAAGAAGTGGAAGCCTTGAAACAGGATTTTTTTTTTTTTTTTGTAGTAGCTGGAAATGGATATTAAATAATATATTTCTGACCTTTCTGTCAAGTTTCTACTAGCAAGTAAATCAAAAAGAAAAACAGATTTAGAAATTAAATGTTCCATATGAAAAGATGCTCCAAGTCATTATTAATCAGAGAAATGCAAATTAAGACAACTTTGAGATACTACTACACACCTGTCAGATTGGCTAGAATGACAGGGAAAGATATAATGCAGAATGTTGGAGGGGATGTGGGAAAACAGGGACACTGAAACATTGTTGGTGGAATTGTGAATACATTCTGGAGAGCAATTTGGAACTATGCTCAAAAAGTTATCCAACTGTCATACCCTTTGATCTAGCAGTGTTACTATTGGGTTTATATCCCAAAGAGATCTTAAAAAAGGGAAAGGACCTGTATGTGCAAGAATGTTTATGGCAGTCCTCTTTGTAGTGGCCAGAAACTGGAAACTAAGTGAATAGCTATCAATTGGAGAATGGCTGAATAAATTGTGGTATATGAATATTATGGAATATTATTGTTCTGTAAGAAATGACCAACAGGATGATTTCAGAAAGGCCTGTGAGACTTACATGAACTGATGCTGAGTGAAATGAGCAGGACCAGGAGATCATTGTATACTTCAACAACAATAGTATATGATGATCAATTCTGATGAATGTGGCTATTTTCAACAGTGAGATGAACTAAATCAATGCCAATAGAGCAGTAATGAACTGAACCAGCTACACCCAGCGAAAGAACTCTGGGAGAAGACTATGAACCACTACATAGAATTCCCAATCCCTCTATTTTTGTCCACCTGCATTTTTTATTTCCTTCACAGGCTAATGGTACACTATTTCAAAGTCTGATTCTTTTTGTACAGCAAAACAACTGTTTGGACATGTATACATATATTGTATTTAATTTATACTTTAACATATTTAACATGTATTGGTCAACCTGCCATTGTGGGGGGGTGAGGGAGGAGGGGAAAAATTGGAACAAAAGGTTTGGCAATTGTCAATGCTGTAAAATTACCCATGCATATATCTGGTAAATAAAAACTATAATTAATAAAAGAAAAAAAAAGAAATTAAATGTTGAAGAGCTGTGTTTGGCCACTGGTTTTTGGTTAATGATGAAGGTATATAAATTGACAACTAAGAAGAAACTAGACTTAATACTGCTTACTATGCTTCGTAGCATACTAAGAAAGTGTTGATTAAATGTATATTATCAAAAACATGATATATTATTTTTTGTTTTGCTTTACAATTAACTTTTCCGTAGCATAGATTTGGAAATTGAGTAATAAAATAATAGGCCTCACTGCTTAAATTTTCTCTCATTTTTGATCTTTAGCATAAGGACAATAAATAGACTTGTAAATAATATTACTTGTGGTATATATAATCACATATGCAAAATATTACATTAAAAAGTATTCCTACACATACTAGTAGGTGTTTGTCATGCATAAACAACATCTGATTTTAATGACTCTTTTTCCTTCCTTTCATTGGTCATTAAAGTATAAATCAAAGGCATTTTGTGAAAAGCTCATTTCCTGGGTGAAAAGAAGTAAATGTGCCAAAGTTATTGTTCTTTCGAGCAGTCATTCATATCACTGTGATGACGAACAGCTTCGTAGGTATGTTGAATCATTTTTTTCATAACATATATGATATAACATTGTAATTTTGTCACTATTACAGTTATAGTGTGGAAGTTAGTCCTGTAATTTAGAAGTTGTTTTAATGTATCCAGCCTATGTGGCAATGGATAGAAGTGTGAATTTACTATATTTTAATCTCTTCTCACTGGAAGCTAAGAAGAGGACTAGTAGGGGATATGGTATGAAATGTTAAGTGTTTTCATAAGATCTAGAGCAAATGAGGTTTGACAAAAGGGATGGATATCTAGAACTCTTCTTTCTTTGCTTTGTGCTTGTGTATTATAGAGCTTACTAATAAACAAAAAGGAAGACAAATTATAAATAAGAGCACTTTCCAAGGCATGTAGATAAATGCTTTTCTGAAAGGCTGGATTGATACTTTCTTTCATTGTTATGTGACCTCTCATCATCACAGAAGAAAGTTCAATTGACTTTAATTACAATCCTCTGGAGTATCAGAATAAGTCCTTTAATATAGGGTAAAGAAAATCCTTAAGAGAACATGACCTATTATTTATCATTACTAGGTATATCCTTTGAAATTATATTTTCATTAAACTTTATACCAGAGGTTAGGTTAGAATTAAAGAGGATTAAATAGTGTGTGATTTTGTTGCTTTTTAAAACTCCCTTTCATTAATTTTTTTTATCATTATTTTGACAATATTCTGAGAATATTGAGAAATGTTTTCAAATGATAACTTTGTGTCTAAGTATTTCTACCAGAGGAAAAGCAGATGACTTTTGCATTTTAATTCTGATTATATTATTTTAAAAACATTTTTTGATGCCTTTTTTTTTTTTTTTTTTTTTACGAATCATGTTGGCAGAAAAAAATCAAAACAAAAGGGGGGAAAAAAAAACAAAAAAGAAGTGAACATAGCATGTGTTAATATACGTTAATATACATTCAATCTCCATAGTTCTTTTTCTAGAGGCAGATGGCGTTTTCTATCCAAAATTTATTGGGATTGCCTTGGATGGCATGTTAATTCTGAAATTTCATATTTTATCTCTTTTCATTTTACCTGTGGAATGAGAGTGATTAATAGGTGAAACTCACAAGCTTAATAACTGTTAAACAGTTTTGAAATATTTGCTACTACCAAGAAAGGAGATTTGAAGATCAAAATTTTATGCTGAGGAGTCTTTAAATTGCTATTTTTGAAAGTACAGTTAGGGAAGTTTCATCTTTTTTGTTATTGAGTTGTTTTAGTCATATCCATCACTGTGACCCTGTTTGGGGTTTTCTTGGCAAAGATACTGAAATAATATGGTATTTCTTTCTCCAGATCATTTTACAGGTGAGGAACTGTAGCAACCTGGGCATAGGCATAGTGCTCTATCCTCTGCATCATCTACTGCCCCATAATCATCTAATAGCTAGAGCTAATTTCTTTTTTTTTTTTTTTTTTTTTTTTAAATTTTATTTAAAAATACTACTAATAAAAAATGTTTAAGATATCAAATGAAATTCAAAATTCTGGTACAATCTTATTGATACATTCCCAGGGGATTTAAATAGTTAATTCCTATAATAATACACTTAACAATCTAATTCTACAAAGAGCTACAAAATAAGCTAGGTGAGGACTTGATTAGCATTTTTGTTGAATTTGTTATTAAAGCAATAGCTCGAATCCTTTTCCTCTGCTCATTTTTTTTTAAAAATAGAATTTGTACACAATTTATATTTATTTATTTTTATTTAATATTTTTTCTTAGTTATACTAAAACTTTTTTTTTTTTTACATTTATTTTTAAAATTTTTGGGTTCTAGATTCTCTTCCTTCACATTTAAGAAACCAACATGTGAAGTTATGCAGAACATTTCTATAAGTCAAGGTGTAAAAGAAAACATAGTTCTCCTACCCTAATGAAAATAAAAACCCTCAAGAAAAATTAAGTTTAAGAAAGAGAGAGAATGTTTCAGTCTGTATTCAGACAAAAACAGTTCCTTCTGGATATGGATAGGGTTTTTCATAAGTTCTTCAGAGTAATTGTACATGATTGTTACTGAGAATAGCAAATTCACTTATAGCTGGTCATTCCAAAACATTGCTATCTCTTAGTATATAAATATGGTTTCACTTTACTTGAATTCCTGGAGGACCTTCCAGTTATGTTACTTTTTCTTTTTTAAAGCATCCTTAGAGCTAATTTCTAAAATTCTTAGGACATAAAAGAATTCATAGTACTTATAATTAGTAGGAGCAAAAAAAGGTAGAACAGTGAAGAATGGATAAAATTTTAAGGTGGTCTTGACTTTTTTGTTTTCTCTAGTTATGTATTATTAATAAAGGAGATGATGGGTAGCCACAAAACTGTTTTGTTTTTAAAAATACTCTATTCTTCCTAGATTGAAGAGATTTCTCTTAATTTTTCACTTAATGGAAGCCTAAATAATTGCAGGTTAAATGCTGGTAATTTTTCTATATGTGGTACTTGTGGGTGGTGGTGGTTGTTGTTAATGTGTTTTAAATTATTATCTCTAGCATTCCATTCCGATATTTACTTACACCTAAAATGGAAAAAAGTGTTGGTGAAGTATTACAGAATCTTCATTGGAAGGAAATGGAAAAAAGCAAATCATTTCCTGGAATAAGAGATTCTGAGTTGTGTATCCGTATCCCTGGGGGTGGTATCACAAAAGCTTTGTTCACCGAGAGGTGAGTATATCAGTTTACTTAATAGAAATTTTGAAGAAAATTCTAATGGCATTTGTTTTAGAAACTATGCATTTAATTCAAGAAAATAGCATTGTGGGGTTTTTATATTATATATTTATATTTATATATTTATATATTTTATTTATTATATTTATAATATTTATATTTATTTTATATTATATATTTTATATATTATATATATTTTAATATATATTATATTATATATATTTTATATTTATTATATTTATATATTTATATTATAGTAATTTTGGTGTAATTAGTCAAGAAGTGTTCCCACTTTACTTCAGATACTTAAGAGTCAACCCTTTAAGTGACAGTGTTAGAGGGAGATGGAAATTGGAGGAATTTTCTCTTTTTCAGTAATACGCATACATATTCAGTAACACATATACCTTCAATCACCTGAGAATTTTTGAGACTTTTAAAACTTAGCCCTATTTAACTTACTTCCTTTGTTCTACCTACTCATTTCACAGAAACTTAGACTTTTAAAGCATAGTGATACATACAGAGTAAAGGTGAGGCTGCAACAGAATCTATTATGCTTCAGGTGAAGTAAAAAAAGCAGGAGTAGCAATCCTGATCTCAGAGCAAGCAAAAGCAAAAATAGATGTCCTTAAAAGAGATAAGGAAGGAACTACATTTTGCTAGAGGGTACCATAAATAATGAGGTAATATCAGCTCTAAATATAAATGCACCAAGTAGTATAACATCCAAATTACTAGAGGAGAAGTTTAGAGAGCTGCAAGAAGAATTAGACAGCAAAACTATAATAGTGGGGGATTTCACTTGTTCTATCAGAACTAGATAAATCAAACCACAAAATAAATAAGATTTAAAGAGATAAATAGAATTTTAGAAAAGTTAGGTATGATGGAGAAAATTGATTGGACACAGAAACTCAGGCCGAGTTGGGCACCAATTAAAAGCTAGACTATTAAAATGTAACCCAGAAAGAGTTTACTTAAGTACAAAGTTTAGTGTACGATTGTACTCATTTATACTGTAGTTGTATTTTTTCCCCTGTGTTTTGGTCTATTCAAATACTTATATATCTGTAAGACAGTCATCAGTCAGTGAATCAGCAAACATTGATTAAGCATCGATTAATGTGCCAGCTAGGGGAAAGACCAAGTCAAAAAAAAAAAAGTAATCCTTTATTCTGTAGAGGGTCACAGTCAGTGGGGAAACTCTGGGTGCGGTATAAGACTCTTCAGCCCAGATGGAACCTGCTGACAATGTCTGGTTCAGCTCCCAATCTTTCTTAAGGGCTCTCAGCCTTCCTGATTAAATCAGGGGGTGGTGACAACCTATGTTGTGATTGAAGCAGAGTGATGGAAGAGTGATACCAGGTAGCAATCTATATACAATAGCAAGTTGTTTATGTGGTCCCACTTGCTTAGTGTTGTTTTTGTTACATTATAAAAAAGGGAAAGCCCTTGAAGTAAATGGACTCCATTTTTCCACCATTCTCAGGAGTCTTGCCTCATCACTTCTCCACTAGGAAGGTATATCTTTTTTCTTTTTTTTTTTTTAAATTATAGCTTTTTATTTACAAGATATATGCATGGATAATTTTTATAGCACTGACAGTTGCCAAGCCTTTTGTTCCAATTTTTCCCCTCCTCCCCACCCTCCTCCTGATTTGAACTGATTTGGTTCATCTCATTATTGAAAATGACCACATCCATCAGAATTGATCATCATATAGTATTGTTGTTGAAGTATATAATGATCTAGGAAGGTATATCCTAATCACCCCTGTGTGGAGGCTCTAAAAAGCAACAGTACGTTTTGCCACCCCAACTTGGGGGCTCTAGAAAGCAGGACACAACATTATTCCAAGGGGTTTGTTTACATCTTCTTGGGAGAGGCCACAGATAGATATAGATATAGATACAAAATAATAATCCCAAAATAAATACAAGGAACTTTAGAGAGTATGTTAGCAACTAGGAGGGATGGGGAAAAGCTTCAAATAATAAGGATTTTAAGAGTGAAGAGTGAGGAGGGAGTATATTCCAGGTATGCAAGATAGCCAGTTGCAAAGGCATGGAGGTGGGAGATGGAGTAGTACATCCTAGGAATAGGAAAAAAGCCAGTTTGGCTAAATGGTAGAGTGATAAATGAGTGAGATTAGAAGATTAGGTTGTGAAGCACTTTAAATGAGTAAAGAAAAATATCATTTGCTAAGGAATGATGTAAATGCCTGCTAGTTTTGAGGGGTTTTTTTTTTGTTGTTGTTTTTTTAATACTTGTTATTTCATGAGCAGGACTAGGAGATCATTGTGTATACTTCAACAACAACAATATATGATGATCAATTCTGATGGATGTGGCCATTTTCAACAATGAGATGAACCAAATCAGTTCCAATAGAGCAATAATAAACTGAACCAGCTACACCCAGCAAAAGAACTCTGGGAGATGACTATGAACCACTACCTAGAATTTCTAATCCTTCTAATTTTGTCCGCTTGCATTTTTGATTTCCTTCACAGGCTAATTGTACACTATTTCAAAGTCCGATTCTTTTTGTACAGCAAAACAATTGTATGGACATGTATACATATATTGTATTTAATTTATACTTTAACATATTTAACATGTATTGGTCAACCTGCCATCTGGGGTGGGGAGGGAGGAAGGAGGGGAAAAATTAGAACAAAAGATTTGGCAATTGTCAATGTTGTAAAATTACCCATGCATATATCTGGTAAATAAAAACTATTAAAATTTTTTAAAAAATATTTGTTATTTCACATTTTTATGTAATAATTTTTACACTAAGCTGCCTCTTCCCCTCCCCTCTCCAGTGAGCAAATTAAAAAAAAAAAAAAAAAAAAAAAGCCTTAATGCATATTTACAAAATCCTGCATAATAAATTCCCACGTTGGCCCTATCTCTTTCTGATCACTTTGTTTGGGAGGTGAGTGGTGTGTTTCATCTTCATTTTTTGTACTCACAATTTATTTATTTATTTAAAATAGCTTTTTTATTTACAAAATATATGCATGGGTAATTTTTCAGCATTGACAATTGCAAAACCTTTTATCCCAATTTTTCCCCTCCTTCCCCCGACCCCTTCCCCCAGATGGCAGGTTGACCACTACATGTTAAATATATTAAAGTATAAGTTAAATACAATATATGTACACATGTCCAAACAGTTGTTTTGCTGTACAAAAAGAATCGGACTTTGAAATAGTATACAATTAGCCTGTGAAGGAAATCAGAAATGCAGGTGGACAAAAATAGAGGGATTGGGAATTCTATGTGGTGGTTCATAGTCAACTCCCAGAGTTCTTCGCTGGGTGTAGCTAGTTCAAATCATTACTGCTCTATTGGAACTGATTTGGTTCATCTTATTGTTGAAGATGGCCACGTCCATCAGAATTGATCATCATATATTGTTGTTGAAGTATATAATGATCTCCTGGTCCAGCTTATTTCACTCAGCATCAACTCATGTAAGTCTCTCCAGGTCTTTCTGAAATCATCCTGCTGGTCATTTCTTACAGAATAATAATATTCCATAATATTCATATACCACAATTTATTCAACCATTCTCCAATTGATGGGCATCCACTCAGTTTCCAGTTTCTGGCCACTACAAAGAGGGCTGCCACAAACATTCTTGCACATACAGATCCCTTTCCCTTCTTTTAAATCTCATTGGGATGTAAGCCCAGTAGTAATACTGCTGGATCAAAGGGTATGCACAGTTTGATAACTTTTTTATTATCCCATTTATCAGAATTCTAAAATCTTTTAGTTCTCATGGTACATACATTTTTCTCCTGGTTCTACTCATTTCATTTGGCATGGGTTCGTAAAGTTCTGAAATTATCTATCTCATCATTTCCTATGACAATAATATTTATGTTTGACGGTTCTTCATTAGGAGAACACTCCCTTAATTTGCAGATTGGGGGCTGCAATGGGAAAAAAAAAATCATAAATAGTTACAATTTGAGTTTTGAAGATTATTAGTTCTTTGTGTTTCTCATAAGATATGCATGCATTCATCCTTGTAGTAGCTTTTACTTTTTATGAGCCTAGTACTTATCCAACTTGCTTTTGTAGCTATGTTGTTATGATTATCAGTTATAGTCTTTGAGTTTTGAATAGTTCTTGCTTTTGGGAAAATTTATTAATTGTGGACAAGGATTTTTTTAGTATGAATTTTTTTTTAAATTTCCCCACTGCAAGTTCCCTTGCCTCTTTATATTATTAATAAAAAAGCTATTGAACTTCATATTCCAATAAATTGACAGTAGGATTTCTAATAAACCAGCCTTTCTGAAATCAGTATTGTATGATGGTCAGTCATGTGGCAAAGCTTTGAAATAAAAATGTAGCTTAATGCTGTAATCCCTGTGAAAGTCCATATTAATTTGTGGCATTTATTTGGCTATTTCTCTCACAACCATTAAGCTTATGAGTCCCTGAGGAGAGAAATTGTCTTTTGTTTTTCTTTGTATCCCCAGCATTTGGCATGCTACCTGTTTTAGTAGACACTTAATAAATGTTTGTTGACCAACTCACATTGCAGAAGCAAGTAGAAGTAGTGACATGATTTTAACCATCTAGTCCTTTGTACTTAAAATAAAACTCATTACCAGAAAATAGAACAGCATATTAAATCATCTGACTTAACAATGTATGAGCTTCTTCACTTATTAAAGTATGGAGGGGGACATACTGAATTTTGCTTCCCAAATTGTTGGAAAATAACTGATTCATTCTCTTTGTTGTAGTTGTGCCAAAGAGATAGAAATGGCAATTGTCCTGAAATTTGTTTCAGAAGGAGATAATATCCCAGATGCCTTTGACCTTGTTAGATATCTTAATGATTGGCTTCAGATAATTAAACCTCAAGTAAGTATTCCTTACTTTGTCCTCTAATGATTTCTTCTCACCTAATCATTTATTTCATATACCATTTATAAACCATTATAAATTGTTGTTGTTAAATTGAGATGAGAGTACAAAAAGTAGTTCTTTCTATTCATTGGGAAGAGGGGTAAGGGTGGGAGTGCAGTCCATTTGAGGAGGAAAATGGAGAATATAAGTTAAACAAAATGTTACTATACATAAACCCAAATATTCCCAGCACCTCTCTGTCTCTTTTTTTTATTATAGCTTTTTATTTACAAGATATATGCATGGGTAATTTTACCGCATTGACAATTGCCAAGCTTTTTGTCCAATTTTTCCCCTCCTTCCCCCTTACCCCTCCCCCAGATAGCAGGTTGACTAATATATGTTACATATGTTAAAAGTATAAATTAAATATAATATATGCAAACATGTTTAAACAGTTATTTTGCTGTACTAAAAGAATCGGACTTTGAAATAATACACAATTAACCTGTGAAGGAAATAAAAAATACAGGCAGAAAAAAATAGGGGGGTTGGGAATTCTATTTGATGGTTCATAGTTATCTCCCAGAGTTCTTTCACTGGGTGTAACTGGTTCACTTCATTACTGCCCAGCACCTCTCTTACACCCTCTCAAAGAATTATGGTCTCCAAACTTAGTTTTCCCACACAGCATTGTCAACTGTATAGTTTTCTATTCTACTCTATTATTCTAACTGAAGACTTGAAAGTTACAAATATTAATGCTAGAGTAAAACTTGCTACACTCCTCTTTTATCTTTAATATCCCTGAGATAGAGAAACAGAGTTGCTAAGTTTTCTTTCAAGTTGCTAAGAACTTAAATTGTTTGAAGAAGCATATGAAGTACTGTTTGTGAGAATTATGTATAAAAAGCTGCAAAGCAATACTATAGCTTTTGGTAAAATTCTATGTCACTGTATCTGTCACTGTGAAGCTTTGGAATATTGGTACATGATTGAAAAACTGGACTTTCTGAGATGCTTCCTTTGCCAAGTTTACCTGGCTTTATAAAAATAGTTAGAATTTATATGGTGCTTTAAAATTTGCAAAGTGCTTCATGCTCATTTGATTCTCCTAATAACCCAGTGAAATAGATATTGTTATTATTTCCACTTTGCAGATAAGGAAATTGAGGCAGAGAAATTGAGTGATTTACCCAGTGTCATACAACTAATGTCTTAGGCAGAATTTGAAGAGGGACAGTGTCAGAGTCATAGAGATCTGGGTTCAAGTCCTGGCACATACTGGCTGGTATCCCTCAGCAAATCACTTAACCTCTTAGTGACTCAAAGCAGATGCTTGACTTCTGTGACAGAGAGTATCCTTATCCTTATGTGAAATCACAACTCTAACCTTGTGACCATTAGTAAATCACTTAACCCCCAAACTGTAAAAAGGAGAATAATATTTATATTCCTGCCTCCCAGGATTGTTGGGAAGAAAGCATCTTGGGATAGAGTGCCAGGCCTGGAATCAGGAAGGTCTGAGTTAAAATCTGGCTTCAAGTAGCTGTGTGACCCTGGGCAAGTCACTTAACCCTGTTGGCCTTAGTTTTCTTATCCATAAAATGAGCTGGAGAAGGAATTTGCAGCTCAATCGAATATATTTTCCCAAGAAAACCCCAAAGAAGAGTTTGAACACAATTAAAATGACTCACCAATAAAAAGTTATCAAAAGTATTGTGATTAGGCAACTTATGACATAAAAATATAACATGAGGGAAAATACTGTTTCTTTTTTTTTTTTTTTAACACCATATGCCCATAACTCAACTTCCCTGATATCTTTTCTGCCAAAAAAATTAGTTGAACAGAATACACCCTCCTAGGACTGAATCTGTAGGTCTGTGTAAAAATTTACATCTCTTTAGAGAGGAAGGAAATGGGTTTCCTCATGGAAAATGGTTTTTATAAATGCCCTTCTGGGCAGCCTAAATTATAAATTATAATATTTATAAATTATAAATACTTGAAAACTTATTTTTGTGTTGTTGCCTCTGGACTAGAACAGAGACTGCTTTAGGTTCCACAGTAGCACAGCAGGTTGGGTCAGCGTTCAGCAAGTTGGCTGCATAGTTAACTGTTTTTAAGCCTTCTCCTAGTTAGGATCCTGCTTAACATGATCCAGCCGCAGTCATCATGACACTACTTTGTGATTTGGCCCCATGAAGGAGTGGGGAAAATTTCCTGAAAAGAGGGTTGGTTCACATGAAGAAAGGAAAACAGTTTTCCCCTGTGGTAGAGCAAACAGATTGGAAACGGGGAAAGAGAGGGACTGTGTAATGCCTGTGTGTTATAATGGAATGTAATGTTTATAATCAAAAGTCTCATTTATTTTTGTTTTTGAATCCAGGAGTGTAGTGACCCCACAACATCTGTTTCCCAGTGGAAAATGCCAAGTTCTTGGAGATTGCTCTTTGGCAGTGGCCTCCCTCCTGCACTTTTTTGAATACTTGTCACTACTAACAGTGACTCATATAATCTGACAATACTGTTGCATGTGCTCCCAAGGTTTGGGGGCCTATCCTGTGAGGAGCTCCTGGTGAGAGACTTCTTTTTGTTCAGATGGCGGATTCTCAGGGATTTGCAGTCTTAGAAAATGGAGCAGTGAGAGATTGTTACTTCTACAGCCAGTAATAATGGGTAGACATGGAACCTGTTTCCTAGATTCCAAGGCCACTTGGAATTCAGGATGCTTCTTGTGTCCTGAAATATAGTTATCAAATACAACTATCAATAATTTATTAAAAGGTTTGTATTATGTCAATATGGCAGGAAATCTCAAAGAAATAGAGTCATAGTCATCCTGACTTACATCACCTATGGCAAATATAAATTTTGTAGAATAAATTTTTTTCTTAAGAAATTATTGACTGAATTGTGATTTTTGGACTTTAATTGAAAATATTCCCGACCAAAAAAAGAATATATTGGAATTGGTGACCTTTTTTCACTCTTAATATTAAGTATTATACATTAGGTTTTCTCACATGCACTGAAGATTTGCATACCAAAATCACCAACAGAATCCCTTCCTCAATATGAATTCTGGGCATTCAAAAGTTTGTGTCCTAGGGACTGAAACTTTAGCTTTAAAGCTTTACTTAGCTCTGCTTTCCATGTTTTGGCACAACTGGCCTTGTTCATCTTAAAATCCGGTCTTCGTTTTCTTTCAGCTTGATACATACTCATGAGATCAGTTTAGGCCATTTCAGGGAAGAGAAATGGGATAAACAGACTTGGACAAATAAGCAATTTCTCTTTGCCTCTCATTGCCTTAGGAAAAGACTCTCCTATACATGAAGTTATTATTGGATGTAAAGAAATGCAGACCTACCTTCAACCCTGCAAAAACCATAAGTTCCAAAATTTTCTCCCTCTCTTTGCCTCTCTCCCCTCCCTAAGACAGCAAGCAATCCCATATAGGTTAAATGTGCAATTTTTCTAAACTTTTCCATATCCATCATGATGTGTAAAAAAATCAGATCAAAAGAAGAAAAAATAAATAAATAAATTTTGAAAAGGTGAAAGTGCTATATACTTCAATCCATGTTTCATAGTTCTCTCTCTAGGTGGCACTTTTTCATCACAAGTCTATTGGAATTGCCTTGAATCATTACATTGTTGAAAAGAGTCAAGTACAGGCAAATTTTTTTAGGCAATGTGTGTTGTGTAGTGATTTGGACAAGAGTAGGGGAAAAAATTCCAAAATTTCTAGCAGCCGAATTAAACTGGTTGTTTCTGTTTCAAAAGTCTTCATCCCAGAAAAACTTCATGAAACATCTGTCCATAGAGCTTTGCATGTTAAACACCTTCCAAAAGCAGCTCTGTAGTTGCCATAATTTTTGACTCTTAAGATTAATCTCTAAATTATTCCATCATACTATATTATACATTTTCATTCTGCTTTCCAGAAGTCTAGGAAAAGAAAGAATTCCTTTCATTTCCTTATTCTTATATGTAGCTTACAAAAAACTATTAAAAAAACGATTCTTATTCTTGTTTGTGAGCCCAAACTCTATTCATAACTGGAGAGCATAAATTTTTCTTTGATATGTGTGTGTGTGTGTGTATGTCATATTTCATTATAAAACTTTACATAAAAATCGAGAAAAAGGAAAGCTGTAAAGTGAAAGATGTTGACTCATAAAGACCATGAATGTGTGTCCATAAGTCACCATAATATTCTAGCTCATATTTTTTTCTTTTTCTTTTTTTTTTGATTAGAAAGGCAGAGATATGGAAAGCATCCTCAATTTGGAGTCAAAAAATTTGGGTTCAAATTCTGGCTCTTATGACCAGCAAGTTCTTAAGCAAATAACTGAACCCTTTTGGTCCTGTTTCCTCTTCTATAAAGTGGAGGTTTGGATCTTAAGGTTTGGATTTCTTAAGGTTCCTTCCAGCTCTAAATCTTTTTTTTTTTTTTTTTTTACAGTGATTTTTTTTTCTTTTTTTGGTAAATAATTAATTTAATCACTCAGATATTCCAGTGGATCTTGTCACCATATTGGCATAGATGGCATAAAATAGTATGTTCTTAGTTTTCAATTTACCTGGTTTTCAGCATTAATTTCTTAGGAAATATACCTGATTTAGATGAAATTTTACTTGATTGTCCAAATATATCCTATTAAAAGTTTTCATTATTATTTTCATTGTAACTGATGCCATTTTCAGCTATGAAAAGTATATTCAGGCGTAATTGAAATATGTCTTAAGTTATATTACAACTTCCAGTAGAAGGACCCATTGGACCATATTTACTTATATAATTTCTATCTTAATTAAAAATCAGCATTATTTTAGATGCCTCTTTGCACTGTGCAGAAGAAGGATATCTCCTAAAAATTATCTGATTGCTAATTTTTTTTAAAGTTACAGATAATTTCCTTCAGATATTCTTTGTTCTATTTGAGCCTAAATTTGTCTGTTTTTAAGAGTATTGCTACAATGTAAATTTATGGGAAAAAGCCCTTATGAAAGGAAGGAATATAATTATACTTCTCCCTTGAGAGGAAGACAAATCAGATGTAATGAAGTAAGATAGGCTTTTTTATTTTGCCTCAGGATGAGGCTTTTTTCAGTTTACCTGGCAGTATTCCCATTTTAAATTATACAGGGAAAAAAAACTTGTTTTCACATATGTATAATGAAGAAAGCAAGGAAGAGATTAGATCTATAGTCTCCTCCTGGCTCTCAAGTTCTGATTGTATAAAATAGATTGTTTTTGCAATAGGAATTTGTGTCCATGTTTCTAGATCTTGTTTATGTAGTCTCTTCTACTTCTTTTTTCCAACAACAGGTAATTTTGATAATTATTGCTGTGTAGAATAGTTTGAAATATTTTAGAGCCTCTTCCTTACTTTTTTTTCATTATATCTCTGATAATTATTGATCTTGTATTTCCTTCAAATGAATTTGTTGTTATTTTGTCTTATATATATATTGCCTTTTTAATAATTTAGTGTAGTATTTTATAATTGTTTGAATAGTATCAGAAATAGAGAAAAATAATCAGTAGAAAGTCATGGTCAGGAAAATGTTTGAGCATTCACCCTCTGACTCTAGTCAAATATTTCTATTATAGTTCCTGGGTATAGGCTTAACTTTTGAACAAAATTGAGAGCATAGTCAAGCCTGAATGTGATTAGTTTTTTGGATGGCTTTTGGATGCGTTATAGCTTGAGCAGCTCAGCCAAGTATTGTATCAAATTCTATGACACTACATTAGATAGTGTCATCAGAAACTAAGTGCATGTCCAAAACAATCCCAGTAGTTTTTGGACAGAAAATTCTATTGGCATCATGAAAAAGAATTATGGAGATTGAATGTAAATCATCACATACTACATTCGAATGTAAATCAACACATACTATATTCACTTCTTTTTTTGTTTTTTTTTTTTTTCCTTTTCCCATGGTTTTTCCCTTTTGCTTTGATTTTTTTCTCCCAATAGGATTCATAAAGCAGTATGTATTAAAATTTTAAAAATTAGAAATGACAATTCCCCCTCCACCTCCCCGGCCAAAAAAAGAAAGAACCTAAGTGGATGAAGAATGCTTATTGTTTACATTACAATAAGCAGTTGGATGAATACCTGTCAGAATACATCTGCTTCTGTGTCAAAGACAGATACTTTAAACAGGGAGTAGATTGGACCCAGGACCAAACAGGAGGAAATTAGAATGGATTGCTTTTGTGAAGTTGCAAATTTATTTTAATGACTTCCAAGTTTCTCTTTGAATTAAAGCTCTGTGGGTTTTTTTTTTTTTTTCTAGTGGTTTTATATAGCTGAGACTAATGAAATAGTACTATATTTGAAGAATTAAAATTGAGAATCATTTGAAGGGCAAATGGTTCATAAGATCTCAATTCAGTAAATATTTATTGAATGTATAATATGTGCCAGGCACCATATTAAGCATTGAGGATATAAAGAAGAAAAAGCCAGTTTCTACTTTTAAGTAGCTAACTGTCTAATGGAAGAAGATAATTCACAAAAGCTTCGAAGTTGAAAAGCTGAAGGGAAGAGATAATGTGCCATCAAATGTAATGATGTTCCTTGGATTCAAAACCAAGCAGCAAATGGAAAATGGAGAATAAATTAGAAAATTCTCTTTATTAAGGTAGGCATTGGGAAAAGTTTAATGTACTAACTGCCATTACTGCAATGAGAGGGAGAAGCAACTAAAGGATTGAGAAGGTCCTGAGTATTCAAAGTTGAATCCATCTGCATAGTGTAAACGCTTTAGGTCATCAGCTTCCTCTGGGAGAAGCAGCAAGTTCGTTGGGGTCAAAACCAAGCAAAGCCATTAATGGAAGTTAAATCTTTAAAAAAGTTTTGAGTCTTCTATAAAGGAAGCTTTACTATAGACTCAAAAAGGCTATAGTACATTGCAATCAAGGCATTATGAAGAAAGGAAAAAAAATGACACGCTTCCCTCTTGTTCTGTCTGATGGCAGCTGTTTTGGGGACCATGGCAAAGCATGTACAGATCCCAGAAGCTTCAGATTTAAGGACCTTTTCATAGATAGAACCACTATGAATCAAGCTTTGAATTTTATTATGCAGAAAAAGTATGTTCCAAATTAAAGGCAACAGCTGAATAGTGGAATTATTGATCTAGTGTTGACAAATTGTATAATGCTTTTAAACGTGATCCAAGTGAGAGAAGAAAACACAAGTTGATAGTGATTATTTTTGCTTTTTGAAACATCAATCATGGAGGTTCAGTGGAAAGAAAACCCAGTGAATTAATGGACACTAGATTGAAGTGTATATTTGAGATGCCCAATGAAAATGATGAATTGATCCATGTGAAACCTAGAAAAGCTGTTTCATTGAATGCATCTAAACAAGAAGGACCCATGCCAAAACTGCATAGGGTTTCACTCATTGATTCTGGGACGAGGAGTGGATTGATAGGTTGTAAAAGATGGTGAAATGATGAAATTTTTGAAATAGCAAGTGAGAGATACATATTTAGTATTCAGAAACATAGTATGTGGATATCAATCTGGATTAAGTTCAGCTTTGTCTTTCAGTGTAATGCTGAAGAAACTGAGGCAAGATAGAGATGAGAGTATTTAATATTTTATTTGAAAGGGAGAGATTTACTGAGACCCAATGGATCCATGGTTTGATCCCAGGGCTGAATGAGATGATTGTCTCCAAGAATCCAAAAAACAATGTGAGTTCTCAATGACATATATACATGTGGCTCAGACACGGGGTAGACTGAGGCAGGGGTGGAGTCAGGGTGCTAAGAGTGGGAACGGGATCCTTGACAGGGTGGGGTGGGCCACCAGATATGGGGATGACATAATGGGGGGAGGCACCCTGGACATGGGGAGAAGCATCTTGATAAGATGGTGTCTGATATTCTGGTAGCTTGGGATGGGGAGAGGCATTCTCACATTCTAAAACATAAGATCTTTTATCCTTATCAAATATTCTGATGATTAAGAGGGAGGGGTGGTTTTTCAGTATTGAGCAAAACAATTAGAAATCGAGGTAGGACAATTCAGAAAGACTGAGTCAGGATAATTAGGGAAACTGAGTCAGGACAATAAAAGGACAATTGTATTGTGGCATATCATCAGAATGTGATTAGTCTTTATATAATTGCAGCCATTTTCACTGGTCTTAATAGGGAAATTCATCTTGTTGAGTGTGAAGAGCTATTTTTTTTTGCATGATCAGAGAAAGATTTACTTAACATTTCATTGATAGTATAACTCATGATGATTATTTTTCAAGATGTACAAGATCATCTAGTTTTTGCCTTAATTATTTTTTCTGATTAGAAACACAAAAACAAACCCTGACTACTTACTGACAAATCAGGAAGAAGCAATATGCCAATTGTACATTCTTGGGAGTTTTATTAAGACTCCAAAAGTTGTTTAGAATCTCATGTTGTAATAATCAGTTCTTTGGCTCAAATGTCTTTCTGATAGGCATATCCCCTGATAAGTTCTTTGACAAAAGAAATATACAAGCAAATATTTTTAATATCATTTTTGTATTAGCAAAGAACTAGAGGCAAGCTAGATGCCCATGACTGGGAGATGGCTAAGCAAAGCATGACACATGAATGGAATGGAATGCTATTGTGCATAAAGAAATGATGAATATAGACAAGCATAGAAAGACTTAATGAACTAATACAAAATGAAGTAAGCACAACCAAGAAAGCAATAAGCAATTATCTACAAAAATGTAAATGTAAAGAGCAACAAATATAAAATATCCCTAGATCATAACTTTTTTAGCTATTTCTCAATTTTATAGTTTATAGTCCTTTACTATTACAAAAAGAATTACAATTATTTTTGTACATATAGGCAATTTTACTTTTTTTTTTTTTTTAAATCTCTTTAAAGTGGTATTGATGTGGATCTAGTGGTAGAGAATCCCTTCTGTCTGCAAGGTCCAATGTGAATGAATTCACAAACCCAAAATCTAAATGTGTCAAGAAAAGGGATTTTTATTGGCACTGAGAAGCCAGCTTTGCTAGGAAAATAGACTCCTCAGTGACAAAAGGTCCTGGCAGAGAAATAACAAGAGGTTATCACTGAAAAGAGGGTATCTTCACAGCAGTCAAGAGTCCTGGTGGGCAACTGTGCTGAGAGATCCTGTGTCAAGGCATAATCCTGCTTAGGACTTCTGCAAAGATTTAGAGTTCAGAATTGCCTTTTATTGGCAGTCTAGAGGCTAGGGCCTCTATTCAAAATTAAATGAGACTCCCTCAATGTTGTCAATGCCCCCAGACCTAGATTTCCAGTTAAAAAGAAAGTACTTATCTTGGGAGCTTCAAGCTACTTGAAAACTGGGAGTTGAAGCTACTGGGAGTGGCCCTAAGCTAATCCACTCAATAGAAACATCAGGTCAAGATCTCCAACTGAATGAGACCACTTAAGTTTGAACTACTGGGAGTGGTCCTGAGCTAATCTTAATGAAACCACTTAACTGCCCTGAAGGTTGGGTCTTTGTCAGAGGAGAGTTTCAAAGTTCACTTGCTTCCCCCCAAAAAAATCAAGGGGGACACAATTTGCATTAGTTGTTTTGTCACTGGATCAACAGTTATACCCCTTGTAGTGACTCTTTGTATTAGCCAGACTCATTAAGAATTGTATCAACTACATAAATACAATTGTGACAGTTTTGTAAAGATAGTTGTATATGATACAAACTGAGATTTTTTGGGGGGAAAAAGTTGGAAAGGCCCGGATGTGAACTGTGTCCTCTTTAATCTGTGGGAGAAAGGTCATTCGGGGTCTCAAACTCTTCTCTAGGAGGAGCACACCCTCATGTCCATAATGGAAATTCCCAAGATAAATACTCTTATTCAATTTTGAGTTGAATTGAAAATTAGTCTCCCAGATTCATCCAGGGATGGGCCCGACTTGGGGCCAAAGATCAAAGCAGCCATTTCACAAAACTATCTTGCCAGGATTCTTTGCTCACTAAGAAAGCTGTCTTAGTGAGAATGATGAGGTTTAGATTTGGGGTACCCAAATGAAATTAGTGTTACTGATGGTCATGGTGAGGTCTAGTGGCAGCACAAGAGTCCCCTGTAAAGGAATTTACATACCCAAAAACCTAGTTTGATAAAAGAGTTTTATTATGGGGTTTGGAAGTAAGGTTAAAAGTCTGGTTAAAGTCAAGTTAAGGAAATAGGTGAGAGTAAAGAAGCACTGGAAACAGTATTCTAGTGGGAAGAAAAGATCCTGGCTGTAAAGGGCACTGCCAAGGTCCATCTGCAAAAGCCTCAGCTAATGGAAGCTCATTATATTGCTTGTCTTGGTGGGGGTTGGGAAGCCTGAACAGATCATTAGAACGGGGGCTGAGAGAGCTGAAGCAGATCAGAATTGGTGGGGGCTGTGAGAGCCCAAGTTAGCTCAGATCCTGTGGGGGCTGGGACAAGGCTGGATCTCCTATTGGAATTCAGAGGGGTGCTTTTGACCAGCATTTGTGAATCAAAAGTGTAGACTTCCTGAACTGATAATGTATCAGCCAAGAGGGGCTGGAAGTAATCTGCACAAATCAATCTGAAAGAATCACAAATCAGTTTCTTAAAGGGACCACAATCTGCTTCAAAAACAAATCAAAATAAATCCCTTTTTTGTCACACATAGACATTGGGTTTGCAAATTCTTTCTCAAGTGATCTACAGACACCAGATAGAGGGGATCTCATACCCCAATTCTTGCACCTCATCACATATACCTCAGTAAAATAAGAAAACTTTTATTGGTCTCTACCCTCACCCTGCTCCAATCCAATCCATTGGCTAGCTTGAGAGAGTCATATGTATTGTATATGAGTGTCATATATATGTTGTCAGTATATAGCCACATTTTTCATTTGAATTAAATCTAACTTTAAAGACATAGCCAATATTCAGTAAATAGAATTTTATGAATGATCATTTTTCTGTACAAATTTATTTTGGTCAGATTTCTAAAAAGGGTTGAAGGAAGGAAACAAGAACTAAATGAATTAACAATGCCAACTGAGACCCTAAGGAATAAAGGAAGCTTTGGTTTTGAGATTTGATTATAGCTATTGTAGGCACTAAGACATCTTTAAACTTACTAGAGTTTTGGACTATTCTGGAAATTTGAAGATTGCTAGATAATTAACCTTTGGACAAGTCGAGTGGTATTATTCTAAGAATGTCTGCTATATATAACTGTAATTAGGATACTTTTTTCAAGCTAAAATTTTTTTCTAGAATATTTTTTCCCAAATCTTCCTCCCAGTTAGTAATCAAAATTTATGATAGTTTCAATTCTTTGGCACTGTCCAGTTAGTTGCTGCTAGTACTCCTATCACTACCAAGATAAACACTAGACTTTTATTTTAGGTATAGATTGCTGTGTTCAAAACAAGGAAATGCTACTGAATGAGTCAAAGGGAACTGGCATTGCTAGGTGTCCAGACAATGAGCTGGAAATCAAACTAATAACAATCAAAGCAATTGAGGGGAAAAAGAAGACATTGTAGCCAAAGGAATAAGATGTTGTTGGAAATCCATCCCACTTGGCAAGGATGGCAACAAAAGAAGAAAATAAGCAAAATGTAGAGTACGTGGAATACACAAAAATATATATTTGTATTTTTAAAATAATTTCAAATATTACATGGATAATATTTTGAATGACGAATAGCTGTTTCTCAAAATATTTGTACTTAATGATCATTTATCTTGATATTTAAGGCTTTCCATATTCTGATTCCAGCTTGATTATCTAATTTAACTTTATATTATCCCCTTTATGTGCTCTGTGCTCCAGACAAAAGGGACTATGAGCTATTCCCCAAATTCATGTCTTCTTCCTTGTACCTCTTGGTTCAAATCATTCACTGAAATGATAATGCATTATTCATTCTTTATCTCCACTTATTGATAACTTACAAATCCTCTAAGCTACAGTTTAGGTACATAAAGCCTCTTCTGATCCCTCCACACTGGAAATGAAGAGGAAACCCCAAAACTCTGAAAAATCCTTAAAGGAGAAAACCTCTTTCGACTCTGCCTCAGTGAGGGGACTCTACCCCAAGCACAAACAGTTTCATCCCATTGAATTCAATTCAAATTCTAACCCTGGCTGAAACCCAGCCAGGAGCCAATCTGGGATTCCACTCACAAGTCCCCTTCAGCTTGTAGCCCAAACCACCTATTATAAAAGAGCCAGACTGGAGCCCTCTCTTTGCAGAGGTTCCAAACATGGCAGCCTACGCGTGGCATGCCAAGAATCTCTGCCCACTGGAACATTGTTTCTGGTGCCCTCTTATCTCTACCTTTTACTTTACTAACTAGACTTTAACTTTACTTCCAAATCCCATAATAAATCTCTTTTATCAATCTGGGTTTTTGGGTCTGTAAATTCCTTTACAGGGGACTCTTGGGCCACCACTAGACCTCATTTAACTCTGTATCCTTGTGCCGAATCCAAAGAGGTTGCAGGGGAGCTCTATTTGACTCCCTGTATCCAGAACCTGCCACTAGAGCTCAATTAAATCCTAATTTCATTTAGGTACCCCAATTCTAGACTCATCAGAAGCAAGTTCTCAGGTATCTCATAGCAAATGATTTCTCTATGTTGCTAGAAATTCTAATTTGTAACTGAATTTTTTGTTTCTCTCTTATCTTCTCTGCCAGACTAAACTGTTGACAAGGACAGTGTCTTGTTAATTGTTTACATGCCTCATACATAATCACAGTGGGCATGAAACTGATATTGTGGTTTGTTGTTTTTTTTTAAGATTCTCTCTCTACTATGAATCCTGCTGATTTGACCAAAAATGATTTGTTCATTCAAGAAAATTGAAAATTATCTTATTTAAAGCTAGTTTGCATGTCTACCTAGAATACAAAAATTTTGTTACATGAACCCAATATAGGATAAAAGACATAATATTAGTCCATATATGGAATTTTTCCACTGTTGGCCTGGTTATAGCAGACTTTCCCAGTTTTTCACCTGCCATAGAACATTTGATAGTTTTTAAATTGCATGGGAAACCTAAAAAGGTGCCAATGGTAGAAGTGAAGAGAATATGTTTGACTATAATAACGAGAAAGAAAAAAGTTTAATGTCCTTAGAATCCAGAAATAGTGGTGGGTGCTGATCAGAAGGTAAAGACTATTTATGCAAGTGAAGAATCTTGAGCTAGCTTTCAAATGGGGAACTAGGAAAATGGGACCGGAATGGGAAGAAACTGGGAGAGAGTTAATGGAATAGTAAGATTATCATTGAAGAAAAACATCAGCAACTGCTCCAGAAGCCATCTATCTGTACAGGGATGCCAGAGTTGCTGCTCAATCTTGACATGTTAGGAAACTTAAATGAGGGTTAATCATAGAATGGGCCAATTAATTTCTCATAGAAAAGTTTAGTTCTGAAGTCATAGTTTGCCATAATTCTGGCCACTCATGTTTATGCATGATATTCATCAAAAGGGGCACCAACCCAGAGAGGGTGGCTAACTCAGCATAAACCCAAACCCATCACCATGCCAAGAAAACTAATTTCTTTTTGGCCCTAATTGACATGGGTAGTGTAATATATGAGGGTGAATAATATATTTTGCTTGATGCATAATGCTAAACTTTAAAGGTAAAGATAAGTGCAAATACTTTTTTGCATTGGTTAGACATGTTTACTTAGGCTGTTTTGCAAATTTATTATATGTTTAACCACTATATAACCAGTGATTATCTTTTTAAATCAACAGTCTGAGGAGCTATTCTTCATTGAACTTTGGGGTGAGAGGAAGGTAGTGGTTCACAAATAGAAGTCAACAATGTGGTTTCTTCCTTCAAGTCCAACCATCCACATCCCCCACTATGGTTTTCCACATCCCCTTTGGAGTCATATCATTTCCCTGCATTCTGTCCTCTTAATAGTCTACATCATTGCTGTGGTGAGCATTTTTCCAACCAAAAAGTCCTTGTCAGAACCTGTTAACATCTACCTAAAAAAAAAAAAAATTAGATACCAATTTCAGTTAAAGAAAATCAAATATTCTCTGTCTAATTAAAAAAAAATTTCTTTTAATAGTGTTTTATTTTTCCAAATACATAAAAAGATAGTTTTCAGCATTCACTTTTGCAAAACTTTGTGTTCCAATTTTTTCTCCTTCTTCTTCCCCTTCCTCCCCAAGACAGCAAGCAATCTGATATAGGTTAAACATGTGCAATCTTTCAAAATACATTTCCATATTAACCATGTTGTGCCAAAAAAAAAAAAATCAGATCAAAAAGAAAAAAACAAACAAGAAAGGGAAAATCCAGTCTCCATATTCTCTTTATGGATACAAATGGCACTTTCCATCACAAGTCTATTGTAATTGTCTTGATTCACCTCTTTATTGAAAAGAGCTACGTCTATCACAGTTATCATATAATTCTGTTGTTACTATGTACTATGTCTTCTTGGTTCTGCTCACTTTACTTAGCATTAATTAATGTTAAGTCTCATGTAAGTCTGAAATCAGCCATTTGTTGTGGTTAAATATACCACAATTTATTCAGCCATTCCCCAATTTATGGGCATCCATTTAATTATCAGTTCTTTGCCATTACAAAAAAAGCTGCTACAAACATTGTCACACATATGGGTCCTTTTCCTTCTTTTATAATTTCTTTGTGATACAGACCTAGTAGTGACACTGCTTAGATCAAAGAGTATGCATAGTTTGATAGTCCTTTGGGCTGTATTCCAAATTGCTCTCCAAAATGATTAGATCATTTCATAACTCCACCAACAATGCATTAGTGTCCCAATTTTCCCACATCCCCTCCAACATTCATCATTATTTTTTTCTGTCATCTTAGCCAATCTGAGAGCCATGTGATGTCTGAGAGTTTTCTTAATTTGTATTTCTCTAATCAATAGTGATTTAGAGCATTTTTCCACCTTACTAGAAATGGCTTTAATTTCTTCATCTGAAAATTGTCTGTTCATGTCCTTTGATCATTTATCAATTAGGAATGGCTTATATTTTTATAACTTTGAGTCAGTTCTCTATCTTAGAAATGAAGCCTTTATCAGAAACACTGGCTGTAAAAATTTCCTCCCACTTTTTCTTCTTTCTTCTAATCTTGGCTGCGTTGGTTTTTGTTTCTGATTTTTTAATGTTAGACTTTTTAAGGCTTTTTAATCTTGAGAGCTAATAATTGAAATTTGGTCTTCAGAGCCAGTGGACATCAATGATTGAGTTTCTACTTCTGAAGAATTTTCCCCCAATATTAATTTTATTATTTGCCTCAGCCACAAAATTCCATTAAATCTCATGGATCTCATAATTAAGGGTTTTCTGAATGCCCAATGCCTCATATCAGATATAAAAGGTCCCTAAGTCCCCATGTCATCCAGAGGCAAAGACTCCAGCAGGTTTTTGGGATAGTGGCTCAGAAAAGACATCCTTTATTATAAGCTATGAAGAACTTAGGATCATTAAATGGCTCTAAAGTGCCTTATGCTAGTTAGCTGGGACAATGGATAGACTGCTGGAAGTCAGGAAGACTCATCTTTCTAAATTTAAATCCAGCCTCAAATACTTATTTGCTCTATGACTCTGATCAAGTCACTTAATCCCTGTTTGCCTCAATTGCCTCATTTTTTTTAAAATTAATTTTATAATTATAACATTTTTTGACAGTATATGCATAGGTAATTTTTTACAACATTTTCCCTTGTACTCCCTTCTGTTCCAAATTTTTCCCCTCCTTCCCTCCACCCCCTCCCCTAGATGGCAGGCATTCCCATACATATTAAATATGTTATAGTATATCCTAGGTACAATATATATGTGCAGAACCGAATTTTTTTTTTTTTTATGTTGTTACAAAGGAAGAATAGGATTCAGAAGGTAAAAATAATCTGGGGAGAAAAACAAAAAATGCTAACAGTTTACATTCATTTCCCAGTGTTCCTTTTCTGGGTGTAGCTGATTCTGTCCATCATTGATCAATTGGAATTGGATTAGCTGTTCTCTATGTTGAAGATATCCGCTTCCATCAGAATACATCCTCTTATAGTATTATTGTTGAAGTATATAATGATCTCCTAGTTCTGCTCGTTTCACTCAGCATCAGTTGATGTCTCTCCAAGCCGCTCTGTATTCATCCTGTTGGTCATTTCTTACAGAACAACAATATTCCATAATATTCATATATCATAATTTACCCAACCATTCTCCAGTTAATGGGCATCCGTTCATTTTCCAGTTTCTAGTCACAACAAAAAGGGCTCTATTGCCTCATTTGTAAAACGATTGGAGAAGGAAATGACAATCCAGTATCTTACTAAGAAAACCCCAAATGGGATTGAAATGACTCAACAATAAAAAAAGGACCTTGAGGCTTTGGACATGCAAGTAGTAAATGACAGATCAGGGATTCAAATCCATATCCTCTGATTCCAGATTCAGCATTCTTTGCCATAAATCTTGCGGAAGTTAAAACTAAAGACATAAATTAGAGATGCAAAGTGAAGAAAGTAGAAGTGCTTGCCCAGGTTTACACAAGTAAGAGCTTCAACTGAGATCCTACAGATTCCAAGGACAGCCACACCACACTGAAACACATAAGTGATAATGGGATAAGGACTGGGACTACAGCTTTAACTTTATTGATATTGGGTATTTCTAGGGAAGGAAATAGCTTCCACTAATGCAAGTTGGCAGCTTCAATGTATGTTCTTAGAAATTTGCCTAGAGCACTAAAAAGTGAAATTATTTTCCTAAGTGTTGCATATTCACTGTGGGTCAAACAGTTAGAAATATGACTTGAATTAGAAATTGGTTTCAAGATTGGTTTTTTTTTCAAATAACAATAGTAATAAAATCCAGAAAAATGCATAAAAATAGTTTAGTAGGACACACCCTCCCCAAATAATTGAGTTACTAGCTTGCTAAAGGTGACATACATTTTGAAATTATTTTATACTCTTAATTATACTTATATCATTATAAATATAATTTCAAAATATATATTATATATATTTAATTATACTTACTATAAGTAATAAGTTCATAGTTCAATGGTCAATATTTAAAAATTCTTCTTTTTTGTATTTGAAGATTTGTATTGATCCCTAAATCAGAAAGAAAGGAAGAAGAAAAGATGACTAAGACCATAGAAACCTTCCTTAAATCTGACTTCCCCAGAAGTCTCTAGGAGATTAGAGATATTCATTCATTGTCCTGAGTAAGGAAAGTTATTACTCATCCACTCCCATCAATAGCAGGTCAGAGAGGAGAGAAAGAGACATAGATTACATCAAATGGAGAAATTTTGAGTACTATTGAGAAGTTCACTCACTTTGTCAATATGCTTTTTAGGGTTGTACAAACTGATAATGAGATTGATACATGCATTGTCAGAGCTAATTTATTGTTTGGGAAGCTCTGAAGGAAAGTGTGGGAGAAAAGAGGATTAGATGGTTTACTAGATTAAATTCTACAGAGCCATTGTGCTGGCCTATTGTATGCCCATGAAACCTGAACAATTTATCAGTGCCATGCTAGAAAACTGAATTGCTTCCATTTGATTTGTCTTAGGAACACTTTATGAGAAGATTTATTGTATGATACCATGTTGTTATATTAAAAAAAATCAATTTACAGCTCCACCAAGAATAATAGTATCTTTTTCTCCATAATCAACACTGAATTTTGTTTTTGCTAGTTTAACTACTCTACTGTATTATCTAGAGATTGTTTTAATGTACATTTCCCTACTCACTAGCTAATTTGAACTTTTTTTCAAATGGCCATTGATAATTTGTTTTTCTTTCCTTCCAGAATTAACTATTCTTATTTTTTGGACATTTATTTACCTACTAGAGAATGGAAAGAAATATATTTGTAATGGGGACTTCAGTTATCTGGATGCCTATTAATTTGTGTCTCTGATTAAACAAGAAGGCAACTGGTACGTTTTTTTTTTTCTTTATTGAACCTTTTTATTTTTCAAAATATATGTGTGGACAATTCTTCAACATTAGCCCTTGCAAAACCTTGTGTTCCAATTTCCCTCCCTCCCCCCATGCCCTCCCCTAGATGGCATGTAGTTAACTAGCACTTTTTTTTTTTTCAACACTGATAATATCATTTTTTTAAATGATAGAAAAAAACCCTGCCATCTGGAGGAGTTGAGAAGGAGAGGAAAAATTAGAACAAAAGGTTTGGCAGTTATCAGTGTTGTAAAATTACCTATGTAATATCTGGTAAATAAAAACTATTAAAATAAAAATAATAATAAAATAAAAGATAGGAAAAAAGTAATCAAGACAGTTGCTCTTCTGGCTAATTTTCACCAATAAGGAACTGGTTGCAGACCAAAGAATCCATTGAAAGTGATAATTGAGCTAGTGAGCCCTGAAAGAAGATGATTATTCTTAAGAAGTGGAGGTGGGTCAAAGGATATGAACAGACACTTTTCAGATGATGAAATTAAAGCTATCTATGGTCATATAAAAACTGTTCTAAATCACTATTAATTAGAGAAATGCAAATTAAAACAACTCTGAGATACTACTACACACCTCTCAGATTGGCTAAGATGACAGGAAAAGATAATGATAAATGTTGGAGGAGATGTGGGAAAACTGGGACACTGATTCATTGTTTCTGGAGTTGTGAATTGATCTAATCATTCTGGAGAGCAATTTGGAATGATGTCCAAAGGGCTATGAAGCTATGTTTACCTTTTGATCCACCAGTGTCTCTACTAGGCCTGAATACCAAAAAAGATCATAAAAAAAGGAAAAAAGACCCACATGTGCAAAAATATTTGTAGCAGCCTTTTTTGTAATGGCAAGGAACTGGAAACTGAGTGGATGCCCATGAGTTGGAGAATGGCTGGATAAGTAAGTTATGGTATATGAATTTTATGGAATATCGTTATTCTATAAGAAACAATTAACAGGATGACTTCAGAGAGGTCTGGAGAGACTTACATGAACCGATGCTAAGTGAAGTGAGAAGAACCAGGAGCAGGAGATCATTGTACATAGCAACAAAAAGATTATGTGATGATCAACTTTGATGGACTTGGCTCTTTTCAACAATGAGGTGATTTAGATCATTTCCAATGGTCTTGTGATAGAGAGTCATCTGCACCCACAGAAAGTATTGTGCAGACTGAATGGATCACAACATAGTATTTGCACTTTTTTATTGTTGTTTTCTTGCATTTTGTTTTCTTTCTCATTTTTTTCCTTTTTGATTTGATTTTTCTTGTGCAGCATGATAAATGTAGAAATATGTAAAGAAGAATTGCACATGTTTAACATATATTGGATTACTTGCCTTTTAGGGGAGGAGGTGGGGGAAAAGGAGGGAAAAAACTTTTGGAACACAAGGTTTTGCAAGGATAAATGTTGAAAATTCTACATGTATTTTGAAAATAAAAAGCTTTAATAAAAAAAATAAACTATTCACTCACTTTATGCATTGTAAGGCTCAAATGCCACTAAAATAGAAAGTTAATTCCTTAAATAAAATCTGGCTTCTTAAGAGTACCCTGTATTCAGAAGATTTTGACATTTTCTTTGTTGATAATAAGCACATGCTTTGGAACTACTTTCCTAATGTCAACTCACACTGGTGAGTTGAGTCCTTAGAGTAAATCTGGCCATATCCCTTCTTAGGATTATAGGGATACCTCTAAGGGATTGTTATTTTGATAGCTAGGTGGTGCACTGGAGTGAGAGGACTGGAGTCAGGAATACCTGAGTTCAAATCCAGTCTTAGACACTTATTGTGTGGTCCTGGGTGAGTCACTTAACCTGTTTGTGAAAGTTTCCTCATCTGTAAAATGGAAATCATAATTTAACACCTTAATCACTACTTAGCATCTTAACTCCCAGGGTTTTTGTGAGGATCAAATGATAATACTTACAAAGTACTTAACATTGCTAATATTGCCATTAATTGGTTCAGGGCTGTTTCTAGGACAAGGTTGGGAAGATGGAAAGTCCTCTGGGGATTTGTAGTTCATGAGGTCTTCCAGTCTAAGGAGGGAGATTTAGTTGGAACACTTTTTTCCTTTGTGCTTGCTAGAATTTCTCCAGTTATGAACTAGTTTTCACTAACTCCCTGATTTTCCTCATGCCCCTCAGGACATGACCAAATTTCCTCAGCCAATCTAAACATTTTTCTCATGCAAGGGCATTCAGTTGATTAAGGACTTTGAGGACACATTTAGATTAAAGCCCATGATTGACTAGTTGATGGGGTTGTGTTCTCATCTGATTAATGTATTACAGAGTAGCATTTTATCACTAGGTTAGTTGGAGTGAGGAAATTTGATCTACCCAATTGACCACCCTTTCACTCTCTCCCCCACCTACTTCCTACTCCTCACACACTCCTAATAGTGTCATAAATATTGGATCTGGAACCCTCTTCCTTTTATGGAGGAGAAAATGGACCTAAACTGATTTCTCGAAGGTCATAGTAAGTGACCAAAAAGGGATCCTAATCCAGATTGTCCCATTCCAGAGACATAGCCTCTTTTCACTGTTCCACTATTAGTAATGATGAAACAGAGATCCTAAGATCCTCAGAGATCTCTGAGATCCTAAGATTCTCTACTGTGACAAGACTGGGTCATCTCAGAATAATCAGAGCTCCCGGTCACCAGCAAAATATTGTTGGTTGCCAAATATCTCTTTTCATTTAAACTATTTTGCATATCTGTGCTCAAGAGGATATAACAAGGGAAGCTGGAAGCTGTCAAGACAGTCTAATTCCTGAGAAATTCTTCTTGTGCAATAGACTACCAACGTCATCAAAAGTCCTTGAGACTGCCTTTCCAGGAAATACTGGATGTCAATGACAGTGCTCTCTCTCCAAAGGAAAACATTCAAAAGATTAGAAATAAATCCCTTTGCAGAGTCAGCATAGTGCTAGAAGCTGAGGAAAACTAGGGGTTTACATCAGGGAAACCCAAAATATGTGGTCACATCATTCCATGGCTGAAAACTATTGCTGAATTTTGGCCACAAGGCAGAATGTAGTAGAAAAATAATAGTTCACATTTATATGCTTTACATCAGTGGTTCTCAAAGGGTGGTGGCTTTAAGATCCTTTTAGGAGGTCTGTGAGGTCAGAACTATATTCTATTCTTTTTTATTATAGCTTTTTATTGACAGAGCATATGCATGGATAATTTTTCAACATTGTCCCTTGCAATCATTTCTGTTCCAACTTTTCTCTTCCTTCCCTCCACCCTTCCCTAGATGGCAGGCAGTCTCATACATGTTAAACATGTTAAAGTATATCTTAAATACAATATATGTGTATATATTATACAGTTCTCTTCTTGCACAAGAAAAATCAGATTTAGAAAGAAGGTAAAAATAACCTGGGAAGAAAAACAAAAATTGAAGCAGTCCATATTCATTTCTCAGTGTTCTTTCTCTGAGTGTAGCTAGTTCTGTTCATCACTAATCAGTTGGAACTGAATTGGATCTTCTCATTGCCGAAAATATCCACTTCCATCAGAATTGATCCTCATACAGTATTGTTGTTGAACTGTATAATGATCTCCTGGTTCTGCTCATTTCACTGAGCAAGTCAGAACTATTTCATGATTATACTAAGATATTTTGATTTGTAACATGTAAACATCTTTTTTTTTTTTGTTTTAGTTGCATTTTATTTTTTCCCCAATTACATGTCAAGACAATTTTTAGCATTCATTTTTACAAGATATTGAGCTCAATTTTTTTTCTCCCTCTTCCCCTCTTCCTAAAATGGTAGACGGTTTGATATATATTATAAATGTGATCATGTACAATCATTTAAAACTTATTTCTATATTAGTCATAGTTCTGAAAGAAGATATTAAAAGTAAACTATATGTATATATATGAATAAGTGAAAAAATATGCTTTAACCTGAATTCAGAGTTCATTAGTTCTTTATCAGGATATGGATAACATTTCTTTTTCTTGATTTTTAGATATTTTTAATTGTTTGCAGGTTTTATCTCATATTTTTTCTTTTTATTAAAAATTAAAGTTTTTTTACTTTCAAAATATATACATGAATAATTTTTTACATTAACCCCTACAAAACTTTGTGTTCTAATTTTTTTCTCTCCTTCCTCCACTCTCTCCCCCAGTTGGCAAGTGATCCAATATATGTTAAATATGTCTATACATATATCCATAAATATCATGCACACACAAAAAAAATCAGATCAAAAAGGAAAAAAATGAGAAGGAAAACAAAATGCAAGCAAACAACAACAAAAACCTGAAAATGCTATGTTGTGGTCCACACTCAGTTCCCACAATCCTCTCTCTGAGTGTAGATGACTCTCTTCATCACAAGAACTGATTGAATCATCTCATTGTTGAAGGGAGCCAGGTCCATCAGACTTGATCATTGTATAGCCTTGTTATTGCCATGTATAATGATCTCTCCTGGTTCTGCTGATCTCACTTAGCATGAGTTCATGTAAGTCTCTCCAGGCCTCTCTGAAATCATCCTGTTGGTCATTTCTTACAAGACAATAATATTCCATAACATTCATATGCCACAGTTTGTTAGCCATTCCCCAACTGATGGCCATCCACTCAATTTCCATTTTCTTTCTACTACAAAAAGGGCTGCCACAAAATTCTTGCACATGTGGGTCCCTTTCCCTCCTTTAAGATCTCTTTGCGATATAATCCCAGTAGAAACATTGCTGGGTCAAAGGGTATGCACAATTTGATAGTCCTTTGAACATAGTCCAATATGTAAATATCAATAGATATAATCCACATAAGCAAAAGCTCTTGGGCAACGGTAGGGGAAGGGTTCCTTGTAACTGTTGATAATGTAAAGGAATTCTTACATCAAAACATTTGAGGAGTGCTGCTTTACTAATTACAAAGAGCCTTCTTTACAGCAACCCTCTGAAGTGGGTACAATTATTGTCACCATTTTATGGATGAAGAAACTGAAGAGCAATGTGAACTGATTTGCTGAGATCAAGTCTTTTGAATTCATATGCAGTACCTATGCACTATCACCTCCTCAAACTATCACATTCAAACCCTTCTCCCCCTTTTTTTTTTGTTTTTATCTCTGACCACTTGGTGACATTTGACACTATGGCTGACTCTCTTTGAAAGACTCTCTTTCTTTGGCTAACACTACAGCCATTTCTCCTATCACTATAATAATTTCTCCTCTTATCCAGTTGCTTATTAGACCTCTTAAAGCCAACATATCCAAAACAGAACTCATTATTTTTTTCCCCAAAACCTTCCACTCTGTTACTTCTGAGGGCATCACTATCCTTCCACTCATGGAGATTTGCAAACTGGACGCAGAATGTCATCCTCAACTCTGATGTTTCTCATCCTGCTATCCCATCTCTTCTAAGATTACTCTGCTTTCACACAAATTTTCCCCTTCAATAACACCGCCATCATCCTCTATAAACTCTTGTCATCTCATACCTGGACTATTGAAATAGCTTGCTGGTTGGTCTCTATGCCTCAAGTCTCTCCTTACTCTAGTCTATCCTCCACTCAGCTAGCAACATATTCCTAAAGCTCAGGTATGATCATGTCTCTCTCCTACACATATCATTCAATAAATTCCAGTGCTTCCTTAATATCTCAAGCATCAAATATTAGATTCTTCATCTGGCTTTTAAAGCCCTTCATAATATGATCACTTCTTAATTTTCCAATTTTCTCACATTTTACTTGACTCCACCTACTTTATTCTTGGCAAAGATACTGAATGATTTGCCATTTCCTTCCCCAGCTCATTTTACAGATGAGGAAACTGAGGCAACCAGAGTAAAATAACTTGTCCAGGGTCACAAAGTTAATAAGTATCTGAGGCCAGATTTGAAGTCAGGAAGATAAATCTTCCTAACTCCAGGACCAGCATTTCATTTGTTGTGCCACGTAGGTATCCCAAGTTTAGTGCAGAACACTGGACTAAATCTAATAGGATAAACTTGAATAGATGTGTGTGTGTGTGTGTGTGTATTCAAGTATGTACATATGTAGTATTTGAATGTATACACACATATCTATTCAAGTATATCTATATGTATGTATACATACATACATATGTATGTATATTATGCTTAAGTTCCCAAAATCACCTTTATTAAAGACAAGCAAAAGATTTAAAAGTTTTGATGTTCTATAAACTCAACCTATTAAACTCAAAAAAGCTAGCGAAACCTACAACTACATTAAGAGAGGCATAGTGGTACTTTGTCTTGACCAGACCATCTCTAGAGCACTGTGATCACTTCTAGGTGCCATGTTTAAAGATGTGTTCATCAATGTTTTGATACAAAGCTCCAAAGAAGATGGCCAAGATTGGGAATAACTTCAAGATCATAGATATGAGAATTGATTGTAAGAAATGAGGCTATTGTCAGGGAAGTGCTAGTGCATGCCTGTAAGCCCTGTTACTAGTAGAATTTGAGGCTGGTGGACTTCTTAAGTTCAGGACTTTTGAACCCTAGTACGGTCAAAGCTGATGATGGTTTGCCTCCAGGAGCAGAGTGCCACTAAGCTTTCTAAGGAATGGATTTTTCTAGGTTATAAACATAATTTTCTAGGTCAAAGCTTGATCAATAATGGAACTAGGCCCTTGAATTGTTACTGCCTTTCCAGTTTGAATGAGACAGAAAGACAGAGCGACAGACAGAAGTTGTTGATTACATGGAAGAAAAGTTGTTCTAGGTTTTAGTAAGTAGACAAGGAGCAGTGAATAGGAGTTGTGGAGAGTCATTCTTGGCCTAGATGTAGTGAGAAAATTACTATTAGAATTCTCCAAATATAGAATTATCTGTGCACAGAGAAATTAGTTTTCCCTTTACTAGAAATCTTTAAATATATGCTGGATAAAGGGGCAGCTAGGTGGCGCAGTAGATAGAGTACCAGCACTGAATTCAGGAGGACCGGAATTCAAATCTGATCTCAGACACTTAACACGTCCTAGCTGTGTGCAAGTGCTGAGGGCAAGTCACTTAACCCCAGCCTCAGAAAAAAGAAAAAAAAAAAGTATATGCTGGATGACTACTTGTCACTGAAAAAGAGATTCATGTTCAGAAATGGCCTGGACTAGTTGGCCTTTGGGATCTCTCCAAATTTTCCTTCCTTAAGCAACTGAGTGCTTCCCCACTCCTAGCAACTCTTTATGTTGATGCTGAAAACACTCAATTAGCTTTAATTCTATTCTATCTCAGAATACCCAAATTCAAGTGATTCCCCACCCTTGCTTGGTCTTCCCAAGAGCAAAGATAACAGACATATACTACTACTTTAAAAAATCTGGAGTGTGCAAAATCTAAGAAGTTGGGTTTCTACAGATATTGTAGGGGTGCAAAGAAATACTAAAGAAGGGAAAGGGACCTGTATGTGCCAAAATATTTGTGGCAGCTCTTTTCGTAGTGGCTAGAAACTGGAAAATGAATGCATGTCCATCAATTGGAGAATGGTTGGGTAAATTATGGTATATGAAGGTTATGGAATATTATTGCTCTGTAAGAAATGACCAGCAGGAGGAATACAGAGAGCCTTGGAGAGACTTACATCAACTGATGCTGAGTGAAATGAGCAGAACCAGAAGATCACTATACACTTCAACAACAATACTGTATGAAGAAGTGGATATCTTCAACATAAAGAAGATCCAATTCAGTTCCAGTTGATCAATGATGGACAGAAACAGCTACACCCAGAAAAGGAACACTGGGAAATGAGTGTAAAATGTTTGCACTATTGTCTTTCTACCAGGTTACTTATACAGGTTACTTATACCTTTGGAATCCAATTCTTACCGTGCAACAAGAAATTTGGTTTTATACACATATATTGTATCTAGGATATACTGTAACACATTTAATATGTATGGGATTGTCTGTCATCTAGGAGAGGGAGTAGAGAGAGGGAGGAGAAAATTACCCATGCATATGTACTGTCAAAAAAATTATAATTATAAAATTAATTTTAAAAAAAGAATAGATTGGGATGGAGTGGGGAAAGGTGAAATATCTTTTTTTTTTTTTATTTAGAATTTTTTTTCCACAGTATATATACATGAGGAATTTTTTAAAATAATATTATCCCTTGTATTCATTTTTCCAAATTTTCCCCTCCCTCCCTCTACTCCCTCCCCTAGATGACAGGCAATCCCATACATTTTACATGTGTTACAATAAAACCTAGATACAATATATGTGTGTAAATACCATTTTCTTGTTGCACATTAAGTATTAGATTCCGAAGGTATAAGTAACCTGGGTAGATAGACAGTAGTGCTAACAATTTGCATTCACTTTCCAGTGTTCCTTCTCTGGGTGTAGTTATTTCTGTCCATCATTGATCAACTGGAAGTGAGTTGGATCTTTTTTATATTGAAGATATCCACTTCCATCAGAATAAAAGGTGAAATATCTTGTTAAGATATCTTCAGTCACCTGTGAGTTAAGGAACTGGTTAGACAACTAAGTTGCTGACAAAGGGGGCTTAGAGTTAAACCTACACAAACCAGTTATGGTCAGTAACAAGACATAAGACTTTTTAAGGGGAGTGTAATCCAACCTAACTGCTATTCAGATAGTAAATCCAACCAATGGTAACTTTGATTGTAATCCAGTTGTAACCCTGACTGTAAAACTGACCAATGTAAGCTTTGAATGGAGGGGTAAAGAACTAAGCTACCAGTATAAAGTTTGTTCCCTCAAACTATTTGGTGTGTCTCTTCCATGAGTATATCCATTTTCATGAGAATTGCTGAATAAAGGATTCTTCTCTTATTGTAAAGATCACTAGTTGTAACATTACTCTTGGACCAGCTTGCAATTGGGAAAGCAGTGGGTAGTGGCAGCTCAGCCTGGGCTTACTCCCCAATCCTGCTGAGTTCCACTGAGTCCTTTGATAACAGGAGGATGTGTTGTCTCAGAGAATTTTTGTGGTCATTTTTTTTTCACAGATATTTTCTCTCTATCTGATGGAAATATGTGCAGGACCACTTATATTCAGAGAAACCCAGAGGCCTCCAAGAGATATAATCTAATTTAAGATCTGGTCAAGATGCAATGGAAAGCACAACGACTTGGAAATTAGATGATGTGGGCTCAAGTCCCAGTTGCAACATTTACTAGTCATATGCCCTTAGTCACTTAACCTCGATGAGTTTTAGCTTTCTCATCTTTGAAATGAGGACAATAATTCTTGTGCCATTTAGATATTGTTTTTTCTACTTCCTTCTTGTTTTTTTTTTTTTTAATAATTTTTATTTACGAGATATATGCATGGGTAATTTTACAACATTGACAATTGCCAAACCTTTTGTTTTAATTTTTCCCCTCCTTCCTCCTACCCTGCTCCAGATGGCAGGTTGACCAATACATGTTAAATATGTTAAAGTATAAATTAAATACAATATATGTATACATGTCCAAATAGTTGTTTTGCTGTACAAAAAGAATCGGACTTTGAAATAGTATACAATTAGATTTATTTATAATCTCATTCTTTATGCCTTGGTCATGAACCCATTTTGACCTGATTTTGGTGTATGGTGTTAAGTGTGGGTCAATGCCTAGTTTCTACCATATTAATTTCCAATTTCCCCAGCAATTTTTGTCAAACATTGAATTCTTATCCCCAAAACTGGGGTCCTTAGGTTTGTCAAACACTAGATTATTAGTTATTGATTATTTTGTCCTTTGGATCTAATTAATTAATAGATTAATAGATACAATTAGAAATCATAAGTGCAGATGGACAAAAATAGAGAGATTGGGAATTCTATGTGGTAGTTCATACTCATTTCCCAGAGTTCTTTCACTGGGTATATCTGGTTCAGTTCATTACTACTCTATTAGAACTGATTTGGTTCATCTCATTGTTGAAAATGGCCATATCCATCAGAATTGATCATAATATACTATTGTTGTTGAAGTATATAATGATCTCCTGCTTCTGCTCATTTCACTCAGCATCAGTTCATGTAAGTCTCTCCAGGCCTTTCTGAAATCATCCTGTTGGTCATTTCTTATAGAACAATACTATTCCATAATATTCATAAACCACAATTTATTCAGCCATTCTCCAACTGATGGGCATCCACTTAGTTTCCAGTTTCTGGCTACTACAAAGAGGGCTGCCAAAAACATTCTTGCATGTACAGATCCCTTTTCCTTCTTTAAGATCTCTTTGGGATACAAACCCAGTGGCAACACTGCTAGGTCAAAGGGTATGCATAGTTTGATAACTTTTTGAGCATAATTCCAAATCGCTCTCCAGAATGGCTGGATTCTTTCACAACTCCACTAACAATGCATTAGTATCCCAGTTTTCCCACATCCCCTCCAACATTCTGCATTATCTTTCCCTGTCATCTTAGCCAATCTGACAGATGTGTAGTGGTATCTCAGAGTTGTCTTAATTTGCATTTCTCTGATTAATAATAACTTGGAGCATCTTTTCATATGGCTAGAAATAGTTTCAATTTCTTCATCTGAGAATTGTCTGTTCATATCCTTTGACCATTTATCAAATGGAGAATGGCTTCATTTCTTTAGAGTCAATTCTCTATATATTTTGGAAATGAAGCCTTTATTGGAACCTTTGACTGTAAAAATGTTTTCCCAGTTTATTGCTTCCCTTCTAATCTTATCTGCATTAGTTTTGTTTGTACAAAAACTTTTCAATTTGATATAATCAAAGTTTTCTACTTTGTGATCAATAATGATCTCTAGTTCTTCTTTGGACATAAATTCATTCCTCTTCCACAGGTCTGAGAGGTAACTATCCTATGTTCCTCTAATTTATTTATAATCTCATTCTTTATGCCTCGGTCATGAACCCATTTTGACCTGATTTTGGTGTATGGTATTAAGTGTGGGTCAATGCCTAGTTTCTACCATATTAATTTCCAATTTCCCCAGCAATTTTTGTCAAACATTGAATTCTTATCCCCAAAACTGGGGTCCTTAGGTTTGTCAAACACTACATTATTAGTTATTGATTATTTTGTCTTTTGGATTTAACTCCTATTCCACTGATCAACTAGTCTATTTCTTAGCCAATACCAAATGGTTTTTGGTAACTGCTGGTTTATTTTTTTTTATTATTATTTTTTTTTTTTCTGAGGCTGGGGTTAAGTGACTTGCCCAGGGTCACACAGCTAGGAAGTGTTACGTGTCTGAGACCAGATTTGAACTCGGGTCCTCCTGAATTCAAGGCTGGTGCTCTATCCACTGCGCCACCTAGCTGCCCCGTAACTGCTGGTTTATAATATAATTTTAGATCTGGTACAGCTAGGCCACCTTTATTTGATTTTTTTTTTTTCATTAATTCCCTTGAAATTCTTGACATTTTGTTTTTCCATATGAATTTTGTTGCTATTTTTTCTAGGTCATTAAAATAGTTTTTTGGGAATCTGATTGGTATAGCACTAAATAAATAGATTAGTTTAGGTAGTATTGTCATCTTTATTATATTTGATCGCTCTATCCGAGAGCACTTAATATTTTTCCAATTGGTTAGATCAGACTTAATTTGTATGGAAAATGTTTTGTAGTTTTGCTCATACAGTTTCTGATTTTCCTTTGGCAGATAGAGTCCTAAATATTTTATGCTATTGGTAGTTACTTTAAATGGAATTTCTCTTTTTAACTCTAACTGTTGGATTTTGTTAGTGACATATAAGAATGCTTATGATTTATATGGGTTTATTTTGTATCCTGCAACTTTGCTAAAGATGATTATTTCTAATAGCTTTTTAGTAGATTCTTTGGGGTTCTCTAAGTATACCATCATATCATCAGCAAAGAGTGATAATTTGGTTTCCTCATTACCTACTCTAATTCCTTTAATCTCTTTCTCCACTCTTATTGCCAAAGCTAGCATTTCTAATACAATATTGAATAGTAATGGTGATAGTGGACAACCTTGTTTTACTCCTGATCTTATTGGGAATGGTTGCAGTTTATCCCTATTACGTATGATGCTTATTGATGGTTTTAAATAGATGCTACTGATTATTTTAAGGAAAAGTCCATTTATTCCTATACTCTCAAGTTTTTTTTAATAGGAATGTATGTTGGATTTTATCAAATGCTTTTTCTATATCTATTGAGGTGATCATATGGTTTTTGTTAATTTGGTTATTATTATGGCCAATTTTTTTTCTTTTCTTTTTTTTTTTTTTTCCCTGAGGCTGGGGTTAAGTGACTTGCCCAGGGTCACATAGCTAGGAAGTGTTAAGTGTCTGAGACCCCAGATTTGAACTCAGGCCATCCTGAATTCAAGGCTGATGCTGTATTCACTGCTCCACTTAGCTGCCCCCAATATGGCCAATTATACTGATAGTTTCCCTAATATTTAACCAGTTTGCATTCCTGGTATAAATACTACTTGATTATGATGTATTTTCCTGGGGATGATTTTCTGAAGTCTTTTTGCTAATATCTTATTTAAGATTTTAGCATCAATATTCATTAGGGAGATTAGTCTCTACTTTTCTTTCTCTGTTTTCAACCTACCTGGTTTGGGTATCAGTACCACGTCTGTGTCATAAAAGGAATTTGGTAGGACTCCTTCATTCCCTATTTTTTCAAATAGTTTATATAGCATTGGGGCTAATTGTTCTTTGAATGTTTGGTAGAATTCACATGTAAATTCATCTGGTCCTGGAAATTTTTTCTCAGGGAGTTGATTAATAGCTTCTTCTATTTCTTTTTCTGAAATGGGATTATTTAAGCAATTTACTTCCTCCTTTGGTTTTTTTGGAAGCCTTTTTTTTGGAGATAGTCATCCATTTCACTTAGGTTGTCCAATTTATTGGCATAAAGTTGGACAAAGTAACTCACTATTTCTCTAATTTCCTCTTCATTGGTGGAAAATTCCCACTTTTCATTTTTAAGACTAACACTTTGATTTTCCTCTTTCCTTTTTCTAATTAGATTTACCAAAGGTTTATCTATTTTATTGTTTTTTCATAAAACCTTTATTTATTAGTTCAAAAACCTTTATTTATTAGTTAAATAGGTTTTTTTTTACTTTCAATATTATTAATTTCTCTTTTTAATTTTAGAATTTCAAGTTTAGTATTTGATTGGGGTTTTTTAATTTGGTCTTTTTCTAGCTTTTTAAAGTTGCAAGCCCAATTCCCCCTTGCTTTAAAAAAAAAAAAAAAAAAACAAAAAAAAACCTTTTCCCTATACAGAGACAGCAGTGGCAATAGAGAATAAGAGGTAGAATATAGTATTTCCAACCTACCTTAAGCCCTCTATATAGGTAAACATATAAGGAAGAGAATGGAATGCATGTTGATTCCTTAATGAGAAAGAAAAGATAGAACACAGCTAGCTATTGTATAGCTTCTTTGTCATATTGTCTGGATAAGTAGTTCCTATAACTCATGTTTCATTCTTTCTGGTCAGAAAAACCTGAGTTCAAATCTGGCCTTGACCACTTACTAGCTGTGTGATACTGAGTAAGTCATTTAACTTCTTTTTATCTTAGTATTATCATCTGTAAGTTGGAGATAATAACAATCAGAGTTGTTATAAGGATAAAATGAAATAATATTTGTAAAGCGTTGTGCAAACCTTAAAGCATTGTATAAACAGTAGCTATTATAAGTGTTGTTTTGTTGTTGTTAATCATTCACTGTAGAAAACTCCATAACATGAATTCTTTAGGTATACTCAATGCTGTCAGAACCATGATATGAAGTATCCATGAATCTGTGATTGGTGAGTTGGGTCAGAAATAAGACAGAGCAGAGACCCTAGTCCTTGCAACTGATAATCCTGGGGCCACCATTATAGTGATAATATGTAGTGCAAAACGAGGCAGCTAGATGGTGGAGTAGAGAAATGCCAAGTCTGGATCAGGAAGACACTAGTTGTGTGATCCTAGATAAATCATTTAACATGTTGCTCAGTTTTCATATTTATAAAATGAGCTGGAGAAAGAAATAGTAAAATCCCTTCAGTATTTTTGCCAAGAAAACCTCAAATAGAGTCACGAAGAATTGGACATGACTGAAACAACTCCATAACAATCACAAAATATAGTGGAAAATGGCAGAATATAGTGGAAAGATGTAAAGACTAGAAAGCTCAAAAAATTTTTTGGTGGTTAATAGATTTCCCATCATGATGGAACATGGTAGCATATTTAACTACTGTTGAAGAACAGCTTAGATTCAAACTTCTTTTTTTGTGTGTGTGTAATAGAGTTTTAAAAAAAATAATAATAGCTTTTTATTTTTCAAATTACATGTAAAGATAGTTTTCAACATTCTTCCTTGAAAAACTTTGTGTTCCAAGTTTTTCTTCCTCTCTGCTTCCCTCTCCCCAGACAGCAAGTAATCTAATATAGTTTAAACAAATGCGATTCTTTTAAACATATTTCCATGTTTATCAAGCTGCACAAGGAAAATCAGATAAAAGAGGGTAAAATGAGAAAGAAAAAAATTAATCAAGCAAACAACAAAGGTGAAAATACTATGTTGCGATCCACATTCAGTCCCCACAGTCTTCTCTCTAGCTGCAGATGGCTCTCTCCATCCACAAATTTGGAATTTACCTGAATCACCTCATTTAGACTCAACTTTCTAAAGCTCAGAAATTATAGGATATAGTTGGGTTACCTGGGAGCCTTTTCTGATGTGGATATTCCTCTGTGCCTCATTTTTAGTGCATGAACCCTTGAATAGATGTTCAGTAGTCATCTGTGTCTGTGTTGTCCCTACCCATGGACATCTGATGTACCATGGCTACCTTTGGTACCTTCCCTTTGGCTGGAAGTAGATTTCACAATACAGATGAGCCAATATAGAAGATAAGGTCTTTCTGAAAACAGGAAGCATTTCTGATAGATAGCTTGTTTGAGAGTTTGCTCCATCACCCTTAGAATATGGGTAAAAACTTCCAGAGGATTATATGTCTTTATTTGGGTTTGAATTTTGACATATTCTGGCCTATAAGAAGACCTCTCTCTTTGATGGTAATCCATTTGAATATATTTGCAAAAAAAAAAAAAGGCTTCTTCTTTAAATTAAAAAAAAAAAAAAAAAGAAAGGAAGAAAAGTAGACATTGTTTCAGGAGCTTTTCATTTTTAACTGTATCTGCCAAGCTGGGTTATCCCTTAGCACTATCCTTGGGGATCACACACTCTATTGGCAGTTTTGCAGAGCAAATTTTTCCCTAGTAAAATTTCAAGTGAGATTTAAAGGTGATGATTCAATTCCATACCAGGAACATGCCAAGTTTGTATTGAACACATCACAGATAGTTGCTGATGGCACTTATTAACTGCTCCAAATCACTGATGGAAAGTAATTCAGTTTTGTGTTTTTTGTAATCTTAAAAATGCATTGAGTGTATTCCATTTTAATCAATCTTCTACACATTAAGAGGAACAGATAAAAAGCATCAAAGATCTTTTGATTCAGGTAAGGGGGATGAGCTATTAAGCAAAAAGGAGGTGAGATTGGTTTTAATTTGGTTAAACAGTTTTACCTGTGCATGAAAAACTGGAGAATACTGAAATATTTTCCTTTCACATATAATTAATATTCCATCTGGAATATTATAGTATGACATTTTTCAATCATGTAGAACAAGTGCTGTTTATTGCTAAGTTCATATTAATTTGCACATTTCTTCCCCTTCTCCCTTCCCCCCCAATAATTTGACTTTTTGCTAAATTTTAAACTCTTCTCTTTTTTCTGTTTTTAAATAGGGCAGAGTTATTTATAGGATCATAGATCTAGAACTGGAGGGGACCTCAGGGGCCAACCAGTCCATTCTATTTATTATATAGATGAAGAAACAGGCTCATAGAGATTAAGTGATTTGCCAAAGATTACAAAGGTACTTGTACTATAAAACATAATTCTTAGAAATATTGTTATTTCTTGCATCGATTTAAGACAATTTCAATAGGATTTGGGATATCAAATTCCATTCGTGGCCAGAGAAAACTACATAGACTAAATATAGAGAGAAGAACAGTATTTTCACTTTGTTTGTTTTGTTTGCTTTTTCTTTTTGGTGTTTCTTTTCCTTTTTTGGTATGATTTTTCTTGTACAACATGACAAATATGGATTATACATGTTTAACTTATGTCAGAATGCTTGTTATTTTGGAGAGAGAGCCTTAAGGAAGGGTGGGAAAAAAACTTGGAACTGAAAATCATATAAAAATGAATGTTGAAAACTATATGTATATCTGAAAAAAATGGAAGGGAAAAAGAATATTGATATTGTTATGACAAATAAAGTGGCACAATGAATAGAGCAAAGATTGAGGCATGGAGTTGGGAAGACCTGAGTTCAACTTCAGTCTTAGATACTTGCTAGCTTTGTGACTCTAGACAAGTCACTTAACCTATTTGCCTCAATTTCCTTGACTGTAACATAAAAATAACAATAGCCTACTAGGGTCATTGTGAGGATCAAATGAAATAATATTCATAAATTACTTAGCAAAGTGCCTAACACATAGCCAGCACTTAATTTTTTTTTTCTTTTTCTGAGGCTGGGGTTAAGTGACTTGCCCAGGGTCACACAGCTAGGCAAGCACTTAATTAATGCTTGTTTCATTCCTTCCTTATTGTTACTTTCCAAACCTATATTCATTTTTAATAATAGCATTAGCATTAATAGCAATTTAATAATAGCAATAGCAATAATAGCATTTAATAATAATTAGCATTATTATTTTAATAATAGCATCATTTTATCCAGAAATTAGGAAAATTCAATATTTACCAATGGGAATGAGGTGATTTCACTTCCCTAAGATGCTCTATAACCAACCTTGACAAGATTGACAAAAACATAAGATCAGAGGCTGGCAACCACGGACTGCTTGACTAACTAGATCATAGAGAACAAGAATCTGTCGAAACAGCAAACTAGGATTTCATTACTTCATAGAGGAATTCAGTTATAAGGGGACATTTTAAGCTTCTGATATTTTTCCTTTAGTCTGAGACCAGAGTTGTGCACACTGTGACAAAGAATTCCATACACCCCTCCCCTACCACCAAGTTTTTTTTTTTTTTTTCAGTTTGGTTTGATTTTTTAAAGATTGCTGGAATAAGAGTTGTGATTATTCCTAGGGTTCAAATAAAATCTACCATTATTTGGCTTAGTTATGAAGAACTCATGTGTTTGTGGATTTTGGTTTCCTCTTTTAAAACAAGGTTTTAACCTAGGTAATCTGATCTCCAGGTCCCATTTGGCTCTAAAATAGTTTGTGCTTCAAAATTACTATTGTCAGGATATTAGGTGATAACTTGTTTCCCATAGTTAAGGTAGGACAAGCAGGTTGTGCCCTGAGCTTGGCAAAATTACCCTTGTGTTCTGCAAGATGTACCCCCTGGCAAAATGTACTGCTTTGATCAGCACCAAGAACTTGTTCACTGAGGGATTTATGGTTTTCATATTAATCAATAACTGTTTAGATATTTTGGTGCTCTCTCTATTTTCCTGGGACCCAAGATTAAGAAGTAACCAAAATGATGCAACCTAAAGCCATCTTCGCATCTCTGATGTGCTTACAATATCTGGTTCTTGTAACTGCCAAGTGAACTGAACCAGATGCGGTACTCCTTTCCTGCCATACTAACTCTGGTTCTGTACCTTACTGAATGATCACAAGGCTCAATAACTCATAAGACTTAGACAATCAGTTTGGGGACTGTTCCTACAGGTCTGCCCTGAGAATTGGTGACTCTAGACCTAAGAATGATTGTATTGGGGTGCAGCCCCTTTGTGGTTTTCATGCATAGAAGCTCCACCTCTGTCCCAGCAAATTAAGCCCTCCTACTCAGGAGTACTTCTACTTGAAAATATTTTTCTCAACTTTGAAATCAAACCACTATTTGATTCCTGACTTGATTTCTATTTCCATGTTTCTAAGACATTAAAACTGGAAGGAATCTTAGAGCGCATTAAATCTAGACATATTTCACAGATAAGAAAACTGTTGCTCATCAGATTTTAATTAGTCAGTCAACAAGAATTGGTTAAGTACTTGCTATGTGTCAGCCCTGTGGCAAGTACTAGTAAGAGAATTACAAACATGAAACAATCTCTGCCTGTCCTCAAGAAACTTCTATCAGGGGAGAGATATCATGCTCATAAATAAATATATACAAATATATACCTAATAAGTTTGGTCTCTTCTCCTTCCACCCCTGGAAAGGGGCGTGTACATGGAACCAATATCCTAGTATCATTAATGGGAAAGATCATGGATATCTTGTTGTTATTTAGAATCAGAAAACAATTTTTCAGCTTTACTTGAGCTGTGATTTCTATGCTCATTTATTGCTCTGATTTCTTTTAAATACTGTATCTGGGCTTACTTGTCATGTACACATTCTTTATAAATGCATATGTAATTAAAAATAACAGAATGAGAGAATTGGCAAACTGGAGGGTCAGTAAGTCTGCCCTTTATGAGACCAATAGCATTACATTCAAGAATGTAGCTAGGTAAGACAAACCACATTCCTTGTTTTCTTCACAATAGAAATAACGGATCCACAATGGGTGGAATTTTGCCTTTCTGTAATCTAATGCTGGTTGTTCACCAGCTGGGTGTGGGCTCCAGTTTGATCCGTGACTTCACAAACAGTTCTGTCTCCAATGTTATATTACAAAATTAATGGAATCTTTGAGTGAAGTTTCTTGCACAATAAAGAAAAAAGAAAAGTCAGCGGAAGAACACACAATTGATGTGTGATTAACCAAAATATGTGGCAATGGGGCTGGAGGTGGGGGAAACATGAAGAAATGACCACACTGTTGACAGTTCTGAGACAAAAGTGCCCTGAGTCAATAATCTGTTTTTCATTTCCTGAAGGTTTCATTGGTTCTGCATTTATTTAAAGGCCCATTCCTATTCCAGCAATGTCAGTATATGGTACAAGGCCATTTCTATAAATGTCTCAGGAAAAGGAGGGACAGTTTTGTTTTACAGTGCTTGCTGTTGGCTTCCCCTTTCACCATGACTTAAGATGTGTTGTTGTCTCTTTGAATGTCATCTAAACTTCTCTGACTTAAAATCTCTCTAACGGGGAAATATTGAATTTGAAATTATAGGAGGGATAAAGAAAATAAAATTTGTCCCAGCCTTCAACTTTGCTTTTTTCCCTATTCTGGACCATACTTTTTCCTTCAGTGAGTAGAAGCTGTCTGTTTACTTTAGGTTCATTTTAAACTAACTCCTGCATTGTTCCATAGTTGAAATTTCTCTAAGGGAGTTCAAGGAAGGTATAGGCACTCATTTTAGTGAATTTGCAGTGCCTGGGAGCATTCTGATTCTCATTGCTGAGTCTGAATGTCAAGGCAACATGGCACAATCTGGTGAAGCATATGGACCTCTTCTCAGAAAATTAACAATAACAATGATGATGATAGCTAACATTTATACAGTGCTTTAAGTTTTACAAAGCCCTTTATAAATATTATCTCATTTGGTCCTCACAACAATTTTGGGAGGTAAGTGCCATTATTATCCCCATTTTACAGATGAGAAAATTGAGGCACATAGAAATTAAAAATGACTTGCACAGTGTCTGAAGTCACATTTGAACTCAGGTCCTCTTGATATCAGGACCAGTCTTCTATCCACTGCTCCATCTAGCTGCCTCTAAGATGTTTTTAAATTAATAAAATACATAAGATTACAAAGAAAAGCAATTATAGTGAAATAGTTATTAAAACAGCAAGTTTACCAATTTCAGGAAAGAACTTCTGTTCTAAACTTTAGGAACTTTCAGAACAGTCACTATTTACTAATTTTCTTTCTTTTTTTTTTTTCTTTTGAGGCTGGGGTTAAGTGACTTGCCCAGGGTCACACAGCTAGGAAGTGTTAAATGGCTGAGACCAGATTTGAACTCGGGTCCTCCTGAATTCATGGCTGGTGCTCTATCCACTGTGCCACCTAGCTGCCCCACTATTTACTAATTTTCTATGGGTGCCATTTCCTATAATCCTTCACCACATCTTAATCACCAAAACTTAACCTCCCTTTGTAATAAAGAAAAACATTTAAGCAAAGTAAACCCATATGGGTAAATATCTGATATAGTATCATGTTACATCTATATAGTCCCTACAATCCTATTAAGTTTAAGAGAAAGGTATGTGTCCTCATCAAATCTCTGATTAAGATAGTTTACTATAGTTCATTAGTGCAAATATTATTTACATTATTATAGTTATGGTAAATATTCTCTTGATTCTGTCTTTGAAGCTTATCACTCCATACAAAACTTGTTTCTCTGAATTGTTCACATTCATATTTTGTTAGCATAATTAACATTCCATTATATTTACATAATCCTCATCTCAATCAATGGGAATCAATTTTATTTTGACTGTTTTTGCTACAGGAAGATGGCTAGACCACCTTTATTTGAATTTTTTTTCAATTCATCAAAATAAACTAAAGCACAAGTAGATGCTGTTTCTTTCCCTATGAGTTTGATTAGTTTTAATTGTATACAGGGTAACAAGGAGATTTATTATAAAGAAAAAAAAAAGTAGCTTTTTGAATAACTTGATCAGTTACAAATATAGACTATTTTATATTGGAGGTGAGCATTTTTCCTTCCCTGAGACTTCCCATGGGGAGAGGGAATACCAAGGACTCTGGAGGACTCTGCTAGGGATCTGTTCATCTTCTTAGTCTATGGGACCTGAGTATTTCTTTTATTGAATAAGTTTAGAATTTCTTTGCTGTATCAAGTGTTATTAATAAAAATGCCAAGGAAGGTGGTCTAGTCATACCAGATGTAAAACTGTATTATAAAGTGGCAGTCATAAAAAACATTTGGTACTAAGAAACAGAATGGTGAATCAGTGCAATAGTAGGTACACAAGACACAGTAGTCAATGACTTTATGTGATCTACTGTTTGATAAACCCAAAGACTCCAGATTTTGGATAGGAACTCCCTATTTGACAAAAACAGTTGGGAAAACTGGATAACAGTCTGGCAAAAACTAGGTATAGACCAACATCTCACACCCTATCCCAAGATAAGGTCAAAATGGGTTCATAATTTAGACATAGTGATATTATAAGTAAATTACGAAGACAAGGGATAATTTTCCTGTCAGATCTTTAGAGAAGGGAGGAATTTATTACCAAACAATAAATAGAGAACATTATGAAACGCAAAATGGATAATTTTGATTACATTGTTTGCACAAAGCTAATGCAGCCAAGATTAGATGGGAATTAGAAAGCTGGGAAACAATTTTTACAGCCAATGTTTCTGATAAAAGCCTTATTTCTAAAATACATAGAGAACTGAGTCAAATTTATAAGAATGTAAGTCATTCCTCAATTTACAAATAGTCAAAGAATATGAACGGGCAATTTTCAGATTAAGAAATCAAAACCATTTCTAGTCATATGAAAAAAATGTTCTAGATCACTATTGATTAGAGAAATGAAAATTAAAACAACTCTGAGGGACTACCTCACACCTATCAGATTGGTTAAGATAAAAGAAACATAAAATGATAGATATTGGAGGGAATGTGGGAAAACTGGGACACTAATGCACTTGTTAGTGAAGTTGTGAACTGATCCAACCATTCTAGAGAGCAATTTTATCTAGCAGTGCCACTATTGAATCTATATCCTAAAGAGATCATAAAAAAGTGAAAAGAACCCACATGTGCAAAAATGTTTGTGGCAGCCATTTTTATAGTGGCAAAGAACTGGAAATGAATGGGTGCCCATCAGTGGAATGGCTGAATAAGTTATGGTATATGAATGTAATGTAATGTATTGTTCTTTAAGAAATGATTAACAAGCTGATTATAGAAAGGCTTAGAAAGATTTACAGGAATTGATGCTGAGTGAAACAAGCAGAACCAGGAATACATTATACACAACAACAGCAAGAATATGTGATGATCAATTATGAAAGGCTTGATTCTTCTCAGCAGTTCAGTGATCTGGAGCAATCCCAATAGACTTTGGACAGAAAATTCAATCTACCTCCAGAAAAAGATCTAAGGAGACTGAATGTAAATCAACACATGCTACAATTACCTTTTTTTTTTTTTTTTTTCTGTTTTTTATCTCTCCCATGGTTTTTCCCTTTTGCTTTGATTTTTCTCTCCCAACATGATTCATAAAGCAATGCGTATTAAACATAAATAAATCTGAGGCAGCTACGTGGTGCAGTGGAAAGAGGTCCAGCCCTGAAGTTAGGAAGACCTAAGTTTCAATGTAATCTCAGACACTTAACAATTCCTAGTTGTGTGACCCTGGGCAAGTCACTTAACCCCAATTGTCTCAGCAAAAAGCAATAAATAAATACATTTATTACAATTAAAAAAAGAAAAAAAGAAAAAGCTATGACTGGGCAGGATTTCAGCAAAACCTGGACTCATGAACTGATGCTGAGTAAAGTGAGTAGAATCAGAAGAACATTAATAGCAAGTTATAATAGCAAGATTATATGAAGATCTACAATGATAGACTTAGCTCTTCTCAGCCATGTAGTGATCCAAGACAATTCTAATACACTAGTGATGGAGAATGTTGTCTACATCCAGACAGATATATGGAGACTGAATATGGATCGAAGCACAATATTGTCATTTTTTTCTTTCCTTTTGTTCTGAGTTTTCTTTTACATGACTAATATGGAAATATATTTAAAATGATTGTTGTATATGTATAATCGATACCAGATTGCTTACAGTCTTGGGGAGGGGATGGGAAAGCAAGGGAGGAAGAAAAATCTGGAACTCAAAATTTTACAAAAATGAATATTGAAAATTATCTTTAAATGTAATTGAAAAAATTAAAATATTAAGTGAAAAAAAAGTATTGTTCCATGATTTCTGAGGAATCCTTCAAATTTATCATTGAGAATTTTCGATTAATTTTCCTTCATAGTATAATATTTATTCAACACCTTTAAACTTAAAAAAAAATTCTTCTCTATTAGATTTAGTATTGATTTGTTTGTTTAGGGAATTAGGCATATATATTGTTTCTGTCTTTCAGCCTTTTTCTTGTAATTACACTAAATTGTTTCTTTGGCTCTTCCACCTCTCATCTAATCAATTGTACTATACTGGAAGAAAAATGTCATTTCCTTCAGATGACAGAGAAGATACTGCCCCATAGCATACCCTTCTACCCCTTGTTATATTCCCAAATATACAGCAGACCACTGATCTATACTTTGGTCATCTGGATATCTCAAAATATTCTCCCCTCGTCCTTCCACTCCTAGGCTCTAGTAATGCTCAGGAGCTCTAAATCCCCCCCCCCCCCCCCATCCCCAAAGGAGGATAAGTAATCTGTTCAGGCAGCAATCTCTGTAGACTACACCCATTTCCCTTCATAGAACATTTTTCTTCACTCAGAGGAACATTCATTACCCCTCTTCCCACTATCATAACATGTCTCTCCCTTTTCCCTTCCTTTTTCAATCCCTCCCCCTGCCATGCTGATGAAAGCAATGGGGCAGAGATCCAGAGCAGACATTCTGATTGATACTGAGGAATAATAAAGAAACGTAAAGGAAGAAATTCATGGACTTTGTCCTTCACAGATACTCTGAGACATGGGAAATATAGGCAGCTGAATAGTGTGGGGGAACACTATTCCTAGAGTCAGGAAGACCTATGTGCAAATCTTAATTCATACACTAATAGTTGTGTGACCCTGGGCAAGGGACTTCACTTCTTACCTCACTTTGCTCAACTGTAAATATGGGAATAAGAGTACTGAAATCAGAGTTGTTATAAGGATAAAATGAGAAAATTATTCTCTTTTTTTCCTCTATAGATGTCCCTGAGGGAAGTGAGAATAATTACAGGGCAGGAAAAAAGAGAATTTTCGTGACCCTGTATGGACTCGGGAGACAATCTTTTCTATTTATATATAAATGAGACTTTTTCCATGTTTTAATGTATTTGTTAGCTTGAATCATTGAAGGGTTAGGAGTTTGTACTAAAGTCTCTTTTCCTCCTGCTCTATTTACCAGTTTTATTTTCTATATTACCTCTTTTATTGTAATATATTTTTTTGACACTAAATTCTCAATGATGTTTTCTCAACCTACATCCAGTATCTCTTCCCATATTCCCTCTTCCCTTGAAAAAAACCTAGTCCATGAAACTGTGTTCCAGTCTTCCTACCCTCTGCCAAGTAAATATTAATCTGATTAACTCACAATACAGTTATCCTTTCTACATCATGGAAGTGAGAGGTGTGATGTTTTCCCTCTTCCCCTATAATCTGAAAAGTCTACATAAAAGTTTTTGGCCCTCTCTTCATATCTGAAGTATGACTTCCTATTTTTTCTTTTATGGGATGTTTACAGTATTTTATTGTAAAATTTGGTTTAACATTTGGTCATATTTTAACTTAAAAAAAAAGAAATTATATTTGTGGTATTAAGAGATAAATGTTAATATTATATACTATTACACATTTATTTTATGCATTTTTGAGTGACTAAGCATTTTCTGTGTCATCTGCTGGCAAGAGTCAAATTTTTCCTTTAAATACTGATTAAGTAAGATCTACTCTTGGATTGTTGTAGTTCACAGTTAGAGAACCTATACAGAATTTAAAGTGAAATCTAAAACTACACTTTAAACTCTGACCCCTAAACCACAGAGGCAAAGTACTAGATAGTCAAAACATGGAAACTGGTTTGAGAAGAAATGATGTAGAAAATAAACTTAAGAAATGTTATTGGTTCTAACCTTAAATATCTGTTTATATTTAAACAAGCTACTAAGCTTTCAGCTGTGACATAAATAAAGATGTTTGAAGATCTATGGCAGAAATTAGATCTTGCTATTAGGCTCATTTTTTTATTCTGTTAAATAACTATTAATTACTTACATTTATACATTTATAATACTTTAGGGTTCCAAAATGACTTCATATCAGCAAGCTGATTTCAGAAAGGCCTGGAGAGATCCACATGAATTGATACTAAGTGAAGTGAGTAGAATCAAGAGAATATTGTGTACAACAGGATTATGTAATGATCAACTGTGATGAACTTGGCTGTTTTCAATGAGGTGATTCAGTTTAGTTCCAATAGATTTGTGATGGAAAGTGCCATCTGCATGCAGAAAAGACTATGGGGACTGAATGTGGAGCACAACATAGTATTTTTTTTTGTTTACTTGCTCTTTTTTTTCTCATTTTCCCCCCCTTTTCATCTGATTTTTCTTGTATAGAATGATAATTGTGGAAATATATACAGAAGAATTGCACATGTTTAACCTATATTGGATTACTTGCTGTTCAGAGGGAGGGAGAAAAATTTGGAACACAAGGTTTTGCAAAGGTGAATGATGAAAATTATCTTTACTTGTGTTATAAAAAATAAAAAGCTATTATTTTAAAAAATCAGTAACTTCATATTCATTCATATTTGATCCATATAAGTCATTTTTATCCTTATTTTACAGATGAGGAGAGATTAAACATTTGCTCAAGATCTCGTAGCTTCTAAGAAGCAGGTAATGCTCAAACTTAGACTTCCCGAGTTTAAGTTTATAATTTGCTCATTCTACCATATTGCCTTTCAAGACTGATGATTTCCAAGACCATTTCCAGTAATAGTCCCTGCTGTTTCCAAAACATAATTTTGAGAAGGCTTAACAATATATTTAAATAGTGATGTGATTGCAGAGATGTCAAATAAGAGACCAGGAGTTGCTGAGGGAAGCACAAAATAAACATACAATAGAACATCAATAAAGTTGATGACATTTTGTTTCAATATAGGTCCTGCAGGAAAAAGAATTCCCTTTTCTATTTGAGTTGGACACCACTGATGTTATGAGGTATCCTGTTACCATGGAAATAGCAGTTGGTAAGTTTTGATGCAAATGTGAATGAAAATATAGGAGGATATAGTTAATTTTCTTAGAATCCAAGATGAAATAAACAAAGGAATGGAAATTGGCTTCCAGCTACTCACTCTGAAAGGTTAGTCTCCTTTTAAGTGTTTGGATCTGGATTGGATTATGAGATTGATATTCCTTACAAATTGTTAATGAAATTTTAGCTTCCACATAGAATCAAAGAATTGCAAAATCTTAAGCTATAAGACGTTCAAAGTAGCTAAGAAACCATTTAATCCAACCTGTAACTTGAACAAGAATCCTGTTATAGCTGGCAAGTCCCAGAAATGACTAGACAAGAGAAGAGTACAGGAGGACCATTACTTTCCTAGAATTGAAAGGGACTCCACAGGTCATATATAGTTCAACCCCTTGGATGAAGTATGAATCCTAGATGATACCTCGTTAATTGTTTATTCAGAATATTTTTTTTGCTTTGCTAAAGATAATCAAATTTGGGGTAAGACATTTAAAAATCTCTCTGAATCTCAGTTTTCTCATCTGTAAAATGAGGGATTTATGAGATGGCTTCTAAGATCCAGTTCTACTCTCAATCTATGATCCTATAACCTTAGAGCAGGAGTTCTTAACCTGGGGACCCAGAACTTAACAACTATTTAAATAATTGTTTTCTCTTATAATCTTATATCTATGTCTTTTGTTCTAAACGTTTACAAGCATTATTTCAAGAGAGGGTTCAGGCTTTACCAATATGTCAAAGGGGCCATAAAAATGGCTAAGAACCCCTTAGGGAAACAAGTCTTTTTCCATTATCAATGTCTAATGAAGGAAAGTTAAGTATTTGAAAAGAAAAAAAGCCTTGGGAAGTCAATAGTTGATTACAAAGATCATATCTAAGAACAGAAATTGGATTTCTGTAATATATAGGGAACAAGAAATCAGGAATAGAATGCAACTAACAAGTGCTGATAAGAGAGGATATCTGGATTCTTGCAAATCTAATCAAGGTGCAATGGAATGGGAGAGAGAAAGAAAATTTTCTGTATATCAATCAACCTGGACGCCACAGAGAAAGGCTACAATGGATAACAATATTCAGGAATTAACAATGGACAAAAGTCAAAGTATGAAGCTAGTAATAAAACCAGATCTCACATGTCTATACACAAACGCACAAGTATAACTTCCAGCACTAAAGATCCTAACACAAGGATTCATATCTGATATCACACATAACACTGAGATTTTACAGGTAGAATGAGATTCATGCCTGGAATGAATCTCTGGAAGAATATCTTATTCAAAAAAAAGATGAAAGGTAAAAAGAATAGGGGTAGGATATCATTGTATATTAAATATACCTACACATATATTTGTGAGGAAATTCAGAAACCAGAGTAGGTAAGTACAGAGAAGAACTTGGGTCATTTGGCTTTTTTGGAGGTAAATATAGTGGGATATTTGGGTCAAAATTGATTTAGAAAGAAGAATGATATTGCCGTGGAAGTATTACAGAAGAAAACACAAGAATTGGGGAAACATTAAAACTTGGATGGAGATATGCTATAATAGTGATGAAGGATAGCAATTATCTAGACATCATTGGAATTTTCTAATCCTAAAGTAGAATAACTAGTAATTTCTTGACTTAAGTTCAACAAAAAAGATAGGTAAGATTCTATACATTAAAATTCTATAAGGGAAGCCAAAGAGGGATAGAAAACTTTCACAAATGAAATTTTGAAGGCATAAGGAAAAATGATTCTAATGAGGCCAAAAGTGGTGTTGCGTAAGTGATGCATGTTGATGCATAAGGAACTTAACAATCAACTTTAGATTTCTCAAAGATAATATACACGGAAGCAAAGAAAGGTAACAGGATAGATAACAAAAGTATAGTGACACAATTCTACAAGATCAATAATACTAATGTGCAGAATAAACAGAGGCTTCAAAGAAAATTAAGGATAACAAAGTTCCCTTTCCTTCTTTTTTTTCTTTCCTTCTTAAAGCTGATACATTGAGGGGGAAAATAGGATTAAAGAAAGAACAGAACCTATTATTCAGTCAAATGGAACAATAAGAAATGGAGAAGAGACAAAACTGTTCAACTTTTGCTTGTTTTTTTTTTTTTTTTTTTTTTTCTTCTTTTTACTTCTGTTGAAGAGAATGATCTTGGGACTAGAAAAGACAGAATAAAAATAAAGAGCTGATAATCTACTGATTAAGAAGATTCAAAAGCCCCTACTTACTTTGAATGAGCTTGAGTCACAAAGTCCACTTGAACTACATTCTGAGCAAAGTATTTTATAGATTTGTTAATGGAACTACTCTGTGATCGTTTGAGGTGAATGGAAGAGGTGCTGAAGGACTGGGGATAATCTAATGGCTTGATCTTTTTTAAAAAAGAAGAAAAAGGAATCTGCAAACTATGGGTCAAGTGATTTCAGTTTCTGGAACATTCTAGAAAATATTACTAAGAGGGCAGTGAATAAAATACATAAACACTTTTTGTGAAAAATTTTAAAAGGACGTAATCATAAAAAGCAATCATGGTTTTAGCAAGGCTATATTAGACTAACCTCATTTCTAGTAACTAGTAGACTGGGCAATGCTAGAACTTACTTGTTAAATTTTAGCAAAAGGTTTGATAAGAATCTCATATTATTAAGAAAAAGTTGGAAAGATATAGACTAGAAAATATGCTGATTTAGATCTGGTCAGATGGCCAAACCCAAATATTACCATTCATTAATGGCCCTATATTATCTTGAAAGGTCTCTAATGGAGTGTCCTAAGGATCTATACTTGCACTGTTTAATATATTTTATTAGTAACAATACTACTAGCTGACATTTGTATGGCACTTTGAATTTTAAAAGATGAACACTTTATAATTACATATGCACATATGTAAAATTGCATTTCTTCCATACAATCCTATGAAGTATTACTATTACTCCCATTTTACAGATGAAACTGAGATTGTGAAGTATTTAACCTCTTCCTAAGGGCCATATAACTGGTGTTTAGGATTTGAACTAAGGTTTTTTTAACTCTAAATTTAGCACTTTATCCCTTGTCACCTACCTGTCTCTAAAAACTGAGAGGGTTAGCTAATATACTACATGACAGAATCTAAAAAGCTCTTGACTTGTTAGAATATTAAACTCAGTCTAATAAGAAACTAAATAGGATTAAATGTAAAATGTTTTACTTAAGTTTTAAAAATTACAAATTCACAAAAATCAAAAATACCTGTCATGGCAAGATTGCACAGTTCATCTGGAAAAAGACTGCAGGTTTTAGTGCACTTTGCAATTTCAACAAAAGTCAATTGTACAATGTCAGCAAAGCAAATTAATGTAATCTTTGTATAAAGAGAATCATGATTCATTTAAGAAATTTAGTCTTTTGTCATTCCCTAATAACACTACATCTAGAATAGTATGTTCAGTTCTGTGCACATTTTAGAAAAGACATTGATAAACTAGAGAGTAGTACCCAAAGGGTAAGAAGTATGATTAGTGAATCATTGGGCATATATTAAGCACTTAATAGATGAGGTACATGCTAAGTGATGGGGATATAAGGAAATGTAAAAGACAGGTTATAGGTCTCTCTTGATTTGGGGTCATACAAGAATCAGGTGAAATGTTAAGCAGGGAGATGTAAGGGAGCAGGTAGAAAACAATCTTCACACATATAAAGGGTTATTATTTAGCAGAGAATATTAAGATTTATCCTAAATGACTAAAGAACAAGGTACAAAGATGAATTTTAAAGCTTCATACAAAGAACAACCTTTATTTGGAACTATTTAAAAGTGATGGCCTTTTAGAGATGGATTCTTCCTTACTGGAGGTATTTATGACTGGATATCCACCTGAGTTTATAATGTAGAGGTGATTTTTCCTTAGGTGAGAGTTGAGCCAGACAGCATCTGAGGTCTGAGTTTTTGTGCAAATGTGAAATGATGATGAGAAACTCATTATTTCCGGTCAGTGAATACCATTTTTAGGCATCTAAAGATGTTTACTTTTAAATTAAGCCTAAATTTGGCTCAAAATTCTGCCATTGGAAGCCAAGAAGAACAAATCTAATTCTTATTCTTCCACGTCACGATGAGAATTGTAACCTAAGACATTGCATTCATCTTTACTTAGTCCACTTTATTAGTTTATTGTTCATATCTCTAATCTTGATGATAATCTCTCTCAGGTTTGTGTCATCTGCTACATTTAGCATGTTTACTAAAATGTAATATGTAATAATTTATGTCCCACTGACTTGGGAAATAGTGTCAGCACCACTGCAATCTATATTGGTAGATTTCTTCGCTTCACAAACAGGATTACAACTACTGGTCCCAGACAGATTCTTTTGTTCATCAAAATGCAAATACTACATTAAGCAGCCATGCTCCCAGTAACTATTAACAGAAGCTGTCTCCATCATCTATATTAAAATGCCATTTTAACGCCAGTCACTATTTGTAAAAGTGCAAAGGCAAAAATAAATTTTAAAAATTGAGGAGAAATTTTTTTAAACATAATGCACAAAGAGTAACACATCAGTTAAAAAAAAATATTTAATGCTGCCCAAAACGTATAAAAATACAGTAAGAATGGCAGTACATTACAAAGTATTCTCTCCTATTTTGTTCCTTTTACATCTTTCTACAGTTCTTACAAGCATTTAAAAAACACTTAATACATCAAATTTATAAGTTTTGCAAAGTCTTCTTGCTGGTGGGTGCTCTTCGTCCCCTGGATGTATAGTTTACGTTGTAAACAGATAACTGTGAGGTACTCTATAGAGATTTATCAAACCTCACTTTGATTCCTGGAGAGGGCTTCAGGTCTTGCTTTGCATGTCAATGGTTCAAAATTTATAGCTTCAGAACATTCACAGATCATGAAGATTTAGGTGTCAGTCAATCTTGGCCTACAACATAATATAAAACAAAATCACCAATTCGGTACAAATTTAACCCCCTCCCCCCATATGGACACATACAAGCACATGACTTACAAGAACTTAAAAAAAAAAAAAAAAAAAAAGAAAAGAAAAGAAAAAGCAACTAAAGTGTTCCAACATTCTACATTCAATCATCAGACTAATTGTTCCAGTTGTCTACAGTAAAATTCCTCATCATCTACCTTACATCAAAACATTGTAATTTAAATTCCTCTTTGCAAATCACCAAAACAAAACAAAAAAAAAAAAAAAACTAGAGAAGCCCCCCTTTTCATTTCCTCTCAAATCCCATAATGATCTTCCTCACATACTGCCAAGTGGGCTTTGTAAATGTAAACTAGGTGCCTGGAGCAGTTTATCAATATTAGTGTTGGCCCAATTTTCTATCATTTTGGGATTTATTATATGTTAATCCAATAACAGTGTTGTCAATGTGAGTTTAAGGTGCTTATATTTTAAAAAGATGTGTACTTTGACTAGCTAGCTTCCTTCTCTGTAGTAAATAATACTAATTTGACAATCATAGAATTTGGGTTTCTAATGTCACAGATGATTCTATTTATTTTATGAATTATTAGTGTAAAAATAGACATGGACAAATCAAGATATTTATTATGTTTAATATAAAATCTAAAATAAATTAGCATGAGTCCAAACTAGCATGTTATATAGTATAGATAACAGATGAAATGACTTTAAAATAGGTATAAGGATTGAAGTTGTGATTTCAGTGGCAAAGTTAAACTCTCATGTGAGGAGTTTTCCTCCGTCATGGAGGATGCCATTTTTCTGTGCAACTTATAGTCATTGAAAATTTATTAAGTGACTAATATATGCAAGGTATTATCCCTGAGGATAAAAAAAGTTGTCATGAGTATCCCATATACCATGGTGCTGCTCATTTTGAGATAAATACTACTACTATGTTCTTGAAGATTAGTAATCCCCTTACTTTTATTCAGGTTAATGCTATTGTCTACTCCTGCAAAAATGCAAATATTCTATTACAGTATCTCTAAATAAATGAAGCACACCAGACTTACAATTGGACCAATCAAACCTCCTAAATTTTAGATCTACTTCATTCTGCAAACACCACCACCCTATTTCTTTGTGTCATGCTTAGAAAGATTCTTTTGTTTTGCTGTTCAAACATGACCAGAATCAAGTATTTAATGGAAACTCTCATCTTTAAATAGATGATTCTAAGTAATGTTTTGGAACATTAACAGATGTATCTCCCAAGAATTCTCAACATCTAAAGTGGCAGGTACAATAAGGATTAGTTGTAAAGAATAATTTGTATTCATCTTCCATGCAGCCACTAAAAGTTCTGATAACCAAAAATAAATAAATAAATAAACAAATAAATAGATAGATAAATAAAGGAACAACATTTAAACAAACTCTTTTTGATTCAGAGATTACTGTAATGGTGGAAGAGTTTTACTCTGGTATTTTTCCCTTTTGAGTGTGTGGAACTATGGTTCTTTATAAAATAATTACTATTTGAATTTCAACAGATGGTGCTATTTATTATAACCTTTGCGTTACTCTTGATCTAATTAAAAATTTCAAGTTAGCTATTTCATGTATATATTTACTACACTTAACAGAGACTGGCAGACAAAAGTCATTAAAAAAATTTAGTTCCATTTTCTCTATTGATATATTGTATCAATACAACACATCTGTTGTCTGTAAGATTAATCAAGTTAAAAGTTAACTTTGTCAAATAAAGCATATTACTAGTTAATTAAAGCTACTATTTTGATTATTTCTCCCAACAAGAGAAAATGAAATGGCTAGTTAAATTAAATCAAACTAAATCAAATATGGTTAATGGTTCTTATATTTGGATAAAGCATTTATGCAAGATACTTATTTCATTAAACCATCCATTTTCCTTACTCTGAATTGAATAGTAAATATATTAATGGAAAAATCCTGATTTTTGATTTAAATCTGCAATAAGAAGTCAAACCTTACATGGGGCAATTTTTTTGCCCCTGGGCATTTATACAAAGCTCATACCAGAGTGATGACAAAGTGCAAAAGTCCCTAAGCATTATTTTTGTATAGGAAAAAACTACCTGACTCTCTTTCCCAAGTCAAAGACTAAGTATCCTTTTTTAAAAAATGGTGGTGGCAAGAAATCAACAGAATTAAGATTATATATTTTGTAAAAATATTACTACAAGCTAGCCATGAGGAAAAATATATTCACCATTTTCTTGAAACAGAACATGAAGTAAAAAAAAGTCAATGATGTCCTAAATTTAAAAACTTCAAATAATATACTTATTAAATAACTAGAATCAATTACAGGTAACTATGTAAGTAGCTTTAATAACTAAGTTCTTTAAATCTATTCTATATCAAATGTAAAACCAACTTTCTGATTAGGATAACTAAATTTTAAAAATATCATTTTCCAATTATGTGTCCTTACTAGTTTTGTATGTTTCAAACCTGATTTTGGGCAGGGACTTTTAGAGATTTTTTTCCTATTTGAGTTTGAATTGAGTGATAATATCAAAGCCCTTTGGACAAAGTTTATTATGTGAATCAGTAACTACATTGAAAAATGCCACTAATTAGGGGAAAACAAAATACACTAGAGGAAAAGGATCAGAAATGACTGAATGCTCCCCAAAGGAGAATAAAAATCTTAAGGATCCACGTTGCAAAGAGGACACTATCTGGAAACTAGGAGAAGAAAAATCCTGTGAAGAATTAACTCTTGAGTTGTCCTTAGAATATCATAACTGCTAAAGAAAATCTTACTACTGAGGAGGAAAATATCAGGGCTCAAAATACCTACAACTTTCAAGAAAGTCATTCTAGGAAAGAACAATGAAAATAAAGGAACTCATATTCCCTAAATTATCCACTAATTTTCTATGCCAGTACTAAACACATGGTAAGCATTCAATAAATAATTGATGAGTTATCCTGTTAAACCAAAAGTTGATGAGAGAGTACACTTTATTTCTTACATTTGAATGAGATAGCCCTGCTGATTTTGTACCTTATCCTTAGCAAGGCAACAACTTTTTAAGTCATCCTTAAATATAATTTCCTAAGATAAATACACATAACAAATAGCAAACTCAAACAACAAACTGTAGAAAAACACGAATGAAAGTTTTCTTTAGCCCCACAATAATAGATGATCCAATAGATAATCAGATACTTAATGTAAAGTCATAAAATTTGATTTTCTATTGTCTAATTTGACAGACTAGAAATAAAAAAAAATCCTCTTGCATGCACATAATCTAAAATTTTATCTATAGGTAAAATAGGTGTTTTTATTTGGTTATCATTTAAATAACAAAATACAAACAAAACAACCCAAAACAAAAAACAAATTCACCCTAAAATACAGGCTACTAAAAGCATGAAATACTATGATTGATATGTTTAATAATACAGATCTGTTTTTTTGTGAATACACACCTCTGTTAAGTCCAAACTGGCAGTACTTGCAACACCTGAGATCAGGAACAAAAAGCAGAATCCACCAACCAGTTAGATACAATCTATGAGATTATTTTGACTGCTCATTCTGCCTTAGATCAAAGCATGTGGCTAATTCTTTATGGCCCTGAATGGACAAACCAATAACTATTATCTTCTACTTATCTACTTCTATCTTATTCTTCTTTCAACTGTCTCTCTCTAGTCTTGGACTTGGCAGAAGGTAGAAGATGTGGACTTGAGTCTATAGAACTCCAATTTCTGCTAGAAGTACATAATAGGAGATATTAGTCTTAAAATATGATGATACTTGGCTTATATGGCTGTATTTTGTTTTTTTAAGTTGTTCATAGATTTATCTGCAGGTCAAAAATAAAGTTTAAGGGAAAATATCAATTTCTGCTGTTTAGTGCACAATAATATAACCTAGTAGTTCATGTTTCCTTTATAGCCACCTATAAAGTGATGATTACATAGGAAATGCATTCATCAATGTGAATTTAATATGTATAATGGATGGTAAATAAGATTACTGAATTTCATCAAAACTTCAGGTTTGAATCTAATTATTATAAAGCATACATTAAACAAAGATGAAAATGTTTCTTTCAGTTTTCTGAGAATGGTTTGACTCTAATCCTTGAATATCATTTTATGAATTAACAGCAGGAACATTTCTATCTGCAGAAGAATCAGGAGATTTCTCTCTAAATGCTAGGCCTCACTCAAGCTGGTCGAATGATGCTGAAAGCAAACAAAAAATTATTGCAAAAAAAAAATGTAGTATCCTATTAATACAAACTAACTACTTTTAATACGTATTTTTAAAAAAATCAGTACAGATTTATACAAATGTTATTCAGCACAACAGAGGATAAGAAGAGCACAGATAAATAAGAGAAATGCATATAGAGACTCCAGATATCATGTAAAGCAAGTTATAACCTCTGTGTGACAGATCAAAGCTATCATTAAATGGATAACTTGACTAGCATAGGACCTGGCATACAGTAAATAAGCACTTAATAAAAACTTGTTGAATGAATGTCACTAATATTGTCGTTTCCTTTCCTTTCTCCTGGCCATTCTGTGATAAAAATGCTAAAAGACCAATGGGATGAACTAGGGCACACATAAAGAAAAGCAAGAGGCAAAACATTTGGACTATTCTCCAAACCTCCTGAACATGAAATGAATATAACTGTAAACTGTGTTATTAGAATATTTTGACATATTTTCTTTACCCTCATAATAAAGCACTAGAATTGGAACATGGCTATTAACCCAAATAAATTGGGCAATCCAAAAAAGAAAGGAGAACATACTATAGCAATTGCAAACCCACACACACACACACACACAAAAGAAAGAATTAACAGTCATTTGATATAAAGTGGCCTTTGATAAAATTTATTATCACTTGATTTGTTTTCTCAGTCAAAAGAAATCAACATTGACTTGCATTAGAGATGTGATGTTGAAAGGACCAGAAAAGGAGATGGAATGATTATATAGAAAGAACACAAGATAACATGCCTGAGCAGGTAAACACATGGTCTGAGCACTGTACTGGGATTCATAAAAACATTAAAAGAGTAAAAGGAAAGTTCAATTATACTAGATTGATCCTTTGTGGCAGATTTGTGCATTGATAATATACTGTCCAAGAGAAGGTATGATTGGGGAGAAATTTACACCAAAGCAGGAAGTAGCCATAATGATGAGATCATGTATCCATTTGACCACTGTGCATTAGGCCAAAGACTATGACCAAGGGTTGATAGGAAACCACCCAGATATGAACTGGAAAACAGAGTAAATAGGCATTCTAAAAAACAAACAGAATAAACTATTGTTTATTCTCCTTATTTCTTCTTTAACCGAAGGAATCAATTCTAGTTAAATAAAATAGAACTACACAGTTAACTTTCTTAGACCTCTGTGTAATGAATGTCTAATGAGATGAATAAATCTTAAGTATATTAATTCTAAAAAATGAAATGTCCATCTTAAATTGTAAACTCCTAACTCAAAATATAAACTTGTAGATGATAATGGTTCATAGATTTAGAGTTATAAGGAATTTTGAATCTCAAGAAATCCAACAACCTCATTTTTCCAGTGAGGAAAACTAAGTCTTAGAAAGGTATGAAGATCATAGAGGTAGAGTAGGATTCAAACTGAGGTTCTAAATCTAATATTCTTTTTTTTCCCCCTGAGGCTGGTTAAGTGACTTGCCCAGGACCACACAGCTAGGAAGTGTCTGAGACCACATTTGAACTGGGTCCTCCTGAATTCAGGGCTGGTGCTCTATCCACTGCGCCACCTAGCTGCCCCCTAAATCTAATATTCTTTCTGCTATAATATACTGATTGTATCTATGCATTTCTTAATTTAATAAATAATTCTGTATGATGATGATGGCCAAACTTCCAAGGATATCAACACATTACCACAAATTTTTATGAATTTGTATTTTAAGTTGTTTTCAGTCATGTCTGACTCTTTGTTAGCCCATTTGGGGTTTTCTTGGCAAAGATACTGGAGTGGTTTTCCACTTCCTTTTCCGGTTCATTTTAGAAAAGAGTAAGATAAGACAAACAGGGTTAAGTGACTTGTCCAGTGTCACAGAGCTAGTAAGTATCTGAGCCCAGATTTGAACTCAATAGGAGTCTTCCTGATTTCAGGCCCAGCACTCTTGCACTACCCAGCTGCCCTGGGACAAAACTGATAAATGTTGTCCATATAAAAATCTTCCAATAATTTTTCAAGTTTGGGGGCATGACTAACTCAATAGATTTTCCAGCATTTCCACAAGAAAAAAGTAAACTTCTTCCAGGACAATTTCATTCTTTGTAAGGACCCACCGGTGGGCCCAGTGAGTTCTGACTACACTAGTTCTCACAAAGGACATGTTAAACAAAGTAAGCACAAAGAATGATAAGGAAAGTTGAAATAAAAATATCTTAGAACTATGAATTACTCCAAAATGGGGAGTAATGTAAATAGTGAAGATATGAATGGATTATGAACCACTCTAAATATATCAAAAGATACTGTCTTTTTAGCAGTAACTACATATATGCAGACTCATATAGGTTGAGAGTTGGAAGAGAGCTTTGAAACCATTTAATCTAAACCCTCCATTTTAGAGGAAAATGAGGAAAGTGAGGGATATGACTTGCTCAAGATCCAAGGTTTTGACTCTAAATGCAGTGCTTTCCCCACTACACCAATGTAAGCATTATAAAAAATTTTCATCAACAAACCCAACTCCAGCTGGTTAACTAAATCTAATGTAACATCTAACATGAGATCCAAATATACTTTGCAAACATTGAATCAAAAGTAGAAAAACAAACCAAGGTGGAAAGCAAAGATAATGCAGGTAATAAATTTAGGTTTGGATAATGCCCCAAATATATGGTGTTGGCACCATAACAGATGAAATGTAAAAATGCATATGCCTCCTCTTAACTAAAAAATTTAAAGAAAACAATACTGAATTAGGACACAGGCACAAGTTCAAAAAAACCCTTATTTAATAAATAGCTGTACCACCTACAATCTATATTATAGATTTCAACCAAAACATTTAAAGATGTTTATCTAGACTATATTTCTCAGAAAATTCCAAATATTTGCGATGTAAATTGAAAGTCAACAAAATACAGACAAGCTAAAAGTTGAATGGAATGTTGGAACTTTAATAAAGCTAGCACTCTGAAGAGCATTCTAAACTCTGAACATAGCTTCTATTAAAACAATGTGTTTTTAAAAGCCAAAGTTTTCTTTTTTCTTTTTTTTTTTTCCCAACAATAGCATAAAGAATTTAAAGGGACACGGTCAGGTTGTAAAAATTAATCTTTTGTTCAAATCTTTCAGAAAACCTTAAAATTCCCTTCAGAACATAAAAATTTTGGCCAAATGTTCATTTTTTCATTCAGTTCAGGAAAATGAAACTGGATTGGAATTAAGCTTGTGGCTTATATTTTAGTTCTTCAATTGTGTGAATTACCTTCAATTAAAGTTTTAATGTATTATCACTGAAATTCTTATGAAAATATTTTTATAATGAAGTTTAGAAAAATAAATTTTTATAGATCCTTACAGTTTGGATTAAGAGTTACCTGACAGTGTCCCCAATAAGCAGCATTTTTCTTTAAATGATTTTTGGGGGAATTGCTTTTGGATTATTTTTCAGTTTGGGAAATAGCAAAACACAATAGGATGCAAAATATACAGTAAAAATTGCTTTGGCAGACTTTTAATCACCAATACCAAATCTCTAGTAATAATGAAAATCTATATGGTACATCTAATTTAATGCACAAATCAGAACACTCAGTTCTAAAATAATTTTTTTTTTCAGTAACAGATCTTTTCAAACTGGGCTTTTTTCAAAAGTACAATTAACTACAAAAGGAGAGATTAAATAAGCAGTTATAAAATATATTTATCCTAAGAATATAAAATGTTGATGCCCATGTTGAGAATACATCACACATAATGTACATCTTTAAGGATCATTTGTTTTAATGTAGATAAAACCACAATGTTTATTGCTTGTATCAGGTGTATGAATTAAAACCTAGACAACCTATATAGATAGATCCCGCTGGCCAAGGGTTTTTCAGCTTAATTTGGAGAAATATAACTTTTTAAGTATATCAACACATTTGCAAAAAAATAAAATAAAATAAAATAAAAAAAATAATAATTATAAACTCTTCTTGAAAACAAACATTAACATCTTTATTTTATATAGCAGTTTACAGTTTGGTTTTCAGAAGTACCTGCAGGTCAAAGTCCTGAGATGTTGATTTGTGACTGATTTCCATCACTTATCTGGTTGGTGTCTATTCTATTATGACATTTTCAGGTACGAGTAGGGAGCTTGCTGCTAAGAGACAAAGCCCTAGCAATTAACTGCAGCAGCAACTCAATCAACCACTAGTGCAGAAGCTTGCTGTGCAAATTAAGATTTTACTTGTAAGAATGCTGCTGAGAATACAATGTCCAGCAAGCAAAAGCGCCAACCAAAATGACTGCACCAAACCCCATCTTAGTGAGAATAGGTTTCCAATATAACCACCTTTTTCTTTTTCGTTCAGTCTCACTTAGCCTCTGTTTCATCTGTTGAACCTTTTGAGCAGTATTAGCTTTTCTGTCCTCTCGGTATCGTTTCCGAACAGCACTACAAACAAAAAATAAATACATAAGCAAACAGTTGAGTTGAATTTTACTGCTTACTCAAGATAAAAGAGAATAAAGGAAAAACAAAAAAAACCTTGAGACTCCAAATTACCTTTATACTTAATGTGAAAATTGCAATCAATTTCTACAAGTTTTATATCCCACTGTGAGCTAAGTCAAAGCTATGATTTGCTGAGACTTTTGTAAAGTGTGTATGGTTTTCTTGTTTTGCCAGAGGAACAGGAGTTTTAGTACAAGAAAAGAATTTAAAGCACTTTTTTTTTTAATTATAGCTTTTTATTTATAAGATATATGCATGGGTAATTTTATAGCACTGACAATTGCCAAGTCTTAAAGTACTCTTTTCTTTTTTTTTTTTTTTAAAGCTGGGGTTAAGTGACTTGCCCAGGGTCACACAGCTGGAAGTGTTAAGTGTCTGAGACCAGATTTGAACTCGGGTCCTCCTGAATTCAGGGCTGGTGCTCTATCCACTGTGCCACGTAGCTGCCCCCCTTAAAGTACTCTTTTACCATCAGATTTATCATTTTAGGATTTTCATCATCTTTCTGGCTTTCTGAAATTTATGTTCTGTTCTAACCTTGTTTTAAAGAAATTCAATTCTGAGACATTCTATGAAAGGAGCGGGGCATAATAAAAAAACTATCTTTTCTTTCTTCAAAATCATTTTATATCAGAGTAATATTGTTTAAGGATTCCAGTTAGATAAGGACTATTCCCAGTTTGAGATACAAATCATAGGTAAGAACTTTAATAAAGCTAACACTTTGAATCAAACCATTTAATTTACACAGTAAGAAGGGTTAATGTCACCGAACTTGGCAATTAAAGAAAGCCTGGGTTAAAATACTGGTTCTAATGTATAATATATATACTGAAACATCTTAGTATAAAAGTGATATGGTAGAATTTTTCTAGACCATCCATAAAAGACATTGTAAAGAAAGGGACATGCAAATTTTAAGTCATGTGACAAGACATCATATATAAACTTATGAAGATAAAATGTGACTCTTTGGTACACTGAAAACAATGCTTTGAATCCTACATTTTATCCTTGCTTGCTATATGACCATGAAAAAGTCACTATCCTCTGAGATTATTTCTTCAACTGTAAGTTGGGAATAATACTGCCTATGTCACAAAAGGGTTGTAATGAAAATGTTTTATAAACTCCACTATAAACATATGAACAGTTCTTATTTTTTATTATTATTATATACATACAGAAATTTTACTAGATTATGTAGTTTTTTAATATTGAAATTGTGCTCAATTCTGAATGACAAAGCTTATTTATTTTCTTCCTGGTATTTAGGTATTTTATTATCATCTTTCCTCTTAATTCTCCATCCATTTCTGTCTGTTTCTTGTTAACACTGATACAGTTCCACACTATGGTGCAAGTGTCCAAACCTTCCTTTTCTGTTTTAGATAAAAATGAAGTTCCTCTAATGGATACTCCCCATTCCTTCCTTCATGTTTGTATACTCTTCTTAAACTCTCAGATTATAAGTAGCAAGTGAATAAAACTTGCTATATTCACCCCCTTTCCCCTTATTTCTAAACTAATATATTTCTCCTTACTTTTCTTTCTCCTCTTAACTCCCTCAGAATACAACCAATCCACTTTCAAGATATGTTTTTCTGATTTATCTCCCTCAATACTATTTGATTCCAAAGGAATGTTTCTTCTGCCTTTGAATGTTTGTACTACACATCATGCTATAACTCTTTCAAATTACTCAAATACAATTACCTTTCTAACCTTCTCTT